>NC_050515.1:21050464-21066016 GCF_002922805.2 Oryzias melastigma | reverse complement strand
GTCACAAGCACTCTGCTCCTACTAACAAATAGATCCATGAACATCTTTGCTTTCCTCATCTGAGCTGGATGGTTCTGATATTGCTCGCCGTTTTTGTTGCACCAGTCATATTAGTTTGGGGCACGAGGGGCTGTAAGCTAGCAGGAGTGTGTGCAAACGGAGGGATGATGGGATATCATGGAGGCTTACTAACGTCCCAACTGTCCTGCCCACAACTCGGAGGCAAATTTAATGCCACTCTTCAGAAAATATATCTTCAAAAAACAACACAAGTTCTTAGAGTTTGGTTAAAAATGACAAACTCATAATGAAAAGATCACTGGGAACGCGTTGAAAAGAGATCAAAAGAGGATCAGAGTGGGACATTAACGACACTTGTCATCAACTCATTAACACATAAAAAAACACTTGGGAAAGTTTATATTGCAGAGCTAAACAACGTATTACCAGTTAGTCACAGGTGTGTTTGGATGTCAGAGGGGGAGGAGCTCAGCAGAAACCTAAAGATCACCAGGACTTTTCTTCCCAAATGACGAAGCATTCATGAGTTAACAAACGGAACGTGTAAAAACACAGATCCTTTTTTTTGTGGTAAAGTCTTGGAAAGGAAAGGCAGGGAAGTGAAATGTGAGTGACGCGGGGATTAACTTCCATAGAAATGTAAGGTTGAGCTCTGCTTGCTCAGTCAGGTTCCTGTAAACAGTCGAAGACACAAGAAGAAATGCCTGCAGCTTTTTACACAATGAATTCAACATAAACAAAGTGCTCTATAAAAATTTTGACCATCTACTGTGATATGTGCATGCTCAGTTCTTGACTATTTACCAATACATGTAATGCTAAGAAGGAAAACGTGAGGATCCGCACTTCTAAATCATGGGTGCCAAGAGTGGGGCCCATGGTCAATATTTGGCCCACCAAAGGTTATCTTTTGGCCCGCCAAGTCATGGCTGTGGAAGCCGGGAACGTTTAGTTAAAACACTTTAACACCGAGCGTGACGCCGAGATACATTTACGCAAAGTGCTCTTTGAATTTACGTAATTCCTGAACGGTTTGCTCCAATAAAAAAAAATTCCAACAGTTTCTGAAAACTGAGACATTGCGCTTTCTTGTCAATATCTGGACATTATGGTAATCTCACCCGGAATTCCCGCGAGGAGCTCCTTTGTTTACCGGTAAAACAGAGCGGTGGAGAGATGCAGAGCGGCCAGAGTTTTTATGATGGCAAAAAATAAGGAAAAATGTCTGAAAGGCAACCAACCTGAAATCTAACCTTCATGAAGGTTCAGAGAAGACTTTGAGACCAAAGGAGCAACTGAAGGAGTTTTGACAGAAAAGGTAACGTTTGTAGAGCTGGATTTCCGGGTCGTTTTTCAAAAGGAATCAATCACTTCTTAGCTAGTTTTTACTCTGAAATACATACTGTGAGAATAATGTAATTCAAATGTAAGTTATCTTATTTTTTACTCATAAATTATAAGTAATCTTATAAAATAAGCATATATTTGTTTGTTCAAGTAATACATTTCAGAATAAATGAATCCCATAGTTTCTTGTGGGCTGGAGCTGTTGATGCTGGAGACCAAAGCGGGAGAAAACGTGAGGATGCTGGAGGTTCTGTTGATGTGGTCGGAGACCAAAACCGGAGAAAACGTGAGGATGATGGAGGTTCTGTTGATGTGGTCGGAGACCAAAGCTGCTCACAACATCAATGACAAAGGAAGATACATGCAGAACCTGATGATGGAGACCCTCATCCTATAAGGCTCAACCCCAGATGCATCCCAGGTGTACAATCCCCCTACTACAGGAAATCATCACCAGGTGAAATCTTGTCCCAATGATGCTGCAAAATCTGCACCTATAATACTCCCTGGAAGTTTGGGCCTTTTGACCATCACTGGCAGCGTCACCAGGGCCTTTGAGGTGTCAAAAAGAACAGAATTTCCCTGTGTGACCAAAAACACCTGTAGATATTATACATTTTATGCACTGTTTTTTGTACATTTAGAGAAAAAGATACAGAAATTTTGTTGTAAATAGCTTGATACTGGACAAATTTAAACTTTTCAAAATCAAAACCTGTTGTTCATGTTCATTTGCACATTTCTTTTCACTAAAAACTCTGAAAATCACATTTCAATTTTGTGGTTTTTTTTTTTGTTTTTTTTTTTTTTACAGTTTAACTTGGTCCAGCACTATTATGAAATAGAAAAAAAAAATAAAATTATGATAGATATTGAAAATTCAATGTCTTCTGAAAGGTGCAAAAGCACACATTTGCAGGACATTTTTTGATGTCCTACAAATAGATAAAATCCTTGAAATGAGATTATAGATGTTTGAAGGCTGTAAAACTCCTCCCTATACACTATTCTCAGACAGACATGAACATTTTTATAACAAAGCTTGAACCTCTGTTAAATATGGCTGAACCCACTATGAAAACAATTATTCTCTACTCCAACTGATGATCTGACGAGTACCTGCAGACAGGGGAAGCTGTGGAATCATGACATCCAGCAAGTGATCTTCAGTGCTTGTTTCATGTTGATGTTTAGTTAAAGCCCGCTCTGTATCACTTTCACGTTTTTGGTGTCCCCAACTCGTCGTTTTTTGACGTTCTGGCTGCTCATAAAATCAAGGGTCCACAACCTCCGGGCCGCGAACCAGTCCAATACTACGGAGTGCACCAGTACCCAAACCTGGAACAGGTATCCTAACATAGCACCGGATATGGTACCGAACGTGGACTGGTCCTTGGGATGCGTCCAGCACCCTAACCCGGTCCTAGTTCGTGTCCAGTAACCCGTCCCAGGGGTTGCGAACTCTTGATTTCACAATCGGTCAGCATATAAAAAAAATGACAAGTTTGGGGACAACCAAAATGTTAAGTGGCGCAGAGGGGTCCTTACCCAAATGTCAATATGTGAAAACCTGGGCATAAGAATGTGTTGGCTTGGGTTAGTAGTTCTTCATGCCAAGTTTTATCTTGGGCACTCTCCCACACCTAAACGTCTTTCTTACAAGCAGAAATCTGTAAAAGATGTCTGTCCCGTCTGTTCCATGAGTGTCTCCAGGATGTCTTACCTTCCCGTCTGCTCTTCCAACAACCCTGTTTGTTTTTTAGGGGGTTTCTGGGACTCTCCAGGCTGACTACTCCCTCATTACGTTGGGACGACTTCATGCAGGGTCTCTGAGTCCAATCCTGTCATCCAGCATGCCACAATGACAGGAACAAACTCCGCTTTAAGGCTTTTGTAAGCATCGGCAACCATACAAAAGAATATTGGAACCCCAAAGAAATAATTCCAGAGTGTAAACATCCCCACAGAACAGCACACGCGAGCTCCCCTGCCTCTTCTTTACATGTCAGCTCCAGTACAAAGTGTGGTCCAATTTGAAGGACAGAACTCAAATTGTATTATTGCAAAAACACTGTATATAGTAATGCCCATGGTGGGAATTTAGTGGGTGAGGTGCATTGTTGAAGTTTACTTTGTCAATGGTTCTTTCCTTCCTTTAGTCATTGTGCAGTTTCTTGTTACATTTTCTGTTTCGAGTCTTGCTGGACGTGTCAGGTCACCAAAGTCTTACATCCTGTGCGGCTGATGCTTTTTACCCAAAATTTACATTGATTGTCAATTTACAACTATTGATTCTGCAATTTGGTTATGTAATACAAAAACACCATTTACAATTGTCAATTTAACAGACAAATCCTGCTTTCACTGTAACGGAGCATATTTTATAATTCAGAATTCAATATATAAAATCCCAATTTAATCTTCTATTTTAATTCATTCATTTTCTTGTCCACTTTGTCCCTTTCGGGGTCGAAGGAGTGCCGGAGCCTAACCCGGCTGATGATGGGCGAAGGCAGGGTTCACCCTGGACAGGTCGCAGGGCCTAAATCACACATCCATTCACTCTCACTTTCACACCCAGGGGCAATTTAGAGTAACCAATTAACCTATGAAGCATATTTTTGGACGGTGGGAGGAAGCCGGAGTCCCCGGAGAAAAGCCAATTCAGTTGCCATTTTTCTCCGATACAGGTGATGCCAAATGGAGCCAGCGATTGGTCAGAGTCACATTTCTATGGTCACCAATCATGAGTGAGTTGGTTTAAAGTCTCCACTTGTTCCACTGAAAACGGCTCTGAAGAATCTGTCAAATGTTTGAGGTGGGGACCTTATGCTTATAAGTTGAATAACTTGAGATATAAAGAGAAGCAATCAGGATTATCAAGAGGATGTTAAAAAAAATGTATCAGAGTAAGAATGGTTATTCTGTCAGAATGTCTGAGTAATAGATGTTTATTTTGCAATAGAAGTCTATGGAATTTTGAGTTTTTGGAGCCAGCTGGTACTCCCTATCTGGAATACAAGGGAGGAGGGATCAGTCAGTCCCGTTCCTATATACCAGGGGTAGGGGACCCTGGTCCTCGAGAGCCACCTTCCTGCATGTTTTCCAATATACCCTGCACTGGCATGTTCTTATTGGCTAGACACACCTGAACCAGGTAATTGTTTGAGTCCCTACTCATGACTGATTACCTGGTTCAGGTGTGTCCAGCCAATAAGAACATGCCAGTGCAGGGTATATTGGAAAACATGCAGGAAGGTGGCTCTCGAGGACCAGGGTTCCCGACCCCTGCTATATACAATCTATGATTCCAATCCCTCAAAACAGAGTGTCTAGCAGGGAGCCATTGGGTCCCTTTTTGTCTTTTAGAATCATGAATTTGAATGCACAACCTTCCAGTCTCAGAAAAGACACTCTACCACAAGGCCATTGAGATATTTGATGAACACTAACCTGTCAGTGTTTTGTTCAGACTGTTGTGATCTCCCTTTAGTCTTTTTTTGATTTGCCAGTATTAACAAACATAGAACATGAAACTACAAATTTAAGTGTGGCAGTTCAGAGACGCCTTTAACTAATAACGTAAAACGAGAAAACTGCACCTGCATGGAGGTACGATCTAATTTTTTCATATACCTGTCCCAAGTCTGGACACACAGGGGAAGGTTATACCAAGAAAAGGTGTCCGTCATGAAATCAAGGAAGGCGCAGTGGGAAGATCTGTGGGATTCTCATTCCAGAGAGGATATCTACGGCTCTCCTCTTGGCTGCCTGTTCCTAAGAGGATTGGAGAATGCTCTCTCTCCTGACCTTTTCTGGTTGTTGGAACACCCCTGTTACTGCCTGTTTGGACAGGGTTGCTAGGACACCCTCCTTTCCTCCTGCCAGCCTGGCTGTTTCTAGGTGGTCTGTGGGATGCCCCCATCCTATTTTACCAGATTCTGCCAATTTGGCTGCTGTTTTGTTTTATTTTATGGCATTTGTCCATGTACTTCTTCATTCTAGTTATTGAAGTGTATTGAGACGCAGAGCTTTATCATTTTATTCTTTGTTACTGAGCTACATTTTTCCTCTTTAGCCATGTTGAAGTTGTCATTTATGCTATAATCAGGTCTTTAAAACCATGTTTTGGCCTGTTAACTGATTTATGGGAATTTCATTTTCATATCACATGTTCATCTCTAAATGTTTGTTTTGTTGTATTTATGACAGAACAATGTTTCTTTGGATGTAGATCTTCTAACCATGAGATTCATGTTAAACTCGTGCCTCAAATGATGAAATCTTTTTGATTTGTCATTAGAATGGAATGAGTTCTGGACTTTTCTGTCTTTGCAGAAGCTGCAGCAGCTGAACTTTACCACACTTTTCACAGTTTGGCACCAGCTACTTTGAACCTTATATGGGCAGAGAGTTTATCTGACTTTTAAGGAAATTCTGCAAAGAAACAAGGGACTTTTTTATTTTCCTGCTGTTTTAAATATTAAAAAGTCACTTTTTTATCTTTCTCATTTACTTTTCCATCAATTTGTGGCGTCTCCTTTCCGTGCGAGGTCTTGTGTCCTCGCTCAGCGTGTTTTTTATGAACCCCTGATCGCTCTCAGTCTTCCCACAGTCGCGCACCTATAAACATGCAGCCGAAGAATGCGCTCTCAGACACTCTCTTGAATACATTACATGTTGTCATTTAGTCTCAAGGCCATGTTTTGTTTCCGTTGTAAATATAACAGGGTAAAATCAGCCGCTGCTGACAGAGGAGGCCAGGCACTGGAAACACTCCCAGAATGTCAAGCCTGCAGGACTGGAGGGCAACACGAAGGGGGGTGTTGCAGTCTGTGTGACATCTATATCTTTGAGTGCAATTTAGTTTTTATATGCGCATAACGGTAAACTCTTTACCCCAAACTAAAAATAATATTAATATTAATAAATGGCTTTCATGAAGGGGGCTGTCTTTGTTAAAAATATTTATAATTTGGAAGTTTCTTACTTTTATTTTTTTCTCCAAGTCATAAATGATGATTCAAAAGTCTTAAACAGATCTTGTTCAATAAGAAAAACAAAGTCAATAAGAAACAATCTATTTCTACAGTCATTCTGTGGGTGCTTGTGTATCACGTGCACACCCCATGTGTAGAGTGTTTGCCTGTGGTCAGTTGGAAGCCAGTACGTTCACCTTACTACAAACTAGAGTGTGGCGTAAGGACACTGTGCAACAGAGACATCTATAAGTCATAAGTTTGTTTAACTTGCACTGTCCTTACAAATACTTAACAAAACACCGCAAGACACAGCTGCGAGACACAGCTGCGCTCTACTGCAAGACGAACTGCAAGCAGGTGTGTCTTCCCTTGAAGCAGGTAAGACACACCTGCGATCCACCCCAAGAGACCCCTGCGCTCTACCGCAAGACATAACAGCACTCCTCTTATGTTGTGGCTGCACCTGTCTACGATTCTCTCGAGGACAGGACAACACAAAAAAACACAGCACTTGTTCGGTTCAACTCTCCATATGGATGCATGTGACTAAGGGCAGCGGTAGGGCGGTCGTCTCCTAACCGGAGGATTGTAGGGTCGATTCCTGCCTTGGCTGCCCATGTGTTGAAGTGAAGAAAATTTAACCCCACCTTGAATTGTTCGGCAGTAGAGCTGCCATCTGTGACTGAATGGATGAATGGGTCTGTGACTGTAAAAGTGATTTGGTCCTTCAAGGAAGGGTAGACAAGTGCTATACAAGTAAAAGCCATTTACCATTTAAGGCATTAGTCCAAGTCAAGTATCAACTCTCAGGGGACAGTTCAAACTCTGACATTTTTGGCTGTAATTTCAGGTCTAGAATACAACTCATAATTGTAATGAATATTTTATGGAAACATATTGTCATGAAACTATTTTTAAACAACTTGTGGGGACACTTCAACGGGGAGTTGGTGGTCCATTAGGCCATGGTGCAAAGATGGAGCAATCAACCTCTGTTTGGAAGATTGCAAGCTCAGCTCCCGCCTTGCCTGTCTGTGTGTCGAAGTGTTATTGGAGGAGGCACTGAACCCCACATTACTCCTGGGGATCAGAGGTTGGTACCCGTGTTTGGGAGTGGAGCAGCCATCCATGTGATTGGCACAGTGACTGTAAAGCTCTTTGGGCCTTCAAGAAAGGTAGTAAACCACTCTCTGTATTCCCAATGCAAAAATATTGAGTTCACAGCAATGTATTGGAGCTGAAATGTATGAATAAACAAACAAGCTTTGATCCTAAGTACCAACTCTTACCAAAACTTGTATCCTAAACTTTATGTAGAGGAATAACCCAGTGAATGAATCAAACCAGATTTAAGCCTTCTGGACCCAACAGAGGCAATAAAGGAACCTAAGACAAGCCCTCTAAGGAGAAAACAAGTTCCATGAGCAAGTGGAGAATGGAATCAGAAGGGCATTTTTTGTAAAGTGGGTATAGTAGACCAGTATCCACAATGACAGGAGGTTAGAGGTTTGAATCCACTACTAGGCCATGAAAAACACAACAAAATGTTTTGACGTTCTTAGAACAGAACTGTAATACAGTGGTGACCGTTTTATCAGTTCCATGTGTTTTTTGTTGTGTGACACACTCGACAGGACACTGTTCAATTCCTAAACTTTAAAGGATATACAAGACATTTAAAAGAAGGGAGATCAAAAATTGTCAAAGCTGAAGAAAGCAGGCTTTGTAAAGAAAAGAGTGAGAGCAAAAGAGTGATTAGGATGAATAGAGTCCAATCTGCATGATTGGCAGAGGAATATGTTCCAGAGCTGAAGGGGATGGTGAAAATGTGTAAGAGTGGAAACGACAGAGATGGAGGTGTTTTTTAAATAGCCTACGTGGAACACCAAATCCCCTCAGCAGTGCAAATCAGCTGACTAACTGCCACTTGCCAAGGAGCGGGTGGGGGGGGATCAGGGCTTATAGCTCTCCCTACTGACACATTCCCCATGCGGAGACGGCGGAGAGCTTTATCCACGCTGGCCCAGGAGAACTCTATCCTGTCTAAACATAGACCTCCCGGGGCAGCAAAGCAAGACAGAGGAGGCTGGCGCACGGACAGGAAGGACGGGGAGAGGCGTCAGCATGAGTCTCAGGTGTTTTTCTGTCGGTCTGCTTTTACGTGGGGTTCACAGACAGGAAGCACTCCCGTCGTTTGCCCAAAACATCGGTCCATTTTGAAATCAAACAGAAAAGAGCCTCTTGCATAATATAGTTGGAAGTTGAATTTCTCCTTTGTGTGGACGTGTTTTTACCATAGACTGTTTACGAGAACTGGACCGAATGAGTGTGATGGCTTACTCCAACGAAAGGAAGTCAAATTGAGTCGCCATTTATTTGCGATATTGATGGCGCCATGTTGGTACCAGATGTTGTCAATTAGCAGTCGTTAGTCCAAATCGTTCCGAAATATTTGCATGTCAATCAAGAGTGAGCTTATTGGAAGTGTGCACCCCTACCACTTGAAGTTGTCGAATGTTTCGAACTTTGGAGGTGAGGCCACCTATTTTCATTGAGGCATCTGATTGGCCAGTTTATAACTTGAATAACTCGCACTATTTCTCAAAGTCTTTGGGATTTCTTGGAGCCAGCAAATATTTCCTATTCTGAATGCAAGGGGGTAGGGGTTACACAGTCCAGCTCTCACGTACAATCAATGGTATATGAACACATTTTAAAAAGGATCCATGCCCACACTTAATAGTACACGTCGATAATCATAGAGTGGGAGCAGGAACACGCAGACACTTTGGTGAGTGAGCACATGCTCTAAACCTCTGACTCTGATCCACAGCAGCAGCAGAACAACTAGAACCCCAAATACAGTTGATTGATTATTTATTTTTTTTATGGTAGAAGTCTGGTATGTTTAGCCAACAAGGGACTTCAGCGGTAGGTTGGTTGGAAAACATGTAGGACACCGGCCCTCGAGGCCTGGAATTTGAAACGCCTGTTTTAGTGTATCAAGGTTGGATAGAACACAGCCCTCTATCTCCAAATTGTTGAAATCCCTTTTGGACAGGATCAGATTTAAAACTATGAGACATAAAAAAAAAACATTAAATAAATGGAAGGAACTATTGGCTTTTGGGGGGAAAATCTACATCTCACTGTAATTATTGGACATCGGATTATGCCATTCAAATCAGATAACTTGAGTAATCAGAGAAGGATTAGATGTTTGGTGTGCGTATGAATAAACTTTTTGTCAAACTTGGGCTTTCACTTATTCCAACGCTGCATCTCAAAGAAGAGATGGCAGTTGTGATTCTTATAAAGGGTGTCATAGTCTAGCAAAATGGTCTATAGTTTCAGTGGAGGCTTGAGGCACACCAAGGTCCAAACTAATGGCACCTTCCTATGTGATTAACAGACTGGAAGAAGTACATCTTGTTGAAAACATTGAAGGACTGAAGCTTCTTCAAATGGTACAATCTGCTTGGTCCCTTTTTCCAAACACCAAGATGTTGTGTCTCCAGGTCAGTCTGTTGTTCAGGTTACATGGAGGTCTTTATAGTTACACCGCCACGTCCACTCCCATGATGGGAATAGGGTTTTAAATATGCCAACACCTCTTAAAAAACACAATCATCTCCTCACATGCATTTTCAATGTTTCAGTAATGTCACAAAATCCACCACCAGTTCTCTGTCCGTCTCTGATACACATCAGATACTGTTAAGTCATCTTATTTCTGCAGAACACAGAGCTTTACCTTAACTGAAGTGTGCATGTTAAAAAAGAGAAGGGGAGAATACAGTGCCCTGTGGTACACCTGCGATGCTGATCAACTAATGAGACACTCAATTTTTCTGTCCAATAAACTACTAGTCAGCTATAAATTCAGACTTCTGCTGCATTTGTTTGTCTTTTTTACTACAGTGAAGATTTACTTACCTCATGTGCACATTTCAATTCATTGTAGATTCCTTTGTTTTTAAACTTTCAGAATGATCTCACGTTGCCATCATGTTTTTGGGCTTCTTTGTGTTTCAGTTAAAAATACATCCTCCAGTTAAACGACTCATGGTGGTACAAAGGTCTGAGATGAATCTCAGGGCAATTTCTGTTCAGGGTTTTTTTTTTTTTTCCTGAAGCACCAATCTCGAGGAATACTTTGCTTCTGTACATTCAACAGACATTACACGGACCACTTATAAAACACGTCTTAAAACCCATTTTTACAACCGAGCATTTAACGCAGCATGAGACTCTGCTGCTTTTTTCATTTACCTTTGTCTTTATTGCTTTTACTTTACTTTTATAAACTATTTTATGTCAAAACTTTTCCCATAGTTTAATGTTCAACGTTTTGTGAAATTTTTTTGTGTCGACGGCTGTTCATCACGCCCGCAGGAATTTGCTAAAGGTTTCTTTATTCCATCTGTGTTTTTAGGCCTTCCAACATCAAGAAATTTAAATCAAGACTTGAGAATATCTTCAGAATCAGAGCTGAAAATAATCTCATCACTTTTTAACATAGTTTGATCTGTGACCTGCACAATAAAGAAGCACCACATCCTGGCTCCTGTATGCAGAGTCCTCACGTTAACCTTTAGCCTTATGTAATCCATCATGTTATTTAATACATACATTTCTGAGACCTCTGTCTCATTAGCATGATCAAAGCTTTCCCTTAAGAAGCCGTTGTAAATAATTTGGTTCATGTTTTCTGCCCTGTAGTTCATCATCATTCCTCTAGGGGCAGTAGAAGGACTTTTTAGCTCAGTCACCTTGTGGTAGAGTGTCCGCTCTGAGATAGGAAGGTTGTGAGTTCAAATCCCGGCCGAGTCGTACCAAAGACTCTAAAATTGGGGCTCAGTGCCTCCCTGCTTGACGCTCAGCATTAAAGGGTTGGATTGGGGGTTAAACCACCAAATGAAATGGTTCCCGAGCGCGGCTGTGTCTACAGCTCACCACTACCCCAGGGGATGGGTCCAATGTGAAGGACAAATTTCACAGACCTGGTCATGTGACAAATAATGGGACTTTTCCTGCTCATTTCAAAATGGCTGCTTCTGTGAAATCTCAGAAACACTTTTGGTGGGAACATTTTTTACTAACTTTCAAAACTTTATGATGAGAATAATTCATTTAATATTATTCATTTTTAAAATAACTTGCTGTGTTGAAAAAAAAATCCAATAAATAAATATTTAAAATAAAGTTAATCAAATTTGAGACAGTGGGTAAGTAAGGGGATTTGCTGAATACTCATGCAAATATTTCAAACTGACATTGTTGTGAACAAAATTAATTAAATTACCCAACATATTAAAAATTATACAATTTATATCCACTAAAAAATGGTATTGCAGAAAATGTTTTGTTGATTTCATGAAAAGTTTTAAAAACATCTTGATTCCAAAAAATGTGAATTTTCTATCAATTCTCTGTATTGGTGACTTAACACGTTTAATAAAAACATCCAAAATGTTTGCACTCCTGACCTGGTTGGTTTTACTAACCAGTACCTACAGCCCAAAAACAGTCGTACAAACTTGCGTAGTGACGCTTAAACGCAAGAGTTTCTAAATGTGGAAGCCCCAAAATGCGTATTTACATAGACTTTTCATTGGAAGTGGAGGCTTCCAATGCTGAGGTTGGTGTAAATGAAGCTTCAGACAGATTTAATAATATCCGACAAACCAAGCTTTCTGAAATATGATTGGATAACAATTCAACCATAATGTTTTCTGTAACTCCCTGTTTGAGATTTTTTTATGTAAATTAACGCTAACTACATGTTCGTAAAGCATGAATTATTCCATGTACTTGTTTTAAATAGCCAGTGGAGAAGACCTTGTATAACCCAGTGTCTCAAAGGGATCTCTAATGAAGCTTGACTTCTAACTCTGTGACCCCAAACAGAAATAAGTTGATTTGGGGAAAAAAAACAAATGGATCATGTCATGATGCGCTTCCAGGATAGTTCTGGTCACTTTTGGTCAAAGATAGAGAGATAACACAACTGGAACAAATGAATGTAAGTAAAACACTCGTTCCAGACTTTTGTTGGGTCTTCTTGTGCCTTGGATGAGACGTGGGATTGTCTATAAGAAACAAGAAACATATTAAACTATTTTATTAGGTTGCTGTGAAGTTTTAACATAAGTCAACATTAAAATGTAACTTATTATCTTGTCATCAATGAACCTTCCCAAACACCTTCTCAGTCTTCTGTTTGATCAGAGTGCAGGGTAGAAAAATGCTGAACAGGCTTCCAGTGAATTTCAGAGTCGGGTGTGTCATAAGCCAGTGACTCATATCCGCTGTTATCTCAGAAGCCCCCCCCCCTTACTGTAACAATGGTTTCTCACAGGATGCAGAGAAATGGAAGGACTGTCAGAGCTTCTGCCTTCCACCTTTTCTGAGAAGACGATTCCACCAGGGAGGAAATTAGATCATAAATTTAATCCATGCAAATCTGAAACATCCCAAGTTACATCCCTCAGGACAACCAGGAGTTTTACACATTGTGATCAGTGTATTGCAATCATTTGAGCTCAAGCTTTGAGAGCAACAGCAACATTTCGTTCAATATAAAGTCAGAATTTCCTTCACTATGTCAAAAAGTTTTTTTTCTTCTATTTGATCATCAGATTCTGGATGGGGATGAAGTCCAAGATGACCAGTAATGCGTTAGACACAACTGATGTGGGCTTTCTGTCGACAAGAAAAATGGTCAAATCTGTACTGAACATGCAGATGACTTGCACGAAATTTTAAGATCGTAGACAGGCATGCTGCAGGTTATGGCAAAAACTGAACACGTTTGGGTAAATTAGGGGTTAATTTAGTCTTAGAGTTTTCATCTATTCAACTTACTTGAACCCTCGCACTGTGCAAGGCGCCCACTAGCGCTGTTCAAGTGACAAGTGTGTGTGCTTTGCCAGACTGTTAGAAATAATGAAATTAGACAATCAAAGTATCATTTGTGTGGGCTTCCTATCAAGCAGTCAGTAAGAAGACAGTAAGCCCATATGGACACCATACGACAGCATTACCCGAATGTCATAAGTGTGAGTAATTTAATTAGCATTGCAAACATTTTTCGATACACTTACCACACACATGACAATAGTACTACTCATTTCAATGGTGTCTCTAAATGTGGCCATATGGTCCTCAAGGCAACTGCAAGACACACCCACGCTCCCCTTAAAATGCAGCCAGACCTGTGTCTGACCTTCCACCAGCCCAGACAACCCAAAAATCTGCAGCACCTGTACGGGTCCCCCCAGTATGGGTGCATGCATGTGACAAGGACATAAGACAAAGAAACTCAAAAAGTAAGAGATTAGACTGTTTAGAAGTTGTTTTATGGTTTCTAAAAAGAAAGACTCTTCCCATCTGGCTGTTTGTGAAAATCATTCCCTGTGTTTTTTTAATTACAAATATGCAGTTTTCATTCACAGTTCAAGGACATAGTTTCTGTAAAGCAGCAGTAGTTCGTCAGAAATCCATCTCTGTGTTGTGGGCAGGACTGTTGGTGCAGAAGTAAGCATCCACTGATATCCCATCATCCCTTTGTTTACACTCTCTAGCTTACAGCCCCAAGCTAACATCACCGGTGCAGCAAAAATGTCTAGCAATATTGGAGCTATCCAGCTGTACAGTTGCAAGTGAACCCTGGTGTGTATGAATGCAAACTGTGTGCCAAGGAGCAGAAGGAAAAGCAAGAGGTCATAGTGAGAATTATAAAAAAGGTTGGAAAATCAAAGACTTTTGTGAGGTAATAAGGTAAATGTGCGCATCAACACAAAACAAGACATGTGCTCTCTGAATGAGCAAGTGTTGCAACTGTCTGATGAATTGAGGTGTTTTAATCCACTTTGGTACAGACCAATGTGAGAGCAGACTAAACTGATTTGAAGTTTCTTGCCAATCCTTATCTTTGGACTCAAAATAGCTTTAAACATAACCTTTACTCATGAAAAGTTTTGTGGAATTCATTCAATTAATCAAGTCATGTCAAGAAATTTCCCATCTTCCTTTTCACACACAGCATTTTTTTTTCCAACCTGGCAAATCTCAGCGTTCTAGCAACTACTCATATGGGGGCGGCACTACCCAAAAAAGAAATCTCTGAAACAAAAGCAGCTACCAATCATTTGACTGCAATGCAATTGGAAGTCTCTGCAGCTCCAAACAAATCTACATTCTTCAACATTTGTTGTCTAATTTTTAATTTTTCTTCTTTCTTAGCGAGAGAATCAAATCCCCAGCTCTGACGCAGAGCGGAGTTTGCTTGTTCGATAAACACTAGAGTTCAGATTTCACTCTTGCTGAATAAAGCAGGCTTCAGAACACAGATTTTTGGAGCTGCCAGTGTCAATGCACACTTCATCAAACTAGAGTTTTAACCAGACAAGTGATGCAAATAAACATGGGTCACATTCTCCGGCCCCATCTTACTGAGCTGCTACTTTTGGCAACAAACTGTGAAAGACTTTCGTGAGTTTTTAAAACTTTTGAAACATTTGTGGGGTTCTCTTTTTTTTTTTTTTTTGTCTGGAGTTTGGAATCTGTCTGCAGTTGGGCTGTAATATGGTTGCAGAAGGGAGTTTCTCAAGAAGCATTGCAAGCCAGTGAGCTACAGACAAACCAAGGAGCACTGTCACTCTTTGTCTCCCAGAATCCCTGGGAAACAAGAAAAATAGGAAAAAAAGCTGTAAGGGAAAAACATCATAGTTAACACTCTAGAATTCAAAGCGCATTGTATGCACATTAAGTGGGACAAGAGTCAGAGATAAATCCGTTAGTCAGTCAAATGTAACTTTAGAAATTTGTTTGTAACATGCTAAACATTAGCCATGTTAGAGCTGTTAGCTGCATTACTGTATCCACAATACCTGTCATTCCCAACCTTGTTTGCAATATGCAAAAAAATCTGATACCACAAAAAATAAAAAATAAAAATAAGGAGACAATGCTTTAACTTTCAAATTTAGACGTGTCAAAAAACAAACGGAAAAAAAGACAGACCAACATGGCTACACATTTGGTGCTTTTGCATATTTACACTATCTATATAACTCTTAATATTGTTTGGAACATGTAAAAGTCAGACTGATACAGCTAAAACAAAAGATACTGTGACCATGCTAACTTCCAACCTGGTTAGAAAGACGTAAAAAAAATCATCGCTACACAATATCCG
>NC_050515.1:21049269-21050340 GCF_002922805.2 Oryzias melastigma | reverse complement strand
TAAAATAAAAAAAAAAAAAAACAGTCCACCATGCTACATGTTAGCCACATTAGCATATTTACAATAACTCTCAAGTTTGTTTGCAACAGCTAAAAAAATAGACACATACTGCTAAAAAAAATATCTTACCATGACAACTTTATAAGAAACATAAAAAAACACTCTGACACCACTACATGTTAGCAGGTTTGGCGTATTTACAATATCTGTAACTCTTAACCGGGTTTACATCATGTGTAAAATAAAACAAACGGTGCTAACGCCAACATGGCTACATGTAGTATATTTACAAAAACATCAAAGTTTCTTTGCATAGACTGACATTTAGACGGGGCACCGTTTACCACTCAAAATCGTAAACATCAGTTCAACCAGAATTAATCAATATTTACGGCAATCCGGATTATAAGGCGCACTGTCACCCACAAATGACACCATTTTCCAGACAAAAACCGACTAAGATGCATTCAGCACACGTGATAGTTGAGAGAAACGTGCACTCTCTCATCCAGCCTTGTGCACTTCCCCCCAAAAATCCAAGCAGGCGTGCATCACACGTACAGTAAGCCGTAGGAATGATGTGTGGGGGGAAAAGCTGCAGAGTCCGTGGCCCTGCTGTGAAACATAATAAAACGGACTTTGATTACATTCCTCCACGAACAGCCGTATCCCGCTGTCCAATCTCCTCGCTACCGACAAGTGTTTATGCAGGGGACGCTCTGTTTTCTCGGTGCAGGGCAGCGATCTGGAGTCTGTGGGGGTGACTCAGTCACGGTGCGACCGTTTGATGTCCCGAGCCGGAGACGTCAGATCATTTTATGTCCCACCTGTCACCTCCTTTAGAGGAGCGCAGAAGAGAGCTGTGGAGACGAAGAAACAGAACATGCATGCGTGGCTGACGTGTTTAATGATCTGTTTAGTAATGTGAGCTCGAGTTAACCCTTTTTATGTACACGGCTGCACCCAGGTCCTGTGTTTGATATGCCAACTCCAGGAAGCGGGATCCCTCTGGTCATGGCTTCATCCGCAAAATCTCAGGCTGAGCAGAACTTTAAGTCATTGTCATCTGGT
>NC_050515.1:21045054-21049224 GCF_002922805.2 Oryzias melastigma | reverse complement strand
TTTTCCAGACAACAGACACATCTGGGCCTAATCTGTGCTATTTTTGGCACTTTCAGCTCCATTACAGCACTGGCAAGTGTCGGCTGTGTCCCAGAGGTCATGAGTTGGCTCCAACTTGAGTTATGAAATGAGTTGTATCAACCAGATGTGGACCAGATATGTGTTAAGGGAGGTGCCATGACCAAGACACAGTCCAAAGAGGCAGATATAGGCCACGTTTTGTGCTATATGAGTCCAAGATTGCAGAATGATCTCCTCCACAAAGGCATTTTTGAAAGCAGAAGAACATGGAAGGAGCTGCAGGTCAGAGTGAAGCAGCTAAAAAAGAAAGTTTAAGATCTGATGACGAAGTCGCTGACGTGCTGAACTCTGAAGTAGTTGCAGAGACATTTCAGCAACTTTGGGACTTATGAGTGATTACCCACACATGGAGAAAACTTGGTGCAGTGGAGAACATTCCCAGAACCGACCGACCAAATGGGCTCACAACAAAGATTCATCCAGAGGTCATAAAAGACGCAGAACAGAACCTCTCTGACATTACAATTAAACTTGAGAAATGTTGATGTGTGAAATAGTTTAAAGGAAAAACAACTACTGCTTAGCAAATAAATAAAATAAAATAAAAGCCTTTTCTTTCAGTTGACAAAAACATCTGGATGTCCAAAAGACATTAGGACCCATTTTCTGATGAGATAAACATTTGAAAAAAGAGCATCAGAGCATTCCTCAAGCACGGCGGTGGTGGTGTGATGGTTTGGGGGGCTTCCCAGGAACTCAGCAGAGAGAAAAAAAGAAAAAGAGGATGGCAACAAAAACTCACGACTAGATGACGTTTGGGGCTCCAACAGTGTTCGTCTTCTTTATTAATCTTTTCATCAACCTTATAAAGCCCAGTTGGACGGCTAATGTCCTGAATATACATATAAAAAAAACAAGAGCTGCACAACCTGAGGGTTACAATACAAAAAAAAAGAGACTATATCTGGTCCCAGCGACAACGTGCACACTTCAGTCCCGCGCGGCTATATGACATCATCATCAGTGGACATATGAAAGTCCTAAAGGAGCCAGTCCAACCCCCTGACTATTACAGGCTCATTTGCAGCTTTTGGGTCTGGAAGCATCAACTGATGGAAGCATGAAGTCCAGAAAATGGAGCCAACCCTGCTACTGTTGGCTGAAGGCGGGGTGACAGGGCCACCCTCACTGTCACACCTAGTCACCAATTAACCTACGAAGCATGTCTTTGGACTGTTGGAGGAAACCCACACATGCACGAGGAGAACATGCAAACTCCACACAGAAGGGACCCAGTGGGGATTTGAAGCAGGACTCTCTCACTGTGAGGAGAGAGCCCTTAAGCCACTGTGCAGCTCTAGCAGATCGATTCATCGATTTTATCAACCCATCTCTAGAACATGATGACGGAGGGTGGTCAATTTAAAGATGACTCCTGGGTTTTTTCCCATATTTGGGAGTTACAGATTGCTGCTCATGACCGCTGGATGTGCTTGTGCAAAGATGGACTATATCCGAGTCAACCAAACTCCTGGGCCACTAACCGGACAGACAGGACCAGACTGCTGAGAGAAAAAAAAAAAAAAACAATCTAAATTTATTATCTGATTCTAAAGGAAGTTTTATTTTGGTAAACTACTGAATTCTCTACACCAAATCTGACTCAACACGTATCAAGATGCTCGGTCACGTGTCAAAAAATTAATCCACTACTTTCTTTGCACCAAGTGCTAAATTTAAACCAGCAAGCTAGCAAAATTAACTTAAAACCAACATATTTGAAAGAAAAGATCCATTAAGAAAAGCAGAAGACTTCAACATAAAATAAAGGTGCATTTAACAGACAAAAGCCAGGAGTCTTTACTCCAAATATGGATTTATTGAGACAGTTGTTCTCACACACCATAATAATAATAATGAATAATATTCAGCAACCAGGTGACTCATGTTACCAAAATGTTGCTAATAAAGTTGCTCAAATGGTGGATTTACTATTACATTTTGAAAATGTCATTTCTAATAACCATTTTTTTTTTGTTATTGTATGGATGGATGTATGGTACCCTAAAAGTCAAAGTTGTTATTATTATTTCACCTTTTGATGGTTCCTGCACAAAATCTAGTTTATAAATAAAGTTTAAACCAATTGCAGATGTTTTATGATGGATGAAGATAGACTTTACGTTTAAAAGTTAACTGGAAGACAGAAAAGTAAATAGATAAATATATAAATAATAAAGGCCGTGAAAATTTGGTCCAACATTAAACTAGTCTGTTGCCTGAAAACAGTTGGATTCATAACCACACCATGCAGAAACGACGACTTCTTTTATTTTCGTGGAATCTTTTAAACACAAACATATTTCAAAGTATCCAAGAAAGTTTTTTCTTTATATTAACTTCATGTCAAAAAGCAACTGAGTACATTTACACACATAAGTCTTGAAAATGGTGAGATTTTTGTATCATCAGCTCTATTGAAATCTCTGCAAAGTGTGACACGACTGCAGGATAACCCCCCACAGCAGAGGTGGAAACATGTGAAGAGTCCGTGCTCTGTCTGAGCTGCAGAACAGGCTGCTCTCTGTGGAACTCAATCAAGTGAATTTGTTTTTAACCCTTGACTGCACAAGTTCGGAGGGGAGGGCGTCTGCGCTCCTGCGGCCCATCTCATTGGCCTCTGGGAGCTGACTGACAGACTCCGAGGCCGGCCTGTGATTGGCTGCTGAAACCTCCTGATCTGTCTCCACCAGTCCAACGCTGGTGAGGTGACATGCTTGCAAAATCAATGTTATCAATCTGTCCTCGCAATCAGCAGCAGCAGCTCTAATGGGAGTTTTGCAGCAGAATAAAATGCTCCTGTGTGTCTTCAGGAAAAATTGATGAATTTCACCTGCCAGGACTCGATTCTGGCTTATTGCAGACGAGATTTAACATATCTGGATTAGGAATTTTGATCGCAATACTTTACAAATGACATTTTCATCCATTAGACTGAAAACATTTAGCTAATTATAGGAGCATATGCAAATTTAGGATGATAGTTCCACTGCTATATATATATATATCAGTTAGCTATAATTGTCTGACACAGAATTTACATAGAAAGAAAAACTTTCAACGTAATATTAATCCAATTTGAGTCTCCCATTTAGAAGATGCAGTAAAATATTTTTTTTCTTCTCATACAAATTAACTTTATGCATTTTCAGGAAGTTGAAAACTTGTTCAAACGTGAAACTACAAGTGAAAAAAATAAAAGTCATAGATAAGTATGTTGCCTGTCACTGCATTCACAATAATTCTAGAACATGTTTGTAACTTCACACATTAGCCACAATAGAAGCGTTAGCCATGTTAGCATATTCACAATATCTGTAACCCCCAATCTTGATTGCAGTACGTAAACAATAGACTGATACCACTAAAACAAATGTTTCTGGGACTATGCTAACTCCCAACCTTGTTAGTAAAACATGAAAAAAGCAGTCTGACACCACTACACGTTAGCCATGCTAGCATTAGCAGCATCAGAATATTTATAACTCTGATGTTATTTGCACATAGTTATGTTCGACCAGCACAAAAAGTGATCTAAATTGATGTTGGCCGCATGTAATGCGTGCAGCCAAGATGCACATTGCTATATAGCCCGCAAGTATTTTAAGTGCTGAATTTAAAGTTAAACAGACAGTCCCATTAGCTGTCACGCACCAAGGTGTGTGAAATGTGTTATCTACATTTGATCCATCCTCTGGAGGAGTGGAGAGCAGCAGAAACAGCCGCTCTCAGGGACCATTTGGTGGTTTGATCTCAACCTTAACCCTTTCTCTGGGTCAGTGTGGCCAAGGAAAAATTCAGCATTGGCAGCACGTATTAAAAAAATGTACGTGCAAATAGACACTTTCTATTCAAAATACTGCAACTGCCAGTCTTAATTGCAATACATAAAAAAACACACTGGCGCTAAAATGAATGTTTTTGTGACTACGCTAATTCGCAACCTTGTTAGTAACACGTAAAAAAAAACACACAGCCCTGTTAGAAGCATTGACATATTTATAATTCCTTTTGCTTTTATCCTTAATTGCAATCAATAAAACACAGACTGATACAGCTAAAACATACGTTTCTGTGACTATGCTAACT
>NC_050515.1:21004486-21045022 GCF_002922805.2 Oryzias melastigma | reverse complement strand
ACACAGTAGGATATAGCTTTGCGTTAGCACAATCAGAATTAATCCATTTATAAGGCACTGAATTATGAGGTGTCATTTTCTGAGAAAAAAAACTAACGCTTTAAAGTATGCTTTATGGTTCAAAAAATACACCACGACTAGAGACAATTGGTAGCTTTTTCCTTAACCTGCAATGTCTGCCAGAGGGCAACAATTCAAACACAATTGAGCAGGGTGGGAATTGTCTCTGATGCTCTGTTAGACTTTATTCTTTAGGTCTGAGTGTATAGGAAAAGTACAGGAAAAATAGATGCAAAATTCAGAAACATCTGAACATCGGATTTACTTATTTGCTATCCACTATAAAGACCAAGTTTAGCTTTTAGGTTTGTAGCAACCTGATGTGTAACTAAATGTCTCAAAGAAAAAGCAGTAGAGGAGCATGATTAACATTATCCGCATGAGTCATGCACATGCAGTAAAAACATTTTACTGTCAAAAATATTTTTTTAAAGCAGAGGGAGATCTTCAAGTTGTGGATGTTTCAATTGAAATGTTTGACTTATCTTTGTAAAGAATATTTTAAATAATCGTCAAAACTTTTAAGTTGATCTATTTCTCCCTTTCAAAGTTTCAATCACTCAAAAATTAGTCTGCTGGCCTCAGATTTTCTCCTTTTCTGCCTGAAAGTCATACATTTAAAAAAAGACTATTTGTGAAATTTTTACCAAGTATGTTAAAAAAAAATCTGTTTTTGCAAGGAATTCAAAATGTTATCTGACAGCTTGAGATAAAATGTGCAAAATCTCCAGATTATTTTTTGCCCCACTTCACTTTGCTCTGGTATTATCAACAGATGGTTTGTGTGATTCAGTAAAGCAAACAAAAAGGCCTCAAGAGGTTTGAAAATCAGCAGATGAGTCATGTCATCATGTGGATCAACCACTTAGCCAAAAAAAAAGTGACCGGTCAGCACTGCTTTGGAACACAAATAAAATGCTTTCTTTCTTTTTAAGTTGCTGAACAAGCCAATAAAAACTGGGTACGTTTGCAATTTCCTGCTTTTTTCATATAAAAGATTTATTTGAAAAATCAGATAAAGGTAAATCTGAATGTATGGAAATGCACTGCAAGAACAAATAGTTTTGTTGCAGCTTCAATTCAAAAGAACTTAAGAACAAAAGAAAGTACTTCATTCCAGGTACGCTGAGGTATGTGACAAAGTAGATATCAGTTAGGCCCTCTCTTCAAGCCTGTCAGTTCTCAGACCATACACCTACATTACATCAAATTGGTCTACATGGCCTACGTCCAAGAAGACAGACTTTTCTGAGGATGATGCCCATATGACCCACCAACAGTTTGCTGAGGACAAGCAGACTAAGACATGGTTAACTGTAATCATGTGCTGTGGTCTGATAGGACCAAGAGAAACCTGTTTGGTTCAGATCGTGGCAAAAGTGTGAGGAGTACAACGACAAGTGTGTCTGGCATAGAGTCAAACATGGTGGTGGGGAAGTCATGGTCTGGGGCTGCATTGGGAAGCGACAGTTCATTTAAAGTAAACATGTCCTGTGACATACGGAAGCAGAGAATAACTCCGTCCCTCTGGAAAGTGGGCCACAGGACAGTATTCCAGCATGAAAATAACCCAAAACACACCTCCAAGATGACTACTGCCTTGCTAAAGAGACAGAGGGTGAAGGTGATGGACTGGCCAAGCATGTCTCCAGATCTAAACCCAATAGAGAGTTTTTGGGGTGCTCTAACATGACAGGTGGAGGAGTATAAAGTCTCAAATGTCCACCAGCTCTGTGATGTCATCATGGAAGAGTTGAGGACAATTCCAGTCCAGGAGAGTTAAGGCAGTGCTGGACTATAACGGTGGACACACAAAACATTGACACTGAGCATTTTCAATTGAAGGTGCACTCGCTTTTTTTTACCGGTGGTTTGGCTATTGATGCCTGTTTTAAAAGTTATTTTAAAGGAAAAAATATATTTCACTACTATAAAAGATGAACACTGACTACTTTTTTTTCCTGTTTTAAAGAGTCATTCCCGCAGTGTTAAAGATCTAAATAAATATTTGCAGAAATGTGAGGCGTGCAATCACTTTCATGAGAAACTTTATGTCACTTCAAATGACTAAATTCATTCAGTTCTTCATCTTATATGTCACTTTGGAACATTTCTGTCAAGCATGGTGTAAGACTTAGCAGTAATTCTTCTTCTGCATTGCTGTCAGTAGCAAATACTCATACACACAATCACAGGGCCCTCTAGTGGTTTTTGCTAAACATGTAAGTCGCACCTCAACCAAACTATGCAAAAAAATGTGACTTCCTGTTGTAAATACAGTAATAATGTGGTATAATTACATTTTAATAAGTAAAACTACCCCCTGATAAAGTACCCCAAAACACACTGATTGTGTCTATTGATTACAACAAAGATAGCAATATCCTGTTATTTGGGAATTTGTCTGATTTTTAGGTGAATATCAGCAGAATCTACAGAACTAACTGCTTTTTGGTATGAAGCAACAGCAGCTAACCAGGCCGGACGTCTCTTACTCGAGGCCAGCCCTTCTCACAGAGCCTGGTACTTAACAGGAGTGACGAACAAAATCAAACTTTTGGGATGCTCCCTGTCTAAACCAGTAAAGGCAATTTAATTTGAATTTCTAAAGGAGTTTCAGCAGATGGAGGATGAGAACTTCTATTTTGTAGTTGGTGTAAAAATGTCAGAAAATATTGGAAGCTTGGAAGTGTTGATACTGTGTCCAACGTACCAGTAGACCTCATAGAAAGACATCCTGAATCATTGCATCATGGTTGTACTGGGTATTGTAAATTTAATGTTACAGAGATTTTTCTTTCATCTAATATGTTTTTTATCTAATGTGTTGGTGTCATTCAAAGAAAAACTAGGACGTGGAGAAAGAAAGTACTGCTTTCTGGCTCTCCTCTGATGGAATCAACTCTTGGCTTCAGTTTGTGAGGCAAACAAAATCTTATTAAGGAAGATTGAAAAGGTTTTTTTATTATTTTAATAATCTTTTAGCTGTTCTGGCCTGATCTATGCCTTCAGTTATGCTGCATGGATCTTGGCTGATGGGAATTGGTCCACGATGAGGTAGGTGTTTTTCATCAACATATCATTGGTGCAGAACTTGTTCCTCTCAGTTCTTTAATGAGTCCATACTTTCATAGTTTGATGGACTTGTTTCTATTAAGGTAAAACAGGCAAAAAAAATTGTTTGGTTTAGTTTGCTAATACACATAATATAACCAAACTGTCATTAATAACCATAATATAGTCATAATAAAACCAAAAATTGTGCAGTTACAGCAAATACTTGACAGTTAGGAGGATCTGTCTTGAACCAATACCACGGATTTGGACATTTTGAGAGGGATTGACAAACAAGTGCTGTTTTTACAAACTTAAAACAAAACTGAAACTAAAAGTGAGGGTCAGACTGAGGTCCAAAAAAGTAGTGGGATACTTGAGAGGGATCATAGTAGCATCCCTGTTGAAGAAACAAACAAGAAAAGGAGCATCCTAGTGACCCCCAAAGACCAAATAAAGTGAAAAGCATGAAGTGCAGAGACCCCTCTAAACGGGTTAGGGTGAAACAACCAGCAGTGAGCTGATGACCAGAATTTCGGCCTTTTTCATTGGGGATGGCTGCTTGATTGCACGCCGACACAGCCGGTGTGTGAGCAGTTTCTGGCTCATGTTTGAAGACGCACCATAAACACTAAAACCTGCGGTGTGAAGACATCTAGGGTTCGCCGTCTAATATGAGGATCAGGGAGCGAAAGGTGTTACAGGAAGTACCCCGTCTGCGAGATGTGCCTCATCTCTATATCATACAATGTGGGAAACACGTCCAACATGACCGCCCATCTCTGACGTCATCACCCGGCCCCGTCACCGTCTGAAAGTTGAACAACTAAGCAGGTAACCCAATGAAAACATCTCAGATATATTTCAAAAGACTTACAGTGTAACATCAAATAAACACAAGAAAATATCTGACACCATCTGAATGTTTATTGCTAAAACGCTGCAGTCTTTTTTCAGTGGTTGATAATAAGGTTTTGTCATTTAATGAAAACAGTTGACCCACAATACACTGTACCAGCATGTTCATATTTTACAGAAAAAAATATATACCTGCACTTTATGAACAATTGCGAAATGAGGTTGAAGACGACTTGGTAAAAACACAAAACTTTCCCGTACAGCTGGACTTCACAGCAACAGAGAACTATATGTAAATGTTCATTATATGACGGCCTTCACACTGGCAAATTAAGAGTGCAGTAGTGCAAGCTGTCTAGACTTAAGAGCACAGCTTAGATTGTTGGAGTTTATTATATTCCTGTTTACAAGGACTGAGGCACTTTTACATTTGATTAAAATGTATGCAAGTTGTAATGTTTATAAGTTTAGTTCTATTTAAGTGTGATTGTGCAAAAAGTGACAAGATCTGTGCACTTGAAAAAAAATCTGATTTCTTTTTTTATGTTGTTTTTGTTTGCAAAAGATATAATAATCTGTGGAATAGTAGGATTTCAGGGTTTTTTTTTTTTTGTTCAATACGTATTGAACCGTGACCCTCGTATCGAGGTACGTATGAAACTGTGAGCAAACTGTATCGTTGAATCCCTAGTCATGACGCTATTTTTTCAGAGCTCAAATATCTGAACAAATAATTTGTGTCACATCAAACCAATCACAGTGTCACCTTTAGCTAACATAGAGGTGAATAAGATTGTTATACTTCTGAACTTCGTAATATTTTCCTTATATGTATCGAGACAATCATTTTCTTGGTTTTATTTTTTCCCTCCAGGGAAACTGGGTGACATGGTTAAAGTTAAAGTCCCATCAGTTGTCATGCACCTAGAAGTGTGAAATTTGTTCTCCACATTTGACCCCTTGGAGCGGTGAGCTGCAGACACAGCTGCGCTCTGGAACCATTGGTGGTTTAACCCCCCAATCCAACCCTTTAATGCTGAGTGTCAAGCAGGGAGGCACTGGGTCTCATTTTTAGAGTCTTTGGTATGACTCAGCCTGGATTTGAACTCACGACCTTCTGGTCTCAGGGCAAACACTCTACCACAAGGCCACTGGTGTGAGAGACAGAAGTACTGCTGAAAATGGCCATCATTCAGAAGCAGATCCCACAGTAGATGATGAATCTCACCGTACTGGGAGAGTCTCTGAATGACCTCATGAACCCAGACATGGAATGTGATTACCGATGCTTTTGCAGAAGAAATTTCAAAAGAAATCAAACTGATCTCTCAACATTCTGTGTCTTCTATTCGTGGTGAATAAGAAACAGTCAATACTTCCATGTAGAGATGACTTTGGACCGTAGCTCCTCCCACACGTCCAGTTTATGAGCGATTTTCGGATCCAGCAGCGAATTTGACAAATGTCAAAACAGAAGCAGTGGACACAAATTTGACACGCAAATTGCATTCGATGCAAACATAGAATTACACAAGCTCCATGTTCGTTGGATCCTCCTGGCCTAAAACATGGGCCCAAATGCCAAAGGAACTTTAGAATAAGGTAAAGCCATCAGAAAAAAATCTGTAAATTAAATACATTTTACATAAAAAATCTGTATGTCCTCATAAGTAGGTATCCTAACCTCCTCACTACATTTGCACTGGTATGTTTTTTCAATGTGGAATAAATACACCTTGAATGGTCAGTTGTGTTGAGTCGGTCTCTTCTAGAAGTTTCTTCAATCCTTTCTTACCACTATAGCTGCCACTATTAGTCGATTAATCAATGACTAATCAACTATTAAAATAGTCAATGACTAATTTAATAGTTGATTAGTCCTTACTTTATATTATACAGAGTCAGAGTGTAGTAAAGCCGAACAAAGTTGTGAGTGTTCAGCACCAAAAAATGTACTTTTCATATATTTGAGTCAGTGAGACCAAAACTTGATCTTTAGTGAAACATAGTTCACTTTTCGGCTCAGATGTCGACCTAATTTGATTTAATCTCGTTTTAATACCAGAAACTAAAGAAGGACAGAAGCTGCACGATTCATTAAAGTTTAATAAACTATCATCTTCATTGTCTTTATTTTTAGTTAGTTTAAAGGTAATGATGGTTAAGATGTGTGCTTTACATCCACTTTGCGCATGACCTGATTAGTTGACTAATTGGAAAAAATAATATGTGATAAGTCGAGAATTGAAATAATCGTTTGTGGGAGCACTACTTACCACGACTGAATACTTTCTAAGTGAGAGTTACTTAAAATGATTTTTAATGTAGGATCACAGTTTTCAGTCTTTAAGAATGAGGATTTCTTTTTAATATAAATTGTTTTTATTTTATAGAAGGTTACATTTGTGCACGGGAGGATGTTCTATTTGCTGGTGGTTGGCCCACGTTTAGTCAAATTTCAGAACTTTTTTTGAATTGAGTAAAGTGAACGCCTAAAAAAATGCATGGCAAGCTTCATTTTACCCATCAGAATTTTTGTGACATCACAGATTCTATGGAAAAAAATATCTTAACACAAAAACAAGAACCATTGCTGCGAGAAGAAAAAGTTACACTTTTTCTTTTTTATATGTCACCAGGGTGTGTCTATGCACACTTCTGCATGGACACCAGTTGACCTTTGTCTGCAGTCTCTCATTTTATGGTGTCGCGGGGGAATTTGTTACAGCCCCATGAGGCTGCACACAAACCAAAAGTCAGGTCAAGTATATGGGACTATAACCTATAAAGAGGACACCAGTAGACATTCAGGAACAGCCTTTTATTGGATGGATGACACAAGCAAATACCGTGTCCTGAAAAGAAGATAAATGATTAGCCACAAGGACAAACACAGTGCTGGTTTTTGACTTTCAGGTCCCTTCTCCTGAGAAAACTCCAAAGAGTAAGTGAAGGTCTAAAACAGAACTATCACCTGCCTTAATTCTTGGTGGCATAGATTCATCGAGGTACTGGAATCATTCCTCATAGAGTTTGGTCCATTTGATGGCATCACAGTTTGTCTGCTGCACATCCCATGATGTCAGTCTCCCCTCCTCTATTGGGTTGAGATCTGGTGATTTGATTTGAGTCTAGTGAACTGATTGTCGTGTTCAAGAAACCAGTCTGAAAAGATTCCAGCTTTTATGACATGGTGCCTTATCCTGCTGGAAGTAGCATCAGAAGATGGTACACTCTGGTCATAAAGGGATGAATATTGTCAACCACAAAACTTGGGTAGGAACCGTTGATACCAGGCAGGATGGGTCTATGCTGTCATGTTGCTGATGCCAAATTTTAACCTTAACATCCAAATGTAACCGCAGAAATGGAGACTCATCAGATCAGGCAACATTTTTCCAATCATCTATTGTCCAGTTCTGGTGAGTATGAATTGTAGCCTCAGTTTCCTGTTCTTAGCTGACAGGAGTGTCACCCGGTGTTTTGTTCTGCTGCTGCAGTCCATCTGTCTCGAGATTGGACGTGTTGTACGTTCGGTTGTAACTGGTGGTTTTTTGAGTTACTGTTGTCTTTCTATCAGCTGGAACCAGTCTGATCCTTCTCCTCTGACCTCTGGCATCAATAAGACATTTACCCCCACAGAACTGCCACTCACTTTATATTTTCTCTTTTTCTGACCATTCTCTGTAAATTCTAGAGATGGTTGTGGGTGAAAATCCCGGTAGATCATCAATTTCTGAAATACACAGACACTAACAACCATGTCACGGTCAAAGTCACTTCAAAAACTTTTCTTTTGCCTTCTGATGCTCGGTTTGAACTGCAGTAGATCGTCTTGGCCATGTCTAAATGCCTAAATGTATTGAGTTGCTGCCATGTGATTGGCTGACTAGAAATTTGTGTTAACGAGCAGTTGGACAGGTGTGCCTTAATAAAGGTGCCAGTGAGCGAATTTCCTCACATGGACTGCAACTAGAATCAAGGTGTTGGTTCCGCCTGCTGGTCATCTTTACAGTCTGATCCAGTTGATCTCAACAGACGGACACAGGACAACATGTAACCTCCTCATGGGGGAGGACTTCTGCTTTGTTGCGAGTTGCAGATGGTTCCCATAAGGATGTGGGATGCTGGCCATGCGGCTGTTGGTGTGAATCCCGTGTTTCCAGAGCACCATGTACTTTTGCGGCAGAGAGCGGCACTTTTCAACTTAATGAGGCCGTGTACTTCCCGCCTCATTTACTCTAAAATACACGTTCTGGGGACAAGAGAGGAGTGTCGTTAGAAATCACTTGACAGGAACACGGACAGAAACATTATTTCTTTTTTTCTTATCTCCAAAAAAACAACAAACAAACAAAGTGAGGGAGACGCAAAAGGAGGAGGTGTAGGAGAAAGTGTGAACTCATGCTCCTTTGTGACCCGTTAAAATGACTCGGCGAGCATTCAGGGTCACTGAGGACGGGGGAGGGGAAGGTGGGATCCACTTTTTCTGTGTCCGGAGGGGAACAGCTCATGCTTGACTAAGTCTTTACATCCCCACTGAGCCAATCTATATGCTCTTTTCTCCTCCTCTTGTTTCTGACCCCGAAAGTGTGTCAATGCCAGTCACTTTGTATGTTTCCGACGCCGCGGCCCTCTGCGTGTGAGCGCGCATCCCTGCTTGGAGGCGTTTTTCTCACGCGCTGACTGCAGCATCACGCCTGCAACGCACAGTGCCTCTGCACATCGTGCACACCGCTCCAGAGGTCTAATTACAATCGGCTTGGAAGTGCAAACACCCTCCATGTCAGAGTCAGACTATAAATCACACACAGTCATTAGAGGGAAAATGCGCTTCTTTTTCTACTCTTTTTCTTTCTTTTTGAAAGCTTGGCAACACAACATAAAGACACGACAAATAAAAGCAATAAACTATTTATTGTCTCATGGTTAGAAGCATCTCCGCACACAGACAGGAATGGCATTTACGCAAACGAATTGGCTGTAAACGCTTTTTATTTGAAACCGGAGATATAATTAGAAACTTGTGGTCTTCGCGAGCCGGGATCTGTACGGACGTGTGCGTGTCCAAGCCTGTGTGAGCGCATGGCAGTGTGTTCTTTGTGTTTTTGTTTTTGTTTTTTCCCGTCCTCGCTGGCTTTCTGCTCTTCACGTCACTTCGAGCAGCTCCCAAATGTTTTGTGTCAGAAACACAGTTCACATGAGGAATGTGGAAAGTGGCTGTGGCGAAAATACATTACACTATATGGTCGGGAAATATGAATTTGACACAAGCAACAGAAACAAACTGCATTTTGGACCCAAAGAAAACAGAAATCTGCCCCAGGACTTTTATTTTGAAGGAATTGATTTCAGTGATTCACAAGAATCAAACTGTAAAGGTGTCAGAAGCATCGGATGTACATTTCACACATAATTACATTACTTACACTAAAAATAGACAAGCAAAAACAAACCGAGAACAGACAGAAGTGTATCCCCTGAAGCCCTGGTTTAATGGGGTTAGGGTTTACATCTTAGCAAAGCTAATAAACTTTTATCAGTTCAGATTTAGTTTCCAAATTTAACAAGAAGAAATAGACTAAAATGGATATTTGGCTAGACTTTTTTGTGTTAGACAAAAACATCTGGACCATTTCCAATACTTGCTGGACAAATTTTCTGTGGGCCCATGAGATGAAGCAGTGTGCTTCTCATTACATCTGGAGTCAACTAGCAATGGTCCAATAAAAATTTGAACATCATGGCAAAGGTCAAACGTTAACTTATACAGGAGTACAATAGAGCCTTCTGAAAATGGAAAATCCACCTGTAGGCTTAAATTTACCGCACAGGGTTGACCCGGACAGGTGCTGCGAGTATTTCGGTTGTTGGGGTCCGTGGAGAGTCACGGATCGAGAGCCGATTGGTGAGGTAGTCCATAGACCAACCCACTAATTGATCATCCACTCCTGCTCCCTTACAGAAGTCTTGACTGGATTGGGTTGAATGTGCTGGAGAGTCAAAACACATGACTCTCTCTCACAGCAACCCAGGTGATCTCTAGGTGAGTCAGTATACTTTTTTTCTCCCCTTCTTCCAAGACAAACTATGACTACCAATCACCTTGTTTCCATTTCTCCGATCTACAAGAGACTCATTTTGATGCGGTCTCTCCACTGTCATCTTTATTATTGCTCTACCTCAGATATTCGAGGATGCACAGACCAAGCCAATCCGGCAACCCTTCCAGCTCTGTGACAGGACTGGCAGGTGACAGTGCATTCTGTAATTACCACACTATAAGTTGCCTTATTTATTTTATTTTTTTCCAAAAAACAACACTGCGCCTTATAATCTGGAGCACCTTATATAAAGATTAATTCTAATTGTGGTTACTGATGTCGAAGGAGTTTTGAAAGGTACACAGCATCAAAATGTTTGGTTGAGTGTTGTGAATACACTAACGCAGCTAATGGTAGCAGAGTTTGACTGCTTTTTTTTTTAAATGTTTCTAACTAATTGGGAGTTAACATAGTCACGGTAACTTTTGTTTTCGCAATAAAGGTTGGGTGTCATTGTGAATACGTTAACTTCACTAATGTGTCAGGCTGTTTATTTTAAATGCCACTAACCAGGTTGGGATTTAGCATAATCACAGTAAGATTTGTTTGGGCAGTAATTTTAGGCAGCAGTGGTGCAGGGGTCTTTAGCGGGTTGGTCAATGACAAAAAGGTTGGTGGTTCTATCCCGACTCCTCTCTGTCAGCTGTTGTCCTTGGGCAAACACCATTCCTCCAGTGTGATTATGTCCCAGTGATGGTCAGAGGAGCCATAGGACTGGTAGCCACACCTGCCGTTGAGGAAGCTGACAGAGGCGTGGCTACCAGTCCTATGGCTCCTCTGACCATCACTGGGACATAATCACACTGGAGGAATGGTGTCTGCCCAAGGACAACAGCTGACAGAGAGGAGTCGGGATAGAACCACCAACCTTTTTGTCATTGACCAACCCGCTAAAGACCCCTGCATCATCAGTAGCTTACCATCTCCAAGTTTGAAAGGGAAGTGAATAAATAATGGATACACATTGTAAGCAGTTTGAGTGTCAGGTAAAGCACAGAAAAATCCAATCCATTATTATTATTTTAGTGTTATAAGTCTGTTTTTTTATTTCTTTAAAATGGTAAATGGCGTATCCTTGTATAGCGCTTTCTACCCTCCTTCGAGGGCCCAAAGCGCTTTACAGTCACAGACCCATTCACCCATTCACACACATTCTGGTGGTGGCTCTGCTGCCAAACACTGCCAACCTTCCACCAGGCAATTCAGGTTCAGTGTCTTGCCTAAGGACACTTCGACACATGGGCGGGCAAGGCGGGAGTCGAACCTACTAGCTTCCGATCAGGAGTCGACCGCCCTACCACTGCACCACAGCTGCCACTTTACATGTCACAAACAATGTTGGGAGTTACAGGTGTTGTAAACATGCTAACTAGGGTAATGGGTAGCAGTTTCAAACTGTTTTTTTTTTTCTTTAACGCTATTAACAAGGTTTGGAGTTAACACAGTCACTTTAATGTTTGCTTTAGCAGCATCAGTCTCTTGTCTTACATGTTGCAAACAAGTTGGGGGGTTGTTGAGAATATTCTAACACAGCTAACATGTAGCAATGGTGAACTGTGTTTTGCTTTTAACATATTACTAACAAGGTTTGGAGTTGGCATAGTCAGAGTAACATTTTTTAGCTATTTAACTTATTTAAAACAAGGTTGGAAGTTACAGTAGAACATCATAAATATGCTAACGTGGCTAGCTTGTAGCGGAGTCGGACTGTGTTTTTTACATTACAAAGTAAGTGTAGTCGCAATAATGTTTGTTTCAGTTGTATCAGTCTTTTTTAACTTTTGGAGTCGCAGATATTCTGAGCATGCTAACCTGGCTAACACTTCTAATGCAGCTAATGTGCAGTGTCTCACAAACAAATTTTAGAGTGATTCTGAACATAATTAATAAAGTCTGCCTGACTGAAAGACTTATCTCTGACTTTTGTCTCGATTAATGCACTTTATAGTTTGGTTTGCCTCATATTTGATATAAGTTTGAAATTAGACAAGTTAATGGATGGTGCGCCTTATAATCCGGTGGAGAAAATATTGTAATTTTATGCAGTTTCATTGTATTATCTTTTGGGATCAGTTCTGTCCCAGTGTCTAGCAAGGAAGACAAAAGCTTGGGTAAAATTACATATTCTTTCTTTTGTTTCCCACTGCTGACAGAGGAGCACAACTTTTATTTACTTTACCAGCCTTTTGATGCCCCCAAACACACACAACCACAACAGCCACCATTCAATTTTCTCCTCTGAGCGTTAAACTGGATGAGCTATTAATTTGTCCTCCAACGCTCCTCCTGTCCACTTAAAAGTGTCTGCAGAGCTGAACATCCTTTACAAAGTCACTGGTGTGAGGAGTCGAGGAACATGTGTATGTGTCTGTTGTCATGGTAATCATATACACAAAGTAGCTTGTAACCCATGTGTATGAATTTTACCTTGCATAACATCATCCCTCTTCACTCAACTCCTAAAAAAACAGAAGAAAGTTTAATCTGAAGGTTCTGTCAGAAAGATGTTTTTATTCTATGTCAAAATCCTAAAAATGTAATGTAATCCTAAAGAAATTGAAATAAAAATCACTCTAATTGTCACAAGAAGGCTAAACAAGACTTTTCAAACCCAGGGATTTACCAAAAACGTATCATAAGTGTCAAGCATGGTGGTGGTAGGATGATAATTTGAGAGTTTACAGTAACAGAACTTCTCTGTACACTGCAGTCAAATATGAAGTGAAATCAACACAAAGAAAAAAAGACGAGGGCAAATGAAAAACCCCATCTATCAATTTTCTCAACCTGCTGTATCTAACCCATCCGAGCCAGTGTTGGACAGTAAAGGTACGTCTGGACGGGTTGGTAGTTTGCTCCAGAGCCAAATTGACAGCAGTGTTGTAAATTTGGTGAAAATTATCTTTTTATGTAAAAAAAAAAAAGCCTCTAAACATTTTTTTAAATGTTTCTATGTATTATGAACATTCAAAACGTTTGACATATTTTGAAATTTTGTGTAGCCTGCTTTTAGTGGTACAGTTGTGGACTTTCAAAAATGTTCACTTCTGATTAACAAGAGTGGTTGCCATAGAAAAGAAACTCAGAAACTCGTGTCCAGTGTCATTTCAAAACTTTAATGTTGAAATAACTTCATTCAATCTATTCAGTTAAAATGGTTGAATTATTTTTTGTTAAAAGAATTATGATGCTCCTTCCGACAGAGCATACGCAATAGTTTAATTTGCATCACTAAATGGCTCCCAGGAGTGCAACGAACACATCGGACATACGACAAGGATTCTTGAACGCATTAAACATGCATTCTTGATTGCGTGCTTACCACATAATGTTCACACTGGACAAGCAGGGAGGGGCTTCTTCTTCCTCTACTGTTTACTAGCGTATGTCTGCCATCTACAGTTGGAGGAAGCTTGGTGGGAAATGTCAGTTTGATTTAAATATCTTTCCAGGCTTTTTCTCTCACAGCTATTCCAATATACGAAGGACTAGGCATCCTATGGTTCTGGCTGAGCACAAACCGCAATTATTCATTTCTCCTTCATGATCATTTAATAAGCAGTTGGCACTCACATGAATTTAAAGGGACACCATCCATACATCACCACCAAATCAGAGTCCTTGATATGTCGAAGTTCAACCTGGTTTAACTTTCAATGCATGTTAAATGGACATATGTTTTGTACATGGAGGGGAAAAAAGGTCATTAAAACTTAGAATGCTTCCACACATATTTAGACATATTTACATAGTCTTACAGTATTTGTGTGTGTGTTGGTAAACATGCATTAGCAGGACAAATGATCAGAATACACACACAACACTGGAAGGACATTTCGTATTAACAGGACAGGAGTGGTGTTCTGCTAATTCCGAACAAAAAACAAATGAAAGACTGTAGAAGTGTTCCTATTAGTCTACTAACTCTAAAAATCAAAGGAAAAATAAAAAAAAATAACGTTCAATATACATGAACCCATATTGTGCATGTCTGTGTGTGACATGGCACCCAATACATTTACAATGGTCCCTTATTTAACCCTGGATTTACTTTCTAAAATTAACCCATGATTGGCAAAATCTGCACAATAGTCAGTTTTTTTTTCTTTTAGGATGTATTAAGTCTGTAAAACTCTTTACACCATTTTTACACTTTTCTCTGACTCACATTAAATTTTTCACACTTTCCCTCTCTTTTGGGGCGTTAAACAACCAAACGGTTCCCGAGCGCAGCTGTGTCTGCAGCTCACTGCTCCCCCCAGGGGGATGGGTCAAAAGTGGAGAGGAGCACGACAACTAATGGGACTTGTTTAAACTCTTAAATCTCAAATCTTCATACAAAAATAAGTCCAGTTTTATAGAATGAAGACAAAGTTCTGATCACGAACAAAGATTGATGCGGATTTGAGGAGACATAAGAGGGAGGGACCACTGCAGCGCATCTAAATTTATAACAAATATGCTTGGTTGTTATGGCAACATAGAGGAGGTCAAGGTGTTGCACATGCAGATGTTTTTGAAATGAAGAACTTCAATAATTCAAACTTAGACTGTATAAAAGGCATTTTTTGGTCTCTGAACATCTCTGCATGCCCATCATAACCCCCACCTCCATTGTTCATTATCCCCCACCCCTACCCCTTCATACTTGGCCTGAAGCTGGTCACAATTTAACTTTATGAGTTGGAGCTAAGATCTGAATCCTCTTACTGAGGACTTTCCAGTGAACCTCTCTCTGATCCCGTCCTCCCTGCAACACGGCCTTTTATAATAGAAAGCGGGGAAGTGTGCTTCAGGTGTGTCAGGACAGGAAGAGGAAACTGATCCTCTTAACAACCTGGAATTGGCCCAAAGTGTCACCTAAGTTGATCCACCTGCGAGTGCCAGGTGAGAACGCATCCGTCCACACACAGCTTGACGTGAAAGAACTGGTGACCTACAGGCAGACGAATGAGGTCATAAGATCGCAGAAAGGGGGCGTAGTAGCAATTTCAGCAGAACAGACCCCCCCATGGAGAGCTGCTGTCTCTTTTTCCAGTAACGGAGCAGAAATCCGCAGAGAGCTCACCACAAACAAATACATCATGATTCCACCACATAACCCCTGCTGTCAAGAAATAAAAAAAAAAATCCATAACCAGTTGACTTAATTTGAATGTCTTTTCCCTTCGGTCTCTGCGCATTCCTCTCAGACGCGTCTTTGGTTTTTTTCCCAAGATATATTTTTCAAACTGTGTCACTTAGCTAGCGACAGACTGTGGTCAGATCCCCCCTCATGCTATATTGAAAACAGATACTACAGCAAGACCCCCCCATTATGGCAATCGATGAAGTGTCCCAGGTTTTAAGAGCATGCACAGAATTTAATGGAGTGCAATAAAACTGTTCCCTGCAGAGAATGATACCTTGGATTGCTGCAAGAAAATGGATCTTTTATTATCTTGCTTTCCAGGAAAGTCATTTTGTTTATTTTCCTTACTTCCAGATTAAGTAATCTGATGCTCTTTATGCAATAAAAGCACAATTCAATCAGCATCAGTGTATGCCAGTTCAAAGCAAACCGCCCCTTCTCCCCTTAAACATAAAAATGCTTCCATAATGAGAGCATCTTCTTCATCAACAGGTTGGGGATAACAGGGACGAAAATGGTAAATGGTGTGTATTATATAGCTCTTTACAACCTTCTTAAAAGGCCCATATGCTTTACAGTCACGGACCCATTCACCCACATTCAAACACTGCTGCCAAACACTGGTGCCAACCTGTGACCACCAGGATCAATGTGAGCTCATGTCTTCCCCAAGAAAACTTTGATACATGGGAGGGCAGATGGGGAACCAAATACGTTATCAGAGATAGGGCATACAATATTTAAACCATAGGTTTCCCCAAAGAAGCAAACAAACAAGAACTTGGAATGTCCGCTTTTAGAAAGGGACAACTTTGCAAGTATAGCAATGTCACGAACAGAGGTGGAAGGTAGAGTTAAAATAGTCATATGGACCTCAAAGGACCTCCATCATAGGATGAATCGTAGGATGACATCAAGTAGCCTAAAACCTTAGTAACAACTGCCCTTACGGCTAAATATGGCTTTCTGTGGGTGAAAAGGCGGCAAAAAATATCAAGATCCCAGACCCCTCGGTGAGCCCATAGAGCAAAAATGTTCATACATGTTTTTCTACAGACATGCTACGGGCGACAGGATATAGGAAACACTTATGCAACACAATGAAGTAAGTGAGATGCAGTACTGTTACAGATTTTTACATTTTTTAACTCCTTCCCCCCAAATTCCTGTGGACAGCGCGAGAGGCACATCATCATTTTTTCACGTGCTAGAAAGCCTGTTTCTAGCTGTAAGGACAGCAGTGACTAGTGCTCTACCAGACCAAACGACAGTATGTGCAACTGACATTCTAGTCTTATAAATACTTCACGATAAACTTACCACACAAATGGCAATTGAAGATTCTATTTTCAATAACACTGCCCTCAGTAACATGGATTTAAGCAGCCACTTCCAATGAAAAGTCTTCTTCACTTTTCAGCTTATCCCTTTCAGGGTTCCCACAGCGAAACAGCACCCACTGTTTCACCTCAGTGATTTGGCAGCGATTTTTACGCCGGATGCCCTTCCTGACACAACCCTGTATCTGAAGGGCACAGGGACCCAGTTAGGCAGCAGCGTCAAGGGTCTTGCCTAAGGACCCAATCTGAATGGAGATCAGTGGACATCCTGGGGATTGAACCCAGGGCCCCTGCGAGCCAGCCCTACACTTAGCCCTCTGAGCCATCCAGCCGCCCCACTTCCAATGAAAAGTCTACATGCATGTTTCTGGCTTCCGTGTTCAAAACTATTGTGTTCACGTGTAGCTACACACATTTCTACAGCAATTTTCAAGCCCAAGAAACAACGCGGCCATTGAAGTCGCGTTGAAATTTATAGGAATTAATTTTGGAATTTTGACCAATCGGAGACTTGGACTAAGTAGTGATGTTTAGATGGTGTCCCTTTTAAATTCCTAGAAGTGCCAACCCTTTGAAACTTGATCATGGAGGGAAAATTCATTACTGCGGTTTGGAGTACGATTTGCAAGATTTGCAACGCTTCAACATTTTTCACCAAGCTTAATTTAACTGTAGGTGGCGTTCATGCGCTAGGAAGCAGCAGAAGAATAAGAATTATCTCCCTACTTGTCCAGTGTGAACACCATAGGCTAAATCTGTTTTTGAGCTCGTGTTTTTGCAGGTTCTTGCAGCGTTCCTCTTAAGATGCTTCTTGAACCGACACTCTATGACTGCATAAGGGCCCGGACAACCCAAAAATGGGATTATGCTTTTTAGACTCGTATTTAAAAGGTTTTGGTCCAAGAAAAGAACCTTGTTGTACTTCTTGGCTTAAAGCTGTAAAGATAAATCGAAGTTTATATCAAGAAACTGAACTAAAGGCTTAAAAAAGTTTGAATCACTTCTCCATTTCCCTATAGTAAACAAGATATATTAAAATCTTGCTTTGTTCCACATTGGTAACCAAATCAGACCCTACAGAAAATAGATAAACTTAACTTTTCCCTATTTAAAGCAACACTGAGCCTCAAACTCTCTGGAAAACGATTTACCCATCAGTCTCCTGGCCTCAAAACGGCCAAATTAATGGGGTCTGGGATCTGTGGCTAAGGCAGATGTCCACCACACAAACTGGCATCCTCCGCACCGAAACATCCCTTTAAATGTGTTTTTGCTGAATTAAAAAGCAATAAGTGGCGACATCAGCGGTGATGTTAGATGTCAGCTCTGATTATGGTGGAAATAAGGGTTTCATCCAGCAGCGGTTCTGTGCGTCTCTCCATGGTGCACGTTCAAATCATTTGTAGGCCACAAATTAATCCAGATGCAACCATAACCCTGCAGAAAATTGGTCCCCACCTCGCCAGAAGATCCCCACCCCTCCCTCTCTCTGATAGACGAGGCCTGTCGTCACCCCGAGTGCCCCAACTGAATTAAGGAGCACGAGATGATTTTCCTCAACGCAGAACTGGCAGCACATGTTATTTATGCTGTCTCCCTGCGAGCCACAGTCAACATGATTCAATGCAATTATATGTTGATCGTGTTGCTGATGGGGAAAGCAAACCAACTGCGTGGAGAGAGATGAAAAGTGGCTTTGGTGGCGTGGCTGCACAATAAAAGCAAGTGGACACGCAGCAGGCAGTCTTGGAATATTTCGGCTGCAGTGTAAGGATGTTTATGAAGTTGGAACATCCTTCCCAGTTGATAACAAAGAGCGCCGTTTGGCTGCTGGAAGGAACGCTTAATCAATCTCAGTCCAGTTCAGCCCAATGGAATCTGCTGAATGCCATAAAACAAAACATGTAAGAAAGATGCTAAATAATTAGACTGAGTCCACTGCTTATAGAATAGTCTGTATGAATATTAGGGGCTTGTTTTACTGTAAATTTAGTTAACAGTATAAAGATACGAAAAAGAATTTTGGCCTGAGCCCATTGAGTGAGTATGATATTGCAACACATAAGACATGTATTCTGTTTTTTCCCCTTGTAACAATAAATACAAGTTTGATTTATTAAGTTTAAAGAAACATAGTATTTCAGTATTTTTCACACTATGAGGCACACTTCAAATCAAAGCCTTCAATTTTTGTCAAGAAAACCATGTACCGCATTTTCCAGTCTCAACTTTTTTATAGTTTATCCAGGGGTGCGATTTATACCCCGGAGCAACTTATTTGTTTATTTTTTTTTTTTTTTTTTACATCAAAAGGGTTATATATTTGTTATTTTCACAATAAACACTGGTTGTCTTTTAGCGGTTGTTTTCTCTAACAGCCACTAGAGGGCACTGCATCTGAAGTATTTGTTGGACAGTGGCAGAAGAAGTGGCGTCCAAAACAAACATAGAAGAGAATCTGATTGTTTTCCTTCTAAACTTCGATATTTTTCTTATACAGATCAAAAGATTAGTATTCTTGTATTTCTTTCTTTTTTTTCCCCAGCTACGCTGGGCTTGGCGGATTTGTTCTGAAAAGTCCCTCTTTTTTCCTAAAAGTGTGACTTCAGAAAATACGGTCTATGGATTAATTCTAGTTGTGTTTACTGATGTTGAAGCAATTTTGAGAGGTACACAATACTCTGTCAAAATGTCTATTTTTCTTTAAGTTGCAAACAAGATTGATAAGATGGCTTTCAGAAGTCTCAGAATGCGTTTTTGTGTGTGTGTGTTTTTTACTAAAAAGGTTGGGAGTTAGCATAGCAGTCAGTATTGTTTGTTTTAACAGTATCACTCTGTTTTTGTACAAGTTGCAAATTAGGTTGGGGGTTCTTACACGGCTAATGCGGCTAACAAGTAGCAGTGTTGGACTGTAGTCACAGTAATGTTCTAGTGCTATCAGTCTTTTTTTCGGTGTTGTAAATGGGGTTGGGAGTTACAGATCTTGTAAATATGCTAACGCAGCTAATGTGTAGCATGTTGGACTCTAGTTGGGTGTTAGCTTAGTCACAGTAACTTAATGATTTTGAGAGGTACACTGCTCTCTGTCAAGATGTCAGTTTCTTTTTTAACGAGTTACGAAGTTGACTGTCATTCTGAATATGCTTACATGGCTAACATGTAGTGGTGTCAGATTCTTTTACTAACAGGGTTGTAGGTTAGCATAGTCACAGTAACCTTTGTTTTAGTGGTATCATCTTGTTTTTTATGTGTTTCAAAAAAGTTAGGGTGTTATTGTTATTACGCTAACACGGTTAACATGTCACAGTGTCGGCTTGTGGAGTTCTTTACATGTTATAAACAAGATTACAAGTTATCTTGGTCACAGTTACGTTTGTTTTAGCTCTATAGGTCTGTTTTTTTTTACATGTATCAAACAAAGTTGGGAATAACAAATATTGTGAACATGCTAACATGGCTAACGTGTAGCATGTCATAAATAAGTTCTAGATTACTATGAATGCAGGTAATAGTCTGACTGACAAACGTATCTCTGACTCTTTTGTCTTGGTTAATGCGTCTTATAGTTTGAAGCACCTTATAAATGATATAGTTTCAAAAAAAGATCATTCACTGATGGTGTGCATAATAATCTGGTACGCCCTATTGTATAATGTGGAAAATATGGTAGTTTGGGATGCACAAAAGGCCTGGATGTGACCTTTGACCATTGTAGAGGACACATTGGTACTTTTAAGATGCTTGTAATGTTTTCAAAATTCTATGTTTTAACATCTACTGACTAATTTTTTGGTCTAATTAATTTCCAGGCATTACTGAGATTGTGAGTAGTAATCTTCACAATCTTGTTGTAATAGTTTTTTTTTTTTTCTGACAGTTGAGAAAAAAAACCCCAAATAGGATTAAAAGCCCACACAAACAATTGCCAAATAAAAGCAAAATATTGAGGTTGAATTATAGCAACTACACCTAAATATTTTTAAGTCCAGTATTTATGACTCTACCTCAAAAGTACACTATCTGGTTGAACAAGACCCTTCACTGAATTAAAAGCAGAACTTTACAAAATAAAAGACCATAAGAGGAGGGCAGGAACATATTTTTTATGAGGATATATAAACTGTCAGAACGTTTTGGTCCTGGAATGTACTGAGAACCGTTCTAGAGTTGCCCCAACAGTAACTGGATTAACTTTGATTAAACGTATCTGTATTTGCAATGATTGCTGGTCTGTACACAGTAAATCATGGCAGTAGTAGTATTATAATGTGGTGACTAAATATATTTGAGCCAATGACATCAACTGTGTTTTTAGACATCTGACCGAACACTTCCACAACACTTAAGGGTAAGTAGATGTGAAGTGGGTGAGATGGAGGCACGTCGTAAGGATTTTTCATTTTTCAACCCCTCTTAAACAGCGCTCTGCACTAGGAGTCTATTAGTGCTGTTCAACAGATAAGTGTGCGCTCCCTTTTACACTCATTTTGTGCATCCTGACCGTTAGAAATTAGGAAAATAGGCAATCTGAGTGAAGGTAGTGTAGGGATACTACGGCCGTCCTACAGCCACTTACATATCATGTTTACACTCCATGTATAGCCAGTACTTGTATCTTACTATAAAACTAGAGTGTAGCGTAAGGACATTGTACAACAGCATCATCCTTATATCATAAGTGTGTGTAACTTACATTAACCTTACAAATACTTCTCAATACACTCAACCACACACACAACAATTGTGTGTTCCATTTAAGGTGGCCACACGAGCCTCAAAGGAACTATAAAACACATTTTAAGATGTGGCTGAACCTGTCTATGACCCTCCACGGGCCTGAACAACCCAAAAACAGCTCCTGTGGGAGTCCCGTATGGGTACGGCAAGGCAAGTTTATTTGTTTAGCCCATTTCATGTACAGAGTTCAAAGTATTTTACATAAATCATTTAAAATGAATAGTAAAGATGTGTGAATATAAACTTTTGAATACATACGATTCAAATTTAGCTAAGAACAGGTGAGTCTTTAACCTGGATTTAAATAAACTGAGTGTTTCAGCTGATCTAAGGTTTTCTGGAAGTCGAAGGTGGACACCGGAAGTAAGGGTTGCCGTCAAGCTGAAGGATTCCTATCAGGCCTGGCTGGCTTGTTGGACTCCAGCTGACAGGTACTGGCAGCTTAAGCGATCCCGGTCCTGGGAGGAGTTTGGTGAGGCCATGGAGAAGGACTATCGGTTGGCCTCAAAGAGATTCTGGCAAACCATCTGGCGCCTCAGGAGGGGAAAGCAGTTTTCTACAGGCACCGTTTTCAGTGCAGGTGGGGATCTGTTGACCTCAACTGGGGACATTGTCGGGCGGTGGAAGGAATACTTTGAGGATCTCCTCAACCCTGCTGACACGCCTTCCGTTGAGGAAGTAGAGGCTGAGGACATTGGGGTGGAACTGTCCATCACCCAAGCTGAGGTCACTGAGGTAGTCAAAGAGCTCCTCGGTGGCAAGGCTCCAGGGGTGGATGAGGTTCGCCCTGAGTACCTCAAGTCTCTGGATGCTGTAGGAGTGTCTTGGCTGACACGTCTCTGCAGCATTGCGTGGCAAACAGGAACCGTACCACTGGACTGGCAGACTGGGGTGGTGGTTCCCCTTTTCAAGAAGGGGGACCGGAGGGTGTGTTCCAACTACCGGGGAATCACACTCCTCAGCCTCCCTGGGAAAGTCTATGCCAGGGTACTGGAGAGGAGAGTCCGTCCGATAGTCGAACCTCAGATTCAGGAACAGCAGTGCGGTTTCTGTCCTGGTCGTGGAACAGTGGACCAGCTCTACACCCTCTCCAGGGTGCTGGAGGGTTCGTGGGAGTTCGCTCATGAACTTTGGGTCGTGACCAAAAGAACGAGATCCCGACTACAAGCGGCTGAAATGAGTTTTCTCCGCAGGGTGGCTGGGCGCTCCCTCAGAGATAGGGTGAGGAGCTCTGTTACTCATAGAGAGCTCGGAGTAGAGCCGCTTCTCCTCCGCATCGAGAGGAGCCAGTTGAGGTGGTTTGGGCATCTGATCCGGATGCCTCCTGGACGCCTCCCAGGTGAGGTGTTCCGGGCATGTCCCACTGGGCGGAGGCCCCGGGGAAGACCCAGGACACGCTGGAGAGACTATGTTTCTTGGCTGGCCTGGGAACGCCTCGGAGTCCCCCCAGAAGAGCTGGAGGAAGTGGCTGGGGAGAGGGAAGTCTGGGCACCTTTGCTTAGACTGCTGCCCCCGCGACCCGGTCCCGGATGAAGCAGAGGAAGATGGATGGATGGATGGATGGATGGATAATAGGCTGATTTTGTGACCGCCTTAATGTGTTTATCAAAATTTTGGTCTGTGTCTATCACTACACCCAAGTTTCTGGCCTGGTTGTTAGTTTTTTGATAAATAGATTGAAGCTCTGTAGTGACATCCAACTTTCTTTAGTCTCAAAGACAAGACGGGTGCATGTGACTAATGCTTTAAGAAAGAAAAGTGGACCAGAACAGAAACACATGGGAATTCATGAGCAGAGCATCTTGTTACTTGTGTTGGCAAAGTCAGAAAATATTAGAGACAAGATCAGCAAAACAACAAGAGAGCAAACAATCATAAAAGCATCTCACGCTCAAAATATGCTTTAGGATCAGTGCCAGTAATGACTGATTGCATTTCATCGTCTCATTATAGCCAAACTACAAATTACGTAATATCACATTTCTGACATTTGAAGCCTGAAATGTGGATCTCTGTGGAGGAATCCTTCAGGTCTTTGTGCGCAATCTGATCAATCAAGTTGTCATAAAACGTGAGAAAATGGGACTGCGTTTCTCACAGAAGCCTCGGTGGAAAAACAAAACATCGCAAATAATTCCTGTCAGCTTTGCGATACAGGGCTAAACAAACTGAAGGGTTTGCTGTGCTGGTTGAAGCGTGCCAAAAGTGTCTCTTTGTGGAATTAGCCTAAACCTCCCAGGCGGTTCAGGTAAGTCAAACCCGGGAGAGACAGCCAGACAATAAACAAGCCAAAGGTCAGGAGCTGAATATTTCAGGCACAAAAAAAGAAGTCAAATAATAAGAAAGCTAATCTTAGCGGGAGAAGTTTTCTAGCTGTTCTGGAGGTGTTTCTTACCCGCTGCTTGTTTTTCATATTGCAGCCTCAACACTTATTCTGCTTCTGTGGTGGAAATTGCACAATGGCCGACACTGATTGCTTTATTTTCTCAGTGTGTACCCCCCTCTCGTGTTTGTTATTGCAGAACCGGAGGATATGTTGTTCTGGTTGGGGAGGGGGAGGTGGGGTCGGAGGGGGTGGCAGAGCTGAGCTTGCAAAATTTGAATATTTTGTCTATGATCATTTAAAATCCTGCAGGGGTGATGATGGGGGTGGAACGGGAGAGGGGGGTCTGGGATGCCTGGAGGCGAGGTTTAGGTGAACGGAGGGAAACAGTGGGGGGGGGCATGCAGCTTGCAAGATCATTAGGTCTGCTCAGACTATGTGAAAGGTGAGCACCACTATAAACATGTTCAGGTATGCGGTGTAGCACGTGCTCAGTTGCTGGCCGGTCTGCCGTCTGACTCCTATTAGAACTTCGCAGGTTTTAAAAAGCAAACAAAAAAAAGCAAATCTGTGCAGCTTAGCAGATAATCGCAGATCCACACGTGTTTCATCGACACTCGAGCTGGTTTATGGGTCTGTCTTGAGCATGTGGAAATACCTGAAATATCTAAAGGCCCAGGTGTTTTTGGCGGATCTGATTTAGCTGAGTGTGACATTCTTTTCCCAAAGCGCAGACTGTCTGAGCATCAATTAGCAAAAAAAAAATAAAAATATTAAAAAGGGCCTTCAGTGTGGATAGCTTCACTTTGTTTATGCAAAATGTACCCCTAAATGTACTCCTAAATCAGGTAAGTGACCAAACTCGTATGGAGTGATGAAAACGAGACATACACTGCTGCAGGATATTTAGATATTGAAGCAGGTGTCTCAAAAATGTCTCCAAATGGTCTCACTTTAATTTCAGAAATAGAAAAATCTCATTCTTGTCTCAAATTTGTGTCAATTTAGTTTTGTGGGGTACAAGCTTTTCAACAAAACTCTTGGGGTGTGAATCTTTCCCTCTCACAATTCTATACTTATCTCGATACATGGTCAATGAATTGCTACATAAAGGATTCAACTGATTCTTTTACCAAAAATGCTCAAATCTAGACATTTCTTATTCATGTTGCATTTAAAGCTATAAATAATAATGCATGCCATCTTTTTGTTTGCATCCAATGTACATAAGAAGACAAAGACAGTTGAAAAGTACGTAAACAGAAAGAGAAACTATAGTTTGCCAGAAATCAATAATTTTCTTTTCCTTTTAACCCAAATTTTGTTCATATGAGGTTTTCAAATGATACTGCAGTTGCTCAATCAATTTTCAATATGTACCTTTTTTTACATCACTTACTGATACCACTGTTACTCCCACTGCCCAATCGATTTTTCTCATATGTATCTAATATCTTTTACATCTCTACAAATCTCTCTAAATGGCTAGCCATCTTTTGTGTTGCAAACAAGGTCAGAAGGTAGACTGTAATGTGAATATGGTAATGCTGCTAACACTAATGTGGCTAGCATGTAAGTTCTAGCAATACTGTAAGCACCGTTAAAGGGTGACCAAACAGTAAATCAACTTTTTTTTGGCTGTTGATCTCTATTAAAGGGGTTTTAAAAATGATGACTGTTGGGCTTGGCCACATTTTTGACAATTTAAAATACATTTGTTTAATTCCTGAAATAATAGTCTAAAACCGTCTGTGTGCTGCCTCCTACAGGTTGAAACGAGGTAGTACAGTTGACTTTTGCAATTGGTCCATTAGTTTAAGTCCCAAGTAGTTTCAGAAGTTTTACATAATCATGCTCTAGAGCTCCAGTAAAAGAAGCCCCGCCCATCTTTGATTCTGTAACTCTTGGTTGTTATTGAGTTAGCTTTAATGCCTCGTAGGTGTTTTCCCTTTGGTTGTCAAAAATCTGCTGGCTTGCACAACTTTCCAGTGGACTTGGAAGTTAGACAACAGTGTTTGACTGCAATTGGCATTGAATAAAGCGAACTCCATCCTGATGATGGGATTTGCAAAGAACGATTTACTCTGGATTGGATTTCTTAATATGTTAGCCTTTAGTCAAAAAGTTGGTCGTCAGAACCAGTTGATTTATTTTGATAGTGTAAGCACTTCACCACTGTTCAGTGCTGCATACCAGCGCAAGGCTACGTTCTTCTGCTTCAGAATCCACTGGAATTATGTTAAGAACAATTGAAGAGTTACGGAAAAATCTCAAGAATAAATAAACAATAAAGCTCAGTTTTCACATAACTTTCACTAAAATTGTGCCAGCAATGTTCACAACTAAATATTGCATTGATGGATGGCTTCCCCTTTCCCCATCCATCAGTTCATCCATCATTTTCCAAGCCCACTGAAATCCACAAAGTTGCTGTAGCCTACCCTAAGTAGCTGTTGGATGAATACAGGGAACCCTCAGGACAATATCCCAGCCTGTTGCAGTGCTGCACAACCACATTCACATTGAGGGACAATTTAGCGTCGCCAGCAGCCAATGAAACATGTCTTGTACTGTGAGAGGAAGCTGGCCCCGAGAAAACTCACACATGTATGAGAGAAGTGGCTTTCACCAATTTGTATTGGTGATTTGGCAGATTTTTGATGCCAGATACCCTTCCGAACACAACTCTATATTTTAGCCGGGCTGTGGACCTCCACAGGGAGATTCAGATTCATGCCCCCCCCCTTGTGGCTACATAGGTAGACAGCAGCGTGAAGGGTCTTACCTAAGGACACACACTGGAATACATTTATTGCACCCCTGGTATCCTGCGCCCCACTTCTACACCCAGCCAACTGCAAATCCACACAGAAAGAACCGAGCCGGATGTGAACAAGAACCTTCTCACGTGGTGAGAGAGCTGCTTCCTTCTCCAATCCTCAAGGAAATTTAAGGGCCATTCCGTTTTCAACAAAGCTTTGTTAAAAACTGTCACCTCCAAAGGTATTAAAAAAAACAAACTTATAATTGAGTGCACTGGAAATGCTTTGAAAATAGATCAAAAGATGATCAGAGTGACTCTTTAAGCAGCACAGCTGGCGCACTTAGGAACTTCACCGCTAAAATTCAACTAGTTGAGGGAGTCAACCCAGTCTTTTGCCCTATCAGATGATATTTAAAGCGTTGGGGTGATCATTGTAGAATCAACAAATAATTTGACTTTTTAACCATATTTTTAGATGCTTGCACAGATCAGTGACACAAATCTCTGATCAGGTGTAGGCCAAACAAGCAGCTATTATTAGATCTGTAGAGATGAAAGGAATCTACTTTAGAGTGTGTGGTGTTTAGATCAAAGCACACCAAAGACATTATGAAAGGATATGTCAAATGGGTTGATTATGTTTTCTGTCCTGTGCCATGGACACTAACTTTTTTGCATTTTCTTACAAGAAATATTGAGCTTTTCACAATAAAAGCTGGGTCTCAGTGAGGAGTCGGGCCAGCTCTCTCCAGGGACTGGATCCCTCATGTTGGGGCTCCTTGCTTACATTATTCATACGGAGGAGGGTGTGACTTGTTGGCTCCTCTACCCCCTGTATAAAACCAGAAGTTTGCGCAAAAGAAAACACAGATGGAGAAGGCTAGTCGCCTCGCCGTGTCACAGACAGTTCTCCTAAGCCCGTGTGACAACTCCCATACTGTCCCTTTGTGACCTGCTTAATCCCCCATAATGCCCAGTCTTTGCGTGCTGTGCCTGGCCGCCGCGCTGGCCGCGTTCGCCCGCCTCGCCGCCTCGGTGGGACCGGTGGTCCGGTGTGAGCCGTGCGACGCCGGCGCACTGCTGCAGTGCAAGCCGCCGCCCAAGGACTGCGCGGAGAGCGTGAGGGAGCCCGGCTGCGGCTGCTGCATGACGTGCGCCCTCGCCGACGGACAGGCGTGTGGAGTGTACACGGCGCGCTGTGGCTCCGGCCTGACCTGCCAGCCTCTGTCCGGGGAGAGCCGACCCCTGCTCGCTCTTCTGGAAGGACGGGGGGTGTGCACCAGCGCCGCGTCCACCAAGCTCAAGAGCCTCCTGGTGCCGGCGCAAAAAGCAGGTACAAAACGACGCTTTTGCCTTTGTTTTTTTGCGCGTCGGGCATGCGCTAAGACGCCACTCTCCCCATCTATGTCCAGGTTTGATCAGACAAATTTGAAGGTGAACTTTCTCTGGAAGCATACGCAGATACGCACTGCAAGCTGCGCTGCATGCATGCACACTAGAAGGGAAGGCGTGTGTGTGCGCAGCAAAATAGACTTCTGGAAGTTTGAGCTCAAACTAACTGCAAGTTGAAAGTTTATTCCTTTTATTGTTTTAGTTTGCAGCAACATTGGCCTTTCTATTCATTTGGGTGCCGAAATTTGGATTCGTGCGTAAAAGCGCAAAAAGAAAACTTTCAGACAGTTAGAGCTCAAACTAACTATGTTGAAAGTCTTTATTATCATCATTGTTACTATTATTATTATTATTATTATTATTATTATTATTATAGGTTTTCAGAAATGCTGTCTATTTTATTTCTTCGGGTGCCAACATTTGGATCCGTGCGTAAAAGCGCACAAAAAGATTGTGCGTTGAGAAAAAAACAAACAAACAAATGCTCAAAAACTTCAGTTAAAAAGCAAAGTAATGCGCAACAAAAGTGTCAGTTATGTGAGGGGGAGAGGGGGTGGACCGTTCTTGACTTCAGAGTGGTCACACACCAGCATGCAAACACACATAGCGCGCTGACCATGTGAGGAGCCAGGTGCCACCTCCTCCCCCTCCACCTATCAGCTGCACTTTTCCTAACTTTTTTATTGCAGGATCGAGGACTGATCCATAAAAGCTTTACTGTCCTGCATGTTTGACATGTCTTCAACTTGGTAGAAATAAATGTGAGACCTCTGCATCCACGGATGGGCTGAATCTGGATGAAAATGATGTTAGACTCCCCTGTTGGTCAGAGCAGTCCATTGCATCCTGGTGGTTCCACTCCTCCCAGACATTAACAAGCTCTCCTCACCGCAGTTTGTGCTGTTTACTCCTGTGCTTTTTTTTTTTTTTTTTTTTTTTTTACAAACAAATTGTGTAATGTGTTTATGTGGAAGACACTCCTTAAATCTGACTTAATTTTGAGCACCGCCCATATAACTCTTTTAAGACTTCCACTGAGTGGTTTCTTCTGGTTAGGTCTGGCTGCGTCCACGTGGTGGTGCGGTCGTCCGGGTGACAGATCCTGTGTTCAGAGTTTTTCTGCAGAATGGAACAAAAAAAAAATAGACAGAAAGCACCCTCCTCTTTTCGCCCCGACCACGTGGTTCCCACTCTGCTCTGTCTTTAACGATTTGAAAGGAAACTTTGCCAGCGCCAGAGGCTATTAATATGTCTGCTCCCCAATCTTCCACTTTACCTACCCTAATCTCCCTGCCCAACCCTGCACAAACACAGCCAACTTTTTCTTCTCTGCGCCCTTCAGATGTCTTGTTTACTCCCAGTTCCTGGTCTATCTCTTGTGGAAAGTCTGTGGACGTGTAATCGTCGTGTTTCTGCTTATTGCTCGGCTTCATCTCTGGCTCCAGAAAAGCCCACAAGGCGATGACCTAACTTTGTTTTGTCTGTTTCAGTCCAGACGTCTCAGCGGAGTTGAGTGAAAGGCCCAGCAGGCATCGATCGTTTCATGTTTTTGTAATTTATAAGGCCTGAGGTTGAGGTTTGAGGGGAAAAAAAGAGGTTTAGGCAGAAAAAAGTGATGTTAAACTGCAGCTCGATCTTCATTTTCAGACCAACATATGCCGGAGAATCATCTCATCCATATTTGATAGGTTTATAGGCGTTGAAGGGGTGCCAAAAGAGTGAGTCACAAACTCTTAGCACGAATACTGACTCCGACCTTTTTGGATTCTACACAGAAAAACTGGGAAACCACGACGACAACGATGCTAACGTGACCCAGACGGTGACGGCGTTGCCCGGTGCGGCAACGGTGGACTGCGGAGGGAAGATGGTGAACACCAGGCCTCCGCTGCACGACATCCTCATCAAAAAGAACGAGAAGAAAAGGGCACAGAGCCACAAGGTGGAACCGGTGGCAGGAGGAGTCAACACGGACACGCACAACTTCTCCCTAGAGAGCAAACGGGAGAGTGAATATGTAAGTAACTATCAAACTGCCGACAAGTGATTGATTAAGACAAACTTTGTGCGTTCTCAAAGGAGTTTCACACAAGATCTCTATTTCTTGTCACAGGAATTTAAAACCCATTCAGGACGTTTAATTAAAAATTGATGAAGTTGGTGACAAAATGTCTCTAAATGTTTTTTTGAAAGAGTAGTTATGATGTAGAAAATACACTGTGTGCACCAAAGTTTTCATTCTGATGCATCCAATTTAGGCAAATACATCCATTAACGTTTTTTGTTTTCCTCTGCTCCAATATTGCTCGCCATTTTTGTTGCACCGGTAATGTTAGCTTGCAGTTTTAAGGGCCTGTAAATGAGCAGGAGAGAGTGTAAACAAAGGGATCATGGGATATCAGTGCAGGCTTACTTCCACTTCAACTCAGATGCAAATTTCTAATGCCATTCTGCAGAAACTATGTCCAAGAAAATGACAAGTTTTGGCTAAAAATGGCATAATTATAATTAAAAGACAACTAGGAACACTTTGAAAATGGATCAAAAGATGATCCTAGTGGAACTTTAAGAAACTGCTTTCTGTCATCATCACTTTCTGCCAATCAGTGGGCTGCAACAGCGACTCCGCCCCAACCATGCCGTTCAGTTTTTCTATCTACAATGGTTGGGGGCCCTCTAAAGGTAAAGGGCAGAACTGTTTAATGGGTCAATTTCACAATGGAAAAGCTCAAAATACCGGATCGAACCGGACCGTACCAGACTGCTCAGTGGAAACGAGACTTAAGACACACTGTTTCCCTGTCTTAGCCCCACCTATAAAAGTTTGGACCCCTCCTCTGTTGTTAATTTTACTGTGTGAAAATACTTTTATTTTGAAATTCTTCTTACGTAACATTTTTTAAAGTAAATTGTAAAGGGCTATATAAACAAAACAGGGTTTGACGTGTTGTGTTTGCACCCATAGCTTTACAATCTCATTACCGTCTCAAATTTGTCACAATTTGGTTACAAATTTGTATCAATTTCTCCCAACAATTTCAGACTCCTGACATTCCAAACTGCTGATTTATTTGGATTTATTAGTGAACGAGTCAATGGGTCTGAAGAAAATGCAGCCAGACCCAAAAAATGTAATAACTAAGTCTCAAAGTCTCAATCTGATTATCTTTCGATCAATCGTGTAAGCATTCCTAGTGGTCTTTTAATTATGATGATGCCCTTTTTAGCTAAAACAAACAAACAAACAGTTGTTTTCAAGAACCTAGTTTCTGCAGAGCAGCAGAAGTTCAATAGAAATTTGCATCTGAGTTGTGGGTGGGACTGCTGGCGGGGAGTAAGCTTGCAGCAATTATCTATCATCCATTTGTTTACAGCTCCTCTACTAGCTTACAGCCCCTCACAACCCCGACCTAACATTATAGGTGCAACAAAAATGGTGAACAATATCAAAGATATCCAGCTGCTAAGTTTTGTGCCAAATGCAAACTCAATCAAGGAAAACAAAGATGTACACGTTTGTCTGCAAGTGGATGCATCAGAATGGATCGATTTTCTACATAATAGATGCACCTTTTTCCAACAGCATATTTTTCATCTGCTCTCAAATCACAACGATTTGAGCAAAAAAATTGTTATAAATGGAATTTAAGCTTAATTTTCTTCATTTATGTCCCCCATCATGATAAAAATGCCACAAGAACATGTTAAAAACACATAAAACACAATTTTCATCAGAGTGGACCTTTCATGATTTTGGAAACTAGACTAAATAGACAACTGATTGCAGTATCATAGTTTTCAATAGCTGTTTGTGTTTAAAAAAAAAATCAGATTAAACATTTGTTTTGAAGCCAATTAAAAACTGAACACCAAAGTTTTGAGCCAAAGTGAGCCAAACCCTGCAGTTCCTCAAACGACCACTTGGAGATTACTGTCAAATCTGATTACAAACTAATAAATAGAAGATCATAGCTTGCTTTGACATTTCTGGCACATTTACATGATGAATTTCAAAAACGCTGACCCTATCAAATATTTTTATGCCTTGCAACAGACTATTGTGCCATTTGCACAAAATTATTTTTACCCTGGAACGACTAATTTAGAAATGATTTCCCAACAATCACAGCAGCCTTAAAATGTAGATCTTTGGTAGCAGCTGGCGAGCTATGGCCGGCCTTTAAAACACAAGTGTAAACAGGGTGACATCCAAAGTAAATCAGATCTTCAGGATTAAAATAAAACCGGTGTCAATTCACCCATTTTAGGTTCCCAGATTGTTTCCTGGTGTTGATCCAAATAACTCCCAAAACCCAACTATATACACTCAACACATGCTGTCGTTAATTTTTCAATACACAAAGTGGTGGGTAATTGTTGACAATTTTTTAGTAGTTTTGACCACGACGTAGAACTCTTTAGCTATGGAAACATCGGGCATGTGACGCACATCCAAGAATGAGATAAACGCGTGTTCTTGAACATGCATTTCGCCCAAGGTGTTCACACCGGATAAGCAAGGAGGGTCTTCTTCTTCTTCTACTGTTTACTAGCTCTTGTCCACCACCTACAGTTGAAAGAGCCACTTCAAATGGTTGGCACATCTGGGAATAAATAGAGACGACGACCATATGTCACTACCAAATCTGAGTCTCTGGTCAAAGTAGAACCTGGTGCACCTTGCATTGTGCATTATGTAGTCTGAAAATGGTCACAGAAAACTACTACAGTCATAGGTTACTACGATCATAGATTACTACAGTCATGGAAATTACCATGGTCATAGATCACTACGGTCATAGAAATTACAACAGTCACAGATAACTACAGTCATAGAAATTTCTATGATCATAGAAAACTACTACGGTCATAGATTACTACAATTAGAAATTACCATGCTCATAGATTACTACTGTCATAGAAATGACTAGGTCACAGAAAATAACTATGATCATATAAAACTACTGCTGTCATATATTACTACAGTCATAGAAATTACTACGGTCATAGAAATTACTACAATCATAGAAAACTACTATGGTCATAGATTACTACGGTCATAGAAATTACTATAGTCACAGAAATTATTACAATCATAGAAAACTACTACGGTCATATTTTACGACAGTCAGAAATTACTACAGTCATAGAAAACTACTATGGTCATAGATTTCTATTGTCATAGATTACCACGGTCATAGAAAACTACTTCGGTCATAGATTACTATGGTCATAGAAGTTACTACGGTCACAGAAAACTACTATGGTCGTAGACTATTACAGTCTAATAAAAACTGTGTGAACATGAGAGTTTTGAACACACAAGCCTGAAATGTGCATTTGTGCAGGTTTACATAAACATTTCATTGGAAGTTGTCGCTTGAATGCATATTGAAGAGGGCGGTGTGAATGTAGAATCACCAAATCCTCTTGTAAAACCAAATCTTAAAAACCAGTTGCGTCTTAACTGGTTCCACTGGTAAACTGGAGGGGCCACGTCTGTAGAGCAGCATGAAAACTGCTTCATGGCAGGGATTTTCATACATTTGTTCCCCAGCACCAGCTTGTGTTTACGATACCGGTGTCTTTGCTATGGTAACTTAAGGGGACAACCGGTGGTTATGTCTGCACATAAATCCGTGCAGACGGCTCAGCTGATGGCGTTGTTTGAACAAAGCTATAGCGGTTCATTCTACCTTGGCCGGCAGAAACACATACAGCTGTCAGCCGGTGAGTAGGTGGTATTGATGCGGAGCACGTGCGGCAGAAAAGCTAGGTACAAACACGACAAAACATTGCAATTAGTGGTGCAGAACTCCGCAGGATTTTTTTAACCATTGTTTAGACACAATTATGTTTGATTACAAGTACTTTGTGTCAAAGGGTACTACTTCTGTACACAGCTTACATCTCATTTGAAGGATAAAGCTCTTCAATCTGGACCCACCAGCAGGATCCCTTCTGATTTCTCTCAGGTTTTTTCCTCCTTTTACAAGACAGAAATTAGTTTTAAAGATCCAATCATGTCTTCCTTTGATACTTCTCCAGAAAACAGCCATTACAAATGATCCGTTTTCTAATAATTTGCTTTGTGCCTCCAGGGGCCGTGTCGTCGGGAGATGGAAAGCATCATGAGCAATCTTAAAATCACCAACATCCTCAACCCGAGAGGCGTCCGCATACCCAACTGTGACAAAAAGGGCTTCTACAAGAAAAGACAGGTGAACGGCTCTCACACACACACACACCTGCAGACGTGGAAACAGACCCACCGCATGTCAGAACACTTCTAAAGAATCCTCAAAGACTCATCCCAACCACCCACACATCCCAGCCCTCCCGTACCCCCCCAATTTTTTTTTTTTTTTTTTTTTTGCATCCCAGGTTTCCCTGACAGCCACATCAACAGCATGTTATCAGAATGGCTAATAACCATGTATTACTGGGGTAAACGCGCTGCAGCCGTCTGACTCATGCCGCGCAGGAAGTGAAGTCGGTCAGGTGTGTTTGTGGTGTGGGGAGAGCGTGGGGGGTAGGGAGGTAAGAATGTGGTCTGGGCGTGTGTGCTGCTTGTGTGTGTGGCACGGTTAGATGTGGCAGCACGGATGGCGCTTGTTTGATGGCGGTAGTTTAGGTGGGGGGGTGAGTGAGTGGGTGTGGGGTGCTGTCGGTGAGGTAAAGAAAACAAACAGGCCGTCGTTGGTTTAGATTTTCTCGTCCGTGGTTCAGAGGATTTGGGGCCACCCATATCCTTTGAAAGACAAGGGGGGGCGAACACTTGTGGAAGGGAAGCTGGTTGGACGAAGGCAGGTGGGGCTTCACCGAGACGCGCGGGGTATCAAATGAATGCCACCATCCGGTCTGAGGGAGCTGGGAGTCTCGTCAGAAGGATTCCACGGAGCTCAAGTCCGTTCTGAGAAACACATGAGTCACTAAAAACCCCCACTGAAGGGCCATTAGTCAACCGGAGCCGTACATTTACACAAGATCACCATCTCACTTCATTCTTTCCCAGCAGCCCTTCAACCGTGGCTTTATTGTTACCGTTAATAAAGCCAAACGCTTCCTGTTTCTTTCCGGGATGTAATCCACAATCTTTTTCCTTGGAAGTGTCAGTTATGTTCTTTTTTTTTTTGGTTTGGGGGGGGGTGTTGCAGGTAAATCTGAAAGAATTATTACCAAGCAGGTGAAAGGTTGCTGCTGTTATCTGACGCTAATCAAATGCAAGATTTGCTCCCTTTTGACAGATTTCTAGGGAAATGAAAGCCAACTGCAGATTTCATTGAAAGTGAAAGTCCCATCCTGAGAGCTGACAGAATACAGATTCATGAATGAAAAAACTCTCAGAAGCAGCTCAAATTCAAGCAAATAAACTCGCTAACAAGGTAAATGAAGGAGAACTATGTTCACATTACCTTCAGCGATGCGCGGTCAAGCAACCCCTTTCAATGACAAGTTTATGCAAACGCGTGTACAGTATGTGGGCGTTTTGGGCTTCAGCGTTCACGAGTTTCTACAATCGTACAAAACTGCTAATGAACACACACTGAAAGTTATACCAGGATGACCGTTGACCAATCAGGGACTTGGATTTGGTAGTGATTAATGGTTAGTGTCCCTTTTAATTGACTGAAGTATCAACTGTTTGAAGATTGATCGTGGATGAGAAATTAATGATTGCAGTATGTAAATTATATGACAACAAGTCTTTCATATATCAGAATGGATCTGTGAAAGAAAAAGCTTGATTCATGAGATTACCACTTTGACATTTCACGTAAAATCTCTTAAACTATAGATGAATGAAATAAAACAAAAAGAAGAAGAATCCTCTCTCTGTGAACACCAGCCCGTCACATGCCTGCTATGAACGGAGCATTAAGGGTACATGTTAGTCCACTGCTCTCTTATTTAATACAAACAAGGATTATTCATTTTAACTTCATGATTGAAGCACATCCAAAATCAAAAGTTGCCTGACCCTATTTGGTAAAAGGAGGATTCACAAAGGTGTTTCCTGTACAATTTCCTATCACCTTCAAGATAAAATTATACTACATCACAATGAAAAGGGGAACAATTAAAGTCTGGTTTCATAATCTCAATTGCAACATTTTGTTCATAACAATCAGTGATAAGTTTCCAGAAAATTATGGTTCAGTTTTGACATCAAAATAGAGTAAAGACAAAGGTCTTTGGGCAGCTCGTGGCACTTGAATTGGGAACTGTTGGTACTTGACATGGGTGGCCCGTGGCACTTGACTTGGATGACTGGTGACACATCACTTGGGCGACCCGTCGCACTTGAATTGGGGGCCCTGTGGCACTTGCCTTGGATGGCTGTTGGCACTTGACTTGGCGACTGGTGGCACTTGACTTGGGTTATAGGTGGCACTAGACTTGGGCATCAAGGGGCACTTGACTTGGGTGACTGGTTGCATTTGACTTGGGCAACCTGTGGCACTTGACTTGGGCAACCGGTGGCACTCGACTTGGGTGACCGGTAGCATTTGACTTGGGCGACTGGTGGCACTTGACTTGGGCAACCAGTGGCACTCGACTTGGGCGACCGGTGGTATTTGACTTGGGCGACTGAAAGCACTTAACTTGGGGAGCTGGTGGCGCTTGACTTGGCTAACCAGTGGCATCTGACTTGGGTAATTGGTGGCACTCGACTTGGGCGACCAGTAGCATTTGACTTGGGCGACCAGTGGCACTGGACTCGGGCGACTGAAAGCACTTAACTTTCGGAGCCGGTGGCGCTTGACTTGGGTAACTGGTGGCACTTGACTTGGGCGACCACCTTTCAAAGACATTTAGTCAGAGCTGCTGCGGCGATCTAGCTGTGGCCACCCAAGTGTCGCTCGATTTTGTACTGCCGTCATTACTGCCTGTCACTTGTCTGCCACCAAGTGAACTTGAAATGTGCCTGAGCTGTCAGTGACTAATGTCAACTTTTAGAGAAAAATCGTCTGGTCACTGTAAAATTCTAACTTTTTCTTAAAATCTCCACGACCGCATCCTCCCGATAACAAATGAAACTGCATGGCCACCTGCCGAATTCGCTGAAAAAGTTGCATTTAAGTTGTGGCATCTTGAGATATATGACTGTAGTGTTTGCGATGTGGGTCGTGCAGGTAAACCCTAAAGTTTTAGATAAATACGTTTAAAATAATAAAACAACTTGAACTGTATTTTAAAAGACTCAGCTTTATAACTCTCATTTTCCTTTTTTTAATCAATGACTGAACGAGTAATAGGGCCAGTGAATGAAAAGTGGTACGTTCTATCCCCTCGTCACTCAAACCTGACCGAAAGCTTTGAAATTCCACGACCATCAAATTTGTCGAGCATGTTTGGCCGTCTGTGTGCCGGTAACACGAGCGGCTTGTAAGAGAAGTCGAGCAGTGTAGCCTGACCTCAGCTCCAGTCCAGAGAAAACTATTTTTAGCAGGAGTTATATGAATTGGCTTCCTAGTTCAGGCTGTGGATTCCCAGCTCTGACCCACTCATTAGGCTCCTCAAAGTCACCCTTTCTGCCTGTCTCTTATTCCTCATTTAACACCCATTATTACCCCCATTGTGCCCTGCCTCCTGTCATTTCTGTTGTTCCGCCTGACCGCTCCATCATTCTGCCCATCCTGCCGTTCCGCCCACCTGGCTGCTTCTCCTTCCTTGTTTGGCCAGGAATCACCCAGAAGAAAGTTGTGAATGGTCCGTTGGTGTCTGCATATGTGTACTCTTTGAGAGCGTGTGTTAAGAGGAAGAGGAGGAGGAGGAAGCTGTGGGTTGAGGATGAGCGCCAGATGTCTACGTCTGCCTCTTCCTTTGCTGGGTGCCGACAGTACCAGGCCCATAAGGACTGACTTATTGAGCGTGCCTCAGAAACCTCTGTGGAAACGTACATGCTGACCACAATGACTTTATAATAACTGACCAACCTTTTGAGACCCAGACAGCTATTTTTTACTCCGTCTCTCTGCCTGGATTGTCTCCCTCCTTGAAGTTTGGAACCAGCTCCCTTTTCTCCTCGTTGAGGGAAATAACTTTGTTTTTTCAAAGCCTTTTACATAATATGGAGATCCTTGGTACTATTTCTGTGTTGAATATTGTAACTAAAGACATTTTTCCCTCTTTTTAACTTCAAGGAAATCATTTCAGCGCTGCAAAATTTTAGATTTCTAGAGGTACAAAAATCCTTTTAGGTAACATTTTAAGCATGTCTGACACTCTTAAGAGGACAATTTACCCTCAGATCATTTGAATATGTGGCTTTTTCTGTGGCGAAGCCTGTGTTTAAACAGCACACAGATGGGATTTTTTTATAGCTGCAAGCGTCTGATTCTGTCGCTGGTGGAATCACTTTTAGCAGCGATTCCAGAGTGTAAATGTCTTCTGTGTTTTTTTCTTTTTTTTCACTCAAGGTATTGCTCCAGCTCATCTGGGCATTCAGTTTCAGAGGTGAACGTTGCCTCCAACACCATGATTTCTGAGTCTACAACAAATAAAGGGAAGCTACAGTGTGAGACCAATCGACCAGTCTGTGGAATGCAATGAAGACATTTTACCAGCTTATTTGAGGCATGGAAAGACTAAAGCTGAAAGGTTTGGGATTGAGGGAGATTTCAGCTATCTGGGTAAAACTTGGAATAGTTGACAGTCCTCCACATCAAGAAGAGCCATTTGAGACCCCCTCCTGGTGAAGTGTTACTGGCCTGTCCAACCAGGATGAAGCCTTGCTGACTAGGAGAGTTAATTTCTTAGCTGGCTAGAGAACATTTTAGAGATGGACTGATGGTTTGAGGAATGAATAGATATGGTAGGTTGGTTTTGAATGGTTGGTTGGTTTGTTTTGACTGGATGGACAGATGGTTGTGAGGTTGGTTTTGAAAGAGTGGATGGATGGATAGATGTATGGACAGATGGTTCATTGGTTTTGAATGAATGGATAGACGGATGGTTGTTGATTGGTTTGAATAAATAGATGTACCAAGTGTTGAAGCAGTGCAAATCTCACAATTTGGGCCAAAACAGTTAATTGATAGCGTCCTTTCAATGGCAGATATGAATTTCTATCGTGTCAGGAGAGTTGCCTTGATTTATCTTTATTGTAAAAACAGATTTCATCAGGCTTATTGCTGTGTCTGCCAATCAGTGTCCTTGATTGGTTCAAATATTACCTGGTTTAACTGGCAATGCACACTCAATTGGCACACGTTTTAGACGTATAACCCAAAAATATTGGTAAAAACTTGCGTAGGACTTGTTGTCAGACATGTAGGAGACCACCACCTCCATGAACCCAGAGGGCTGCATAGGTACGTTTGAAAGTGAGATTTTTGTACTCGGAGGCAGCTTGAACGTAGCTTTCTGCCAAGTTGGTTCAATCCTCAGTGCAAATACTGCAGGTCTTTTTCCAATCTCCGCAGAGTTCCATCCCCCTTTTCTTTTGTTTTTAGCTAATTTTTAATTCCAAGCTCAATTGTCCACTGACGCCTGGTCGCCGTCAGCACATTTAATGAATTAGTAATTTCTCTGTTCGTCTCATTCCTTTCAGCCTTTTAGTTTTAAACACTATTATTACCGTAAGTTCCACCTCTAAAAATACATCCTTTCCCCCCTTTGTTAAACAACCATAGATCTTTTAATAGTTTATTTTTCCTTCAAGTCCAGCCTTAATCATTCTGTCTCATCTGGTTAAGTTTAGCTTTGTAATTTCTAGCTTTTACAGCCCACTATTTAAGCTCCTATTTTTAAGGTTCTTTCATCTAACACAATTTTTTTTTTAAAGCTGGAGTTTGATTCAATTTTTGACATTTTTTTTTTATAAAGCGCAATATCCTGCAGCTATTAGCAATGCATTAGCAAACACACACAGATGCACCCTTCTTTTATACAAATACACGCGCCTCTATACATACGCACAAACACACGCTGCGTTTTATAAGCTTGTGTTTATCCTGTGGTCAAACCAGGCTCTTTTTAATGTCCGTGAAGCCCAACGGCGCTGCTATTAGCTATAAAGGCCGGCGTTACAAGAGCACGCATTCATACGCACAACACACGCATACACCCCCTCATAAAGGCTGCATTATAAATGTGCAGCATGTATAAAGTGCGTTTTTTTTTTTTTTTTTTTTTNNAGCTCCAATGTTGAGTCTGTGAGTCACTGAACGCTGGACACCAGGTCTGAGCCGAGCCATAGCTCAGAGTCTGTGGGCGCACATGCCAGAGGCACATTCTTCTGTTAAATCTGACTTTTAATTATCTAAAGACAGATCAAACTCTTAAAAAGAGTTAGATGAGTTGGTTGATGATTTAATGAGTAAAATGAAACACAACATGTCTGTAAAGAGATAATGCACATGAATTTTTGCATTTTTGATTGACTACAACAGATAAGTATTCCAGTTTATTTTAATTGGAACAAATTGTTGGTTTTCTGCTTTGAGAATTTGAACTTTCCTGTAGCGTGTATATTTCTCATTTTTAATCAGTGCTGTTTTAAAATCAAGTGTAGCCAGCGCATTAACCTTTTACACCAATAGGTGACTGGTTACAAAATCAAGTCTTCATCCATTTACTTCTAAGCTGTGCTTTAGCCAAAGCATTTTATATGGGAGGGACGCGGCAGACTTTGAAAGGGGGGGTCAAATAAAAACAGCCGATTTGAAAGCTGTGAAAAATAAGAACATCAAAAATACTTTTTTTTTTTTTTGTTACTGCTATTCATATTAAAACAGCAGTAATTTTAGCTAGGTGCCATTACACGC
>NC_050515.1:20993331-21004396 GCF_002922805.2 Oryzias melastigma | reverse complement strand
TTGCCCCTTGTAGCTCAGCCCCTGCTTCTTAGTAAAACGGCCCAACTCAGCACTAGAAAGAAAGTCTTTACTACTAGCATTTTGTATTTACTATTAATATCTAAAATAAGAGTTGATCTTATACAATTGGCTGTGTTTAGGACTGGCGAATGGGAAACCAGGGTTTGCTTCACAGGGGGGCACGATTAACCTTATGTAGTGTGGGTCCTTAGGCAAGAACCATCAAGATAATGTCAATGTTGTACCAAAAAAGGTTCCCAAGTCTGGATCTTCCTGTGCCAATCCACAATAAAACACAGTGTTGTGTCAGGATGGTCATCCGGTGTAAATATCTCTGTATCGCCCATTTGTCTAAACTAAATCCGAGCCCCTAATTGGTCAAAGTTTGACCTGGTTTAACTCTTAATCCTCTTTCACATTTGCTGCACATTTTATTTGTAGTGCCCAAGTCAATCCACTGTGTTTTTCGGCATCTGGGATCTGCCATTTTGGAAAGGGGTATTGTAAGGATTCTGAACTTTTGTTTGGGTTTTGCCAGTTGTTAGAAGTTTTTGTCATGTTCTGTTTTGAATTGTCCCTTCCTCCCAGGTGTTTTTGGTTATCTGGGATCTGCCCTTTTGGGGAGGGGTACTGTCAGGATCGTGAGCTTTGGTTTGGGTTTTTTCAGTTGTTCACAACAGTTATAGGTTCATGATCCACAGCTGTCTTCATTTCTGTTAATTGCCCTCAGCCTATTTAAGTGTCTGGTTTTCAGTTCATCATTGTCAGGTCATCTGCCACCCTTTGTGTTTCTACATAGTTTTTGCCACGTTTTGGTTAATTTATTAAAAGTTCAGTTTCTGTCACCAAACCTGGTCCTCCACCAACACTTCCTGGTATGAACAGGCGTTGCTGGGGGAAGTGTGAACGAAACTTTAGAATTTGAATTCTATAAATTTGTGCATTGATGTTTACATGTGTGTTGATCGATAGGTGGGTAATGTATGGATAGACTAGAGATAAATAACGTTTTTTAAAGTTCTAATCAATCTCCTCTTTTAGAAATGTGGGTGGGGAAATCTTTGATTAATGTGCCGACTTTATTGTTGCCTTTTAGAATATTATCATCTGTGATTTAAAAGAACACCATCCACGCGTCACTACCAAGTCCAAGTCCCTGATTGTCCAAAGTTCAGCTGCTTCACGTTTTAGTTCAACTGGTTGAGCTTCCAGGGCACAATCAGTGAATGCCAAAATTTGTTCGTAGAGTCCGAGAACGAACTAAAAAACTTTGAACATGGAAGCCCAAAATGAGGGTTTACGTTTGTTTGCATAGACTTTTTATTGAAAGTTTCTGCTTAAATGTGAGTTGCAGTGGCCAGTGTGACTGTAGCTTTATGGTTTCTACATCTTGTAGAGTTTAAACTGAAACACCAAATTTTATAGTATTGCAATCTATGATTTATTTTATTCTTTTTAATGTCCTTTTAGATTATATTTACTTTAATGTGGTTTTACGAACATAATAAGAAGTCAAAGGTTACAAAAATGTTTATTATTTAATCTTAAAGCACCACAAATCCACTGAATAGCTTTATCCTTTGTCAAACTTTAAGGTGGTATTTTAGGACAATAGAAATTGGATGTATCTTTAGGCTTCCAGGTGTTGTATCTCATTGTGCTTAATGTAGTAATTACAAGTGATGGAATCAACTAAATTACACCTTCAATGGAAAAAGAAGCTCATAAAAGTGATAGCTCCGCGTAATGTGAGTTTTCATGTGTGTGTGAGTGCATCGAAGCAGTAAAGGAAGGATCGCTCGAGATGACTGCTAATAGTTCACAGATGAAAGAGAGACTGAGCGGAAATTCAAAGGTAGCCAAGCAACAGGGGAATGCACACGTGCGCATTTTGCTCTTCCTCTCCTCTCCGCGTCTCCGTTGGCTGCAGAACCCTGAGACACGACACAGAACTCTATTATCACGAACCGGCGGCCCGAGGAACACAATGTTAAACTCTGCAGTCTCGTCCACTGGGTCAGGGTTAAAATAGAAGCTGTCCGTGGAGTCAGACACCATGACGTGGTGGGAGGGGGAGAGTAAAGAAGAAAAAAGGAGAGTGAAACAGATGAGGAGGAGGAGGAGATGGGAAAAGTTCTCTGGCTGATGTTGGAGTGTGAGAACTGAACGCGTGGGGCTGCGCTTTGCCCCCAGACTCCTTCAGCAGTGGTTGGGGAGGTTTTTTAAGAGACCTCTGTCTCTATAAAGCTGCCTTTGATGGTGCACTCAGGCTGCACGTGAATGTGCCGGAAACAGACACCTGGTCAAAGTCTGAAGCCGGTCTGTCTGCTCACCCCTGAATATTAGTGGGAAGGGGGGGGGCTTCATGGCGGTTCTGAATTCCTGGGAGTTTTGTCTGCAAGACAGCTCCAGCTTGAAATGCTTTATGGATGTAGACAAACAAAGAAGACACGTCAGTGAAAGTATCAGTTTGTTTTAAGGGGATTACTGTATTTTTCAGCATATAAATCGCAGTTTATTGCATAGTTTGGCCGACTTATGTGTGTTTAAAAAATAATTAAGTAGCAACAGCCACTAGAGGGCGCTGTAGGCAGGTTTATCTGTGTTTGCTACTGACAATAACGCAGAGGAAGAAGCACGGCTCAGTCTTATGCCAAGTTTAGCGGAAGAATTCAAAAGATTAAGCGACTTAAAGTGATATTGTTTTTGGAATAATTGTTTATACTGGCAAAAAGGTTAACCATATTTAGAAAATAATATGTCCGACAACAAGGCCAGGACACATGACCTTCTTGATTGTTTTTCTTGAGTTTAATTTTCCTGCCCTCAGAACTTCGGACCATTAGTTGTAGTGATTAACAAACATCCCTTCTGTTTGCAAATTGTAGTATCTTTGCGTAAAGTGTAATCGAATACGAACCAAATCAAACTAAATATAAAGTCTGCACTTCATCTGGATCGTAGAAGTAGACCATTGGACTGTTGTTGAAGTTTTAGAGGTGCCCAACGTTGGTTCTCCTCCATTATTTTCAAGTCATTGCTTCCCTAATACTTTAGTCAATTGCATCTGTTTAGGGGGTTTGACCCATTCAAGTGCTGCATGTTCTTTGGGTTGTCCAGGCCGGTAGAGAGAACTGGCCGGCCACATTTTAAGGGTATGTCTTGCAGTTTTCTTGAGGCTCGTACGGCCTCCTAAAGAAACCTAATAAAAATGGAGCATACAATTGTCTGATCATGAAGTGTTTGTAAGGCTAATGTAAGTTGCACACACTAAGTTGCTGCTGTCTTATGGTGCCCTAGTCCACATAGTGGCTCCTTACCAACTCTGCACAAATGTAAGTGCCCATAGGACATGCTCTGATTTTCTAATTTCTAAAAGTCACGCTGTGACTAAGGACTTTAATAGCACTAACTGCCTCGAGTCTGTAGAATTTGGTCGAGTTGAAAAAATGAAAAATACGTACGATGTGCCCACATTCTCACCCTTACTTTTTACCCATGTGTGCTATATAAGTGTTCTCTATGACCTGTTGCTCTGAGCATCCTCGTAGAAAAACCTCATCAGATCGTTTTCACCCTGCGGGCTCAAGTTCTACGACCTTGCAATTATGTGTGGACCACCTTCATTTTTGTGCAGATTTGCCCATTTTTCCCTCACAGACAGCCCGGATCTACCCGTAATGGCAGTTGTGACTAAGGCTTAAGTTGCTGCTGATTACCAAGATCAGATGGGCTGAGTGACTTTAGCACAGCGGAAGGGTAAAGATAGCTGAAAAACAAGGTGGATCTTGAGGACAGGAATTGCAGAGCCCTAACAGAAGTAGCTAGTAGTGTTCATCTTAGCCTTTAATGAGCTCACTCAGTCAGGCAAGTCCTTACAAACTCATGATCATCACATTCCTATTTTCCTCTGCATTTTTAACTTTAATTATTCCGATTTAAAAGAGGAGGTGCTCATGTACTTTATTCTTCTTGAGAAGTGTTTATGTTAGATTAAAAATTAAGCTTTTTTTTAGTTGGAATCAGTTCTCTGTGACGACAGAAGCAAAACATCATCACATCAGCATTTAGTTCATGCTAAAATCAGGAAAAAAAAAGGCGGACTACCTCTGCCACTAATAAGAAAAAGACAGTTTGGAACATTAGGTTGTAAATCAGAGTTTGCCTAATAAAAACTGTTCACAAGTCCCAAGCCGCAAGTCAAATTTTAAGGCGAACTTAAGTGTGACTCCAGTCAAAAATAGTTTCATGTGATTAAAACTCCCATTTGCTTTGGGAGTTTAATGCCAAAACACTGATGTCATCCCTAAAAACTTTTTGTCACTCTACTTTTTGGTTGTCACAAAAATTCTTTGGGCTCAGATTGGGATTTTCTTTCGCCGCACTGGCATTCCACACCTCGCCCTGTAAGGAGCCAATGCTCTGACACAAATCTTTACTTTGGCAGTCCCGCTGTGCACACAGAGGAAGTCTCAGAGAAGTGCTATGCTGTCAAAAGTATTTTTTAAAAAAAGGTCGTTTAAATTTTGTAGTAGACCATGATTAATTAGTAGCCGCACAGACCGATTTGTCTCCGTCCAGGTTGTGTGTGGACCGATTGTGTCGTTTCATGGAGCACATAAAGTTGTCACTTTACAAATCCCGACCCCCCCATTCCCTCCTCTGGGACATCGGATATTCCTGCATACATGTGTGCAGGCAGGTGGGAGGTATGTACGCGGACAGTGCACACAGCTCTTGTTTGTGCGCCGTGGGTTCGTCTGTGTGTGTTTGTGCGTATGCTCCTGCACGAGTGGGCCATAATCAGCTCCAGATGATTTTGAGTGTCTGCCAGCTTCCCAGAATAGCAGTGCTGATTTCCCTGCAGCCCTCCAACTGGCCTTGGCAAATATTTTAGCAACACCATGTTTACCTTCACACTCCTTCATTCTCACCAGGAGTGTTTCTCGTTACCTGCGAAAGAAAAAAAAACGCTTCTGTTTTTTTGTTTTTTTTAATCATTCACACCCACAGGACCATGGCACATAAATCTGACAAACTCATGCTGGTTGTGCTTATCTGGATATATGAAATCCCATCTTTCACCAGCTGCATTGTGTTGTTTATCTCTGATAGAATATTATAACTCGAGGGACAGCTCCAAGCAGCTGGGCATTCCTCTTCTTGATTGATGGTGTGTTGTACTCTTTGGCGCTCCCCTGAGGCATGTCTTGGGCCCCCTAACAATCTTAAAATCAAAAAGTCAACAGAAATAAGAGTGTTATTATAAAGCGCACATGTACATTTAAGGAGATGCTACAGGAGCTGTGTCGGGATGAAAAATCCTTCGCCTGGAAATATTTCTCTGTGTTGATAAATCGCTGAACTCGGAGTTGTCACGACTTTTTTTTATTTTTTTTGCTCAATGCCCGTATCTTTTTGTGTCTTTTAACAGTGTCGTCCATCCAAAGGCAGAAGACGGGGCCACTGCTGGTGTGTGGACAAATACGGGCAGCCTTTACCTGGTTACGAGGGCAGTAAGCACAGTGCTACACAGTGCTACAACCTGGAGAGCCAATGAGAGGACAGAAGGACGGCGTACGGATGGAGAAAGGAAAAAGCATGGGGATGGGTGTATGGGGAAAAGAGAAGAAAGAGATAAAGAAAAAGAGCCCTGTTTGCTCTTTTTGCTGTTTTTTTGTTTTTTTATGTAGACATTTCATGGAGCTCTGGACCTTTTGATTTCAGGTCCCATTTCTGCCGGAGAGGCAGGGAGGTGAGGGCGAGTGGGTGTGGCACCGCCTCCTGTCTCTCTATCCTTTCTTTAAAAAAAGATTAAGCTGAAAGCTGAGAGTATGGGAGGAAAGAGAGAATCCTATCATCTGCACTATTTTTTTAAGAGGGAGAGGAAGGAGGGATTTTTCCACTCACCTTAAAGAGGACTTGTTTTTGACTGTGATCTCCCCACCACCACCAAAAAAAGAACACCTTTCTATTGTGTGTGTGTCTTGTAATCCATAAGCGCCTGCATAACCTGCGTTTTTACAGCTGCCTGCCCATGCACGATGGTGTGCGAGTGTGTGCTCTCCCAAAAACTGTTTATTTGTGTAAATACCTTAAGTCGCTCAGCTCAGTTTTGGAGATGCTCATCTCCGGTCCCCGCTCCATTAAATAATGCAGAAAGACGTAAACAGTCTCTGGCTCAGGGTCCATTTTCAAATGAAAGAATATGAGAGCACCGTTAGCCTTTTCCTCAAAGCCTCGCGCAGTTACAATGCCTTTAAGCTAACCTTTTCCCGCTCTCCCTTTCCCCTCAGCCTCTCCTGTCTTCACTTCAAAAACTGCTTCGTACAAAAAGTCATATCAAGGTTGCCATCTTTGTAGCTAGCACTTTATTGATGGTAGCAGGTGCAGATTTGACAGATCAAAGTAACTAAAATAGGAAACTTAACTAATGATTTTAGCTAACAATGCCCCACTGTCACGTTTATAAGTACAAAAGTAAATTTAAAAGAAAATTTACAAAACTATGTAGCTACAAATAAAACCTTAAACGTTTGGGCCACAATTAGAGAAAACTGTAGCTAAATAACGTTAAATGCTAGCTAATAGCAGTCAATTTTAAACATATGAACAATGCCTTTATTTTTAATTTTATATAACTTATCCTTAACTCTTGTATTCTTTTTTCAACCAAGGAGAAAATTTGAAACTAAAGTTAAAAAAAATAAAAAACAACAAAAACAACCAGACTCCGTCAATAAATTATTTTAGCTAGCAAGCTAGTACATTTTTAAGTAAAAAAACGATAAGGCAACAGAATGTTATCAACTGAAGAATTTTAGAGCACAGATTTACTTCTAAAAGATGAAATATACAGCAGAAAGTTGAGATTTTAGTTTTTTCAAGTTTTGACTTTAGGCTATGTCCACTGTTGTGCCTTTTCTACCTAATTACAGAAAATCTTAGGAAGAGGGATGCCAATAAGTATTTTTCATCAACATCAAAAATAGTCTTTTATGTTTTACCTTGAACATGTAACTCAGTTCATAAAGTAGGTCTTTGGCTGCCATAGGATCCATTTAACTCTTCAAACCTGCAGCATTAGCTCCAGTGCTGACGTTCTTTGAATTACCGAAACTCTTCAATCATTTACGCAAATAACGTAATTCCTACGGAGCTTCTCTGAAGCTGAGAAAAACAGTTTTGTTAGGTAACAAAGTGATCAACATAATCAGCTAATTCTGACCTGGGGTATCGCAACTGGGATTGGAATTATGCTAATGGCGGAAACAGTTGAAGAGTTACATTACTTCAAAAAACATGTTTTTTCGACTCGCCATCAACAGTTCCCTTATCAAAGGATTAAACAGTGAGTGTTTCTAATTAAATTTAAAACTCCTACACATCAGTCCAACAAAGCAGAAACGTAAAAATAAATTCAGCCAGACTGTAATTAGGCGTTAAACTAGCATCTTTTGTTTTAGCTAAAAATAAAATGCTAGCAGTATTAGAATATATTAAGCAGAAATTTGTAAATTAAGCATATAACATAGTGATACTTATAAAGATTTTGATGCTTTTGCAGCTAGTTTCACGAGCTAAATAAATATAAAAATCTTTTCAGTAAAGCTGCGAAATGCATTCATGCTAACTGGTGTTTTTAAATTACTACTGTGCCTTTTCACAGTTTTAATCTACATTTACACCTTTGGATTTTTTAATTGGAACAAAATTGAAAGCAGAAACTGTACTTGTGTACATGCAAGCATTTCGACTTAATGTTCAAAAAGATGTTTGTCCATACTGTTAAGACTTAATTAGAGAGGAAATTTCAAAGTTTTTTTTTTTTAATCAGTTGATTGCTAGTTTTCTCAGTTGCCACAACACATTTGCTAAAACCACAACCAAACTAATGTTGAGCAAAATTAAGATGCAAATTATATAAAGAAAAATCAAAATTATTTTAAATACATCTTCAAAATAAAGTCAGACTGCAGAGATAGCTAAAGCTAGCTGTTTTTCTTTGAAGTTTAGCTAAAAGACTGAACTAACAACTGAGCGTATTATTATTATTATTTTATATAAACACGCAAAATATTTTCTAATATGAATTGGACATCCACAGAATGATCATGTAGCAATACGTTATAAAATACTTGCAAAGTGACAAAAAACTTTGCTAAAGCTAAAACAAAATGTAATTTACTACATGTTTTGAAGTCAAAATTTCAAAGTCCTCCCTTGACACCCACCGTTTAGCTATATTTAAAATATTTTTACTATCAAATGACATTGCAAATGCTTACGTTTTAACCTAATTTTGGAGAAATTCTTTTCACGATAAACCATCCAAATGTAGCTGTAGTTGTAAGGGTTAATGTTGTTAGCAACACGTTGTGATTTTCCACCTTTGAGCTCTATTTTCTCTTTAATAGTAATATATACTAAATGGTTGACCCAGACGAGACTAAAAAAAACTCAGTCTGGAATTCAGGCAATGGTCTGTTTTTCCTTCTGTCCACACGACAAAAAAAAAAAAAAACAACTCTTTAAAAACTGTCATTAAGGCTTTGAAATTGTTGAAGCTGTGTGGATGCCAAGAGCAAAACTACCAACAAAACACCCTGTTATCCTAAAGATAATTAGATAGATTTGGTCCAATTTTCTTTGACGGCTGTCTTTGTTCTGACATAATGGAGCTCCATCCGTCCTCCAGTCCGGAGTTGTTGTCCTCCGCTTTGTCTTAACCCCATGTCTGCGCCTAATCCTGTCCTCCAGCATCCTGCCACCTCCGCTCCTCTTCCAGTCAATGGTGTAACCTGGTGTCGGCTTGTTTGAACGGGGCGAGCCCGGTGTGACCGTCTCGCCCCGTCGCAGGTGCCGGCTGCCCCTATGCTTCAAGCACAAGCACTTAAAGCACTTTAGCTGCTACTCGTCAATGCATGCAGTTAAAGACAATTGGACCTGTCTGCATCTGCATACCTGTGCTCAGAGGTAATACCAGATGAAACAGTGTGATACGTAAGGAAAAAAAAAAGAGAAAAAAGCTACATCAGGACTTCTGACACCCCACCCTCCCCAACAACACCGCCACCACCTCCCTCTGAAATGTTTTCCATTCAGTGCAACTTTTTTTATTTTCCTGTTGATATGATTTTGTTTCTTAAACAAAAAAAAAAAGCATCTCGTGTGATCAAATGCCAACAAATCTCCACAAGGTGGACAAAGCACCAAAAATACGCATTCACACAACTGGCGGGGGGTCTCGTGGAGGGAGGTGTGATCCTTTCTTCTCCCTTCCCCTACGAGCTTCCTGCCCAACGCTCTCTTGCATCCTGTGTAAAGACTTGAAACGTGGAGAGAATGCTGATGGGAAAAAAAATGCCTGCCCGGTTGCTCAGTAGCGTGACATCGGCTTCCTGATAGCTAGCAGCAACTTCTGACCAGTCTGTTGGTGCTACTACATCCCATCCATTCAAAGACTTGATGCAGGGGGGAGGAACATGCATGAAAATCTGATTAAGCTATCCCCTCCCTAATATTTGTATGTGTGTCTTTTATATATTATTATTATAAATTTATTATTATTATTAGTGGTATTTCTTGGCCAGCTATGTGTCTGATCAGACATCATGTACAGTACTTAAAAATAAGAATTATTTATCTATGAAAGAGTTATAAGCTGATCCAAACTAGGTTCTCCTTTGAACAATTCAGTGATTGCACAGCAAAGTCTTTATAATTCAGTGTGTTTTGGGGTAATATAATCACTAATGAATGTTTTTTTTTTTTAAATATAAGAATCATCTGTCAGTAGTATGTGCCCACTGGGCCTGTCTCAGTCTGGGGGCAATTTGGCCGCTCCAGGCTACCGTAGGTCACTGGCTCTTGAAGCCAGTGATCGTGTTCTCTCCATGCAAACCCAGCCATCCTGCATTTATATGTTGCTGCAGAAAGCCAGGGTCACACTGCAGTTATTATTATTTTTATTTCCCTTCTGGTCCCCTCTCTGATCACGGGTAAATGTATTATATTTGTCATTTTAAGATTTTTTTTTTTTTTTGGATTCAAGCTTTTCATGGTACAAATTTTACAGCTATTACTTTCTCCAAGAAAGGCAATGATTTTCAATCAAGATATAATTTGTATTTAATGTCTTTTTTTAAAATAAAAAGTGAACACATTTAAAGATGTCAGACTGTTTTTTTCTGCTTCTTTCCTCCATGGCTAACTCACTTGAGCAGCTGATCATCTATGGAGGCAAATACCCCCCTCCTCCTGCAATCAGGCTCCCCTCAGTCTTGGAATGTGTTAATATGGATGAAGCAAGGGTTCAATTTGTGAAGAACAAAAATAAATCTGGTGGTGCCAGGGAGGCTGGCAGTGGGCACGAGAGGTTAGGGCAAATTCCTGTGCCCGACCAAGACAAACAAAGAGCGGGTCAAACGGCAGCGCTGAGCGGCGCGAGCCACCGGCTAAAGTTAGAGCAGCACCTTCCACTTTAGATCGCTGCGATAACACGGCACGCAAATATGCTGAAGGTAAAAATGCAGTGGATCTGCAGTGAGATTTTGACTCCTGATGAAACTGAAGGATTTCTCCTGATGTTTTTATAGACTTTTACTAAAAGCTAAAGGGGACTTCATTCGAAAAGATCATTTTAAATGCACAAATTTACAAAAAAAAAAACATTTTGTTGATTAAATGAAAAATAAATGCAGTTCTGTTCCTGTATTTTACTAATTTTGCACTTAAATCTAAGTATTTATTCTTTATATCGAATATCGTCAGTGTCTTAATTTTTTTTCGTTAACCAACCAAAGCGTTGCAGTTTTCCAACTCCTTACAAAACAGTACAATGTATTTCCCAATGAATTGAGCAACAATAAATTGACAATATTTGAAATATATTTCCATATATTTCAGAATATTTTTCAGAATATTTTTCAGAATATTTAGATATTACAATTGTTGCAGTCATCATATTTAGTATCATATTATGTAGTATATTGAGATTTGTATTGAGATTACCTACAGTTTATTGACTACTGACATACTATGCGATATATATATATATATATAT
>NC_050515.1:20977114-20993221 GCF_002922805.2 Oryzias melastigma | reverse complement strand
ATATATATATATGCAATGTGAGTAAATATATATACATACTGTGTATATATATATACATACATATATAAAAAAAATTATTAGTAGTAGTATGCGGACATCGAACATGCACTTGAAAAAACTCAAACATCAGAAATCAAACGACATCATCCAATTAGTGATGTCTTATAAAACCAAACTCTTTGGGTTTCTTATTGTGTTTAGTTTTTTAACATTACATTGTGATTTCTGGAAATTGCTTTTGTTTTTCCAAAACATTTCATTTTTATTCAATTTTTGGAATTGTCTTTCGATTTCAATGAAATATTATATTTACTTCTACTACTTATTTTTAATTTTCTTTTGATCTTTACTATGTTTTTGTGTTAAGTGATTTGTTTATTTGATTTGCCCTTCAGGGCCTCCATACCATTTGATTATGCGAGAAAAACGTTTGTAGATTTAATTTGTGGATTTCTCAAAGGGGTTATACTCTCGGCTTCCACTAGAGGCCACTGTTGTGCCACTTTTAAAGCACATGGATCTATTAGGTTAATTTTTTTAGATGGTACCCCAAGAAATTCATTACAACTTTAAGTATGTACTTATAGACTTTTTTTAAAATCATTTTCATATCAAAATATGTGCTTACACTTGTTTAAACTACTATTTCATTTATGTACAAAAAATAATTAAAAATGACCACAATAAGTATGAGGCTATTGTTTTTATTAAATATATCACTTATTTCTTACATTACATCTCAGTTACAAAAGTGTACATACACACAAGTGAGCTGTTAGCCACTTTGGAATCAACTCACACAAACAACAATTCTCTCCCCAACAGCAGCATGTAGCGGAGCCACCTCAGCTCACTGCGGCGCTCGCTTTTTGTGGTCATGTGTTCTTGGCCTGTAGAGAACGTGTAAAAATAGCAAATCGTGTTTGTTTCTTAACAGACACAGTGACACAACTGGCAGCAGACATGTAAATATCGGAGGTAGGTACACGTAGAAATACCCGTTTGAGAGGTGGCACAGTGAGCGGGCCACCTTTCAGCGCTATCTGCAGCCCCATGGAAGCATGGTAAATGTTAGAGGATTCCCTACGAGGAGTTTTGCATCTACCGATGACAGCTGATGTATCGCATGAGGAAATAAAGGCTAACAATGTAACAGAAGAAAAAAAAAGAATCATAAATGACTTTTGGTCACTCAGTGCTTTTTTCTTTATCTTTTCTTGGTTTGTCACAAACCAAAAACAACTCCTTAAGGGCGGAGCAACTCAGTAGCGGAGTTCCTCAGGGCCAAGATCCATATATACACTTTATACATGCTTAAAAATAATATAAAAAAATAACAATAAGGCAAAAAAAGATATAAATACTCATGAATAATTACAAATAACAAATAAAATGCACTGAAATAAATAAGGCTGAAGAGTAGAAATAAACGCATCAATATAAAATCTCCTTTTCAGAACAAACAAAAATAGATTTTTTTTTCTCTTTGGGACGGGTGCAGGAGGAAGGAATGAAGGGGTTTCAGGGCGGCTGGAACCCACAGTCCCACATGGACAGTGTACCTGAATTAAACATGGACAAAGCTTAATAAATAAACAAAAAAAAGGTTAAATCAGTGGCTTCTTGTTTTTGTCTTTTTCCATTCTTTCAGAGCTGATGTCTTTTAAGGGCACTCGGCATCTACAGGCAGGTCGGTGGAACCCAAAATCTTCTTGCCATTCCAGGAGTTGACGCACCAGCAGGGGCCTCTCTGCCCATCCAGAGAGGAATCACACTGCAGAGAAGAAGGGAACACATTTTAGATGGCTGATATCACCCTCAACCAGGGGCGGAGCTACAGGGGGGCCTGCAAAAAGCTCTGCCTCCTGATTTTTGAGTCAATTTTATTGACAAAAATCCATGTGAGCTACTTTAAGGAATAAATAACACATCTGCTAAAATCACTGTTGATTAAGTATGAATAAAATATTTTTAATCACTTCATTTGATCCTCTCCTCTCTGCTGTTCTCATTTACCACCCTATGAGTCTTAAAATACCTTAGCTCCATCAACTGAGCCGTTTAAACCTCAGACCCACCTGCTTGGGTTTGTAGAATCCACGCTTGTCGCAGTTCGGGAGGTAGAATCTGGTCAACTTGTCTCCAAGTTTTTGCTGGGATTTGGCAATTTTTTCCATGGCGGTCTGCAGCTCCAGCAGACAGGGACCCTGTTTGGTAGAAGAGGTAAAAAGTGAGAAGAGTAGGGGGAGAATATCTTACAGCAAAATTTGACAGATTGCGTTGAAAAGCGCACGGGCTCCCCCTGGTGGCGCATCCACCCATCTCCCACAATCTTCCCCCATAAAAGTTTTGGAAGGGCGCGCTTTTAGGGGAGAGCAAAGCACTTACTTGCTCAGGGAAGATCTTGCGGATAGCGATGAGTTTGGCTTTCATGCTCTCCTGCGCGTCGGCGGCCGCCCGCGGGTCGTAGGGTTTGCTGAGCCCGGAGAGGTAGAGGCCGGTGTCCGAGATGCCGGCTGTGTTGTCCATCTCCGCCTCCGGCTCTTCCTGATCTGATGGAGGAAGATGATGAGTGATGAAGGCTGTGATGAAGCGCAGAGGTGCAGCAGGGAGGAGGAGGAGGTGGTGGGGATGGAAATCACGGGGCCTACCTTGCGTCTGGAGCTCCGGGACCGGCTCCTGCGCGGGCACCTCGGCGCACACGGCCTGTCCGCGGGTCAGGGCGTGCAGCGGCCGGGGGTCGTCGGGTCTCGGGGTGCACTTGAGCCCGGCGCCGCACGGCGCCGTGTAGATCCCGCACATCTCCCCGCGCTTAAGCGCGCAGGCGACGCAGCATCCGCAGCCGGACTCCCGCACCACCTCCGCGCATCCGGGCGCCACCGCGGGGCACGCGCTCAGCCGCTCCTGGGTGCACGGCGCGCAGCGGAACGGCTCGGGCCCCAGCACGGGGGACCCCAGCGTGACCGCAGCGAGCGCCGCGCAGCACAGCGCCGCCGCCACGACGCGCCTCAGACGTAATCCAGCCATTGCCGGCATGATAGGACAGTCAGCGTGGAATATGGATCGGAGAGCAGGTCAGAGGGAGTGATCAGATGAAGGTGCCGGTCCGAGTCCCCGCGGCTCTTTGCTTGTCTTTGATTTTGGAGCAATGTCTAACTGTGCGCCGCGCGCAGCCGTATTTATAGCCGGCCGCTCTGTGACTGTTTGACGCATCGGCGTTATGAATGATCTCTGAAAAGAAGGTGTAATGAGACGGTGCGCTCTGATTGGCCCGCGCGCGTCCGGTCATGCCGCTCATTTGAATACAACTATCACGTCAATATTTGTTTTGGAGCGGGCGGGCACTTGGCACGTACGACCGGCGAGTGACGACACCACTGTTTGATGTTGCAGTGACCCCCCCCTCCCCTCTTCCTCCCCCTTTTCCCTTCTTTTTCTCACTGGTGTGTTACTCTACTCTTTAACTGGTTTACCTATTAACAGAAACCTCTGGTTCCAAAACTTGAAAAGAGTGGATGAGACGCACGCGCTTTTTCTTTTAAATTAACCAATTAATTAATGAATTTGTTTTGGAGCAGACAATCTTTGATTTGAGTGTCAATTTATAAGAGCCCCCCCCCCAACCACCACCATCACATGCACACATTCGAATAACAATAATGATAAAATAAAAGAGGGACAACTTTGGGGATAATTTGCGTAAATTACGCACGCCCACGCTGTGCGCAAAGAGCACATAGGCATTCGCCGCAGAGGGACAAACGTTCCCAAAGTTACAAAAATAGCTGCTCAGATGATGGGGATATGTTTCTGGATGGGGGTCATCTTGGGACTTGCGTGCGCTCCAGCCAGCTTTTGGACTCTTCTCAGGAGTTGTGCTGTTTTAATTGCCCCCCCCCTTTTTTTTTCTTTCTTTCCTGGGATAATAATAGGAATCGGAGCAGCCTGACATGACCACAGACACGTCCCTCTCATTCCCACTCTCCGAGGGTTGGAGTGTCCCGCCGTTGACCCCCCCGGTCAGCGCTTCTGCGCAGAATGTTCCAGAATCATTTTTAGAAATAAAACCGATTTGTTGTCACGTTTTAATGAGTGACACAAATGATTTTTTTCTGATGCAACGGGCTACACGGTGTCGTGCTCCCGCATGTAACCGCGTAATGGGATTGCATCATCTAAACTGATGCCCCGCTCTGCCGCCCAGGGGCATGAGGGAGGCTTCCGTTGATCCGCCTTCCGCTCCCTCAACGGAAGGCACGTGCGTGAGGAGGATGATGGTGGTGATGATGATGAGTCACACACCTGTAGTGCAGGTTAAACTGAAGGAAGATGGGGAAAGGTGAGGAAGAAAATGACTTAATAAATGGTGTATGGCAAACAGGAAGTTGGTTTAATGTTTCACTTTGACATAAAGATGCTTCATCGTGGGATGGGATGCTACAAGCTTGATTGGGTGGGAAAACAACAGATTTGGTCTAGTAGTTTTTGCTTTCACACTGTACCACTGGGAGAAAACTCCTTCAAATCCAAGCATCGTGCAGTTACAGCAGACGCCCCTCAGGGGGCAGCATACTTCAAAAATGATCAAATTTGAAGAAAAAAAATGAAAGCGAAACATCTTCCAGTGGGATACAAAAAATACTCAAGAATTCATATTTTAGGAAAAATATATTCTACATTCACATCGATCATTTTTGGAATAGCCCATGGTATTCACTCTGGTCAAGCAGGGAGGGGCTTCTTCTCCTTCTTTTTCTTCTGTTTACTAGCACATGTCTGCCACCTACAGTTGGAAGAGGGTAAATGTCCAAGCGTAAATCTGGTGAATCTTGCTCCACACTTTCTTTTTTACAGCATATACCAATATGTGAAAGACTTGGTTTCCCATAATTCCGTCTGGGCACAAACAGCAGTTATTCATTTCTTCTCCATGATCAGTTTTCAAACTGTTGGCACTTCCGTGAATTAAAAGGGACGCCATCCATTTACCACTTGTAAATCCGAGTCTCTGATTGGCTAAAGTTCAACAGGTTTAACTTTTAGCATTTGTTCATAAAATGGTCATAAAAACTTCCATAGTGATGCATGAACGAGAGAGTTTTGAAAGCAGAAGCCCAAAACACACATGCTCATTTACATGGACTTTTCATTTCAAGTAGATACCTGAACGTACGCTCACAAGGGTAATGTGAATGTCACTTAAGATATGTTTTCTTAGACTAAGATTATTTTGCTATTGAAAAACCTTCGATAAGGTTATTTTTCTTGAAATACAGAAAACAAAACCATTTTTTTGGTTAACAAAAGTCTTCTTACTGTCTTCAAATTCAGTTTTTGCAGTGTATGTCCTGAAAACTGACAGAGAATGTTAAACTTTGACTATCAAATTTTGATGTTTTGCTCAACTTCCCAAACACACATTTGTGATTTGAACTTTACTCTCTTTTCATTGAGTGTATACAATAACTGGACTGAGCGATTGTGACGTCACCCACAGAAATAGTTTACTACCGGCTCCAACAAAATTAAGTCAGTTCAGTCGCCAATCTTTTTGGGATACGGACGCCACTATGTTAGAGCCAGAAATCGTCAGTCGGCAGTGATTGGTCCAAGTCGCTCTGATTCAACATTTCTATTCTTCCCAATCAGAAGTGAGCTTGATGACCACTTGAAAGCAGGCTACAAAGATGATGTTTTACAGAAAAAAAATGAATAAATGATTGCCTTACTGATGTTACTTTTGCTCTCTGTTCTGCTGGATTGTTTGTTTCCACACCATCACACCAGAGTTCACTGAACTGAGTTTCTGGCTCTTAGGCAGACCACAGTTTTATTGGTCTACATCAGAGTTCAGATAAACTTTCACACACACCAAATAAAGAAGATCAACTGTGGAGTCATTGACTGTATATGAGAATTGAACTGAGAGACCCCATCTCCCACCAATTCCAACCAGGAAGTACCCACTGGCTCCAGAAAGCCCAAATCCTTCAGTCTTCTATTAATAATTAAACAGTTATTACTCAGTCATTGTATTTGTCAGAAATGTTTTACAAATTGGCCAATCAGATGCCTCACTACAAGTTGTTTCACATCGATTGGTTGAACTATTCAAAGTACCGATTCCACCAAACCCGTATTCAAGTCGTTGGGATGTACTTCCACACAACAGCTTAGACCAACTTTCCCCAATGACGGCTATACTGACGTTGTCTGGCTCCAACATGTCCGTAATGTAAGAAAAAATAGCCACTGAAAATTGACTTTATTTATTTGGAGCCGGAAAAAAGTGACTTTCTATAGGGGACATCAAACTCACTCAGTTCAGTTCTCATATACAGTCAATGTGTGGAGTGAGATGGTTTGTTTTCAGTGGACTCAAAGAAAGCCTACTATGGAGGTGCTATAAAAACAAAACAAGTCCTGGTGATACCCCTCTGCTGCCATGCTGGGCTGAACAGCACCTAAAACATACTGGAAGACCATCATCATTTTCCAACTGTTTGGCTGTTATGGTATAATCCATGAGTTTGGATCAGTGAATCAACTCTTTTCTTGTAAAAACAGCAATGGATCAGGACAGGGGTGACAGTAAATCACCAAATTTGAGGGGTTAACTGATAGTTTTTTTAGCACTTTTTAATGCATCATCATGATCTTCAGCATGTAGGCCTACAGTACTTTCCACACTGTAGTGCACCATTAATAAATGGTTTATTTTCAAACATATGCCATATATTAGCTGCACCAAACTTTATAGCGCATTAAACAAGACAAAAGAGTCAGAGATAAATGCATCAGTCAGTCAGACTTTATTAACTGCATACACAGTAACTCTAGAACTAGTTTGTAACACGCTACAGGTTAGCTACATTAGAAATGTTAGCTTCATTAGCATATTTACAATACCTGTAACTCCAAACCTTGTTTGGAATACAAAAAAGAAACAGACTAATAATGCTCAAAACAGCCTACTATGACTATGCAAACTCCTTACCTTGTTAGTAAAACATAAAAATAACATAGTCCGACACTGCAACACTTTAGCCGTGTTAGCGTGTTCACAAGAACACTCAACCATATTTGCAACATGTAAAAAAAACGACTGATACCGCTGGGTATAGCTGAGTAGAATGTTACTGTGATTAATACCCATTGTTCTCAAAAACACGTTAAAAGAACACAGTCTAACACTACATGTTAGCGATGTTAGCATGTTCGCAATGACACCAAATCTTGTTTGCAAGGCAGAAAATCCCGCTAAGACAAACATTATACTGTGACTGTGCTAACCTCCAACTTTATCAATAACACCAAAAAGGAAAAAAAACACACACACGTTAGCCACATTAGCATTTACAATAACACCCCTCACTAAGTGCAGCTTGTGAAGAAAACAGAAAGATCCCAATAAAGCAAACCTGTGACTATGCTAACTCCCAACCTTGTTAGTAACCCCTAAAAAAAATCACTGCAACATGTTAGCCACGTTAGCATTTACAATAACACAAAACTTTGTTTTTAACTTGTTAAAAAAAAAAAAAAGGAAACGGCTAAAACAACCATTACTGTGATTATGCTAACTCCCAATCTGGTTAGTAACCCCTAAAAAAAAAAAAGCATTCTGACACTGCTACACGTTGGCCTCATCAGCATTTACAATAACATTCCCAAACACAGACGGACATTTTGACAGAGCGCCTTCTATCACTTCAGCATCAGAATGTACGACCAGAATTAATCCATATATTGGGCGATTTGGATTATAAAGTGCATTGTTGTTTTTTGAAAAAAAAAAATGAAGGCTTTGTACGAAAAATACTCTAGTTTGTTAAATATGTTGAATATTATTGACTCTTAAGTAGACATGTCTTCTCACACAGTGATAAGGTGCTAATGCTGTTTGTATTCTCTTGGTTTTCACAATGCCTTCTTTATAGCAAACTAAAAAATACAATTTTTTTGAAGCCTAGATTTACTAACAATTAACCATAGCTATTTATTTCATGGGAAAAAAAATCCTGAAGCATTTTTTCTTTTCCTGGTTGATGGATCCTTTGTTGTCATTTGTCTCATCTTGTTTAAGATCGCCACTCTGTGTTTATACACTAAAAGGTTTTCACAAGCAAGAACCTTTCAAATCTAAATTACACGTTTCAGGTATATCGTGAAAAATGCAAAAACACATGGGGTGTTCACATGTGTAGCTTTAGCTAAATTTGTTCTACAGGATGCGCCGGTGTTGTGTGTTTTTGCTCACTCTCACTAAACAGGAAGTCCTTTAATGAGTTACAACAACAGGGGGCCTTATCGTCACTCAGCCCTTCGGTACATGTTTTTTTGTACTCTATGTTTCTGAAGAGACCAAAAAACAAATAATAAACACAACAGCGTAATGGTAAACAGTTTTTAATGGTAGTTACAATCTGTCAGGATTGTCAAGACTGTCCCTGAAACACAGGAAGACCAGTTAGAACAGCAATCAATGATTAAATTGGGTTAAATGACCACAGAAAATCTGCCTAGTAACATTGTGGCAATATCTCTAAAATTAAAATTGAGAAATTACTTTTATTTATTTATTTTATTTTTTATTTTTTTGCACCGTACAGATATGACTAAACTTTGTCCATCCCAATCACTTAGCCCTATCTGAATTTGTGTTTTTATTTCTTTATTTTGTTATATAAAGTAGGTGCAACAACCAGAAATACTGTATTTGTTGCTTATTGTTGGGATGTATTTCATCTTGAAGCTATTCGACTTAATTTCATGACCACAAATCCATGTAGTATCAATTCCTCCATTTTTTTTTTTTTGAAAGATGTTTTATGTCTGTAAAGCACTTATTTTGTTGGTTTTTTATTACAGTGTTGTACAATATAAAAATAATTAACATTAGTAATAGTATTTCGTGAGGATGAGATAGCGTTTTATCCATATAATTTAGCTTTTTTGTACAAATGAGTGAAACGTTTCTACGATTCAGCTATTTTCTAACCAAGACTTACCATTTTGTTCATACATTTGGACTAATTTGTGATTACAAATTAGTCTTTTTGTTCGTACAATTGAACAATTTCTGATTCTGATAGATTTATATATTTTGTGGCCAGAAATTAACATTTTGTTTACACGATTTAACTAATTCATGACTGCAAATTAATATTTTTGTTTTATGATTAAACAATTTGGTGTCGACAAATTAACCATTTGTTCATACAATGTAACCAGTTTTTCTTTTTGTTTGTTTAGCAATTTCCTCCCCTCAAATTAACATTTTGTGTATACGATGTAACTATTTTGTTGGCCACATATAGGGCTGGGTTGATAAAATCGATTAATCGATTTGAGTGTATATAAGTTTAATAGATGAATAATCGATCCATAAAAATAGAGATCGATCTCACGCATAATGCTAAAATCCGCCTGCTTTAGCCATAGGACGGCTAATGCTAACGCTGGGTCAACGTAAACATACATTGCTGACTAAATGAACATTTTTATATTCTCACAGGCATGAATGTTCCAAACTCTTTTAAGGACATATTCTTTAACGTAACCATTTGTTGTCTAAAACATGCATATTCTTCTTGAAAAATGTGTACTGCTATAGCGCCATCGCCACCTAATGGCCAATCAGAAAATCCCTCCAGGAGAGGCAGAACAATCTTTACAATGTTAATGATCTGAAAATTTTTTGTCAGGGTCAGAGGTGGAGCTACTCAGCTCAGCTCCGCCCCCTCAGAGGAGATTTTTGAGACAAAGTCTTCAGATTACCATAAAAAATGGCTTTTTAAGACATTTAGGTTGTGGGATTTTGGTTAAAAAATTCATAATCATAATTAAAACAATTCTGGAAAGGTTTTTTTTTTTTTTATAAAAAAAGAAAATTCTCATTGGGAAAAATAACAATTTTGTGACCACATTCTCTATATTCATTGTACCATGTCATCAGATGGGCTCTGTCTAGCTGTCACATTAAGGACTGAAAAATATATCCTGTAATGTTAACTATGATTTTGTGAATGGCGCCTTCTAGTGTCAAAGTGACGCATCTCAGAGAAAAGTAAATGAAAACCTCAGAAATATTGCAACATCTGTGAGTTGATTTCTTCTTCTATGTTTGTGTTCTGAACATGTTAATTTTGACAAAATAAACGTCTATTTGTCTCCTTCTGCTTCCTTCAGTCTATTATCTTGCATTAAGGTTCTGAGATGACCAATTGAAACAACAATAATTGTATAAAAGATGAAAAAGTGTTCATTCACCTGATCCAAAAGTGTGTATTATTGGCTCCATTTAAAGTCTTTTATTCTTGTTTTTTTGTTTTGTGGTTGTCATGTGGATATTTCCTCTAACATCAGATGCAAAAAGACTTTTTAAAAGAAAAGAATGAGTAGCTTTAGTGTGAAGTTTTACACTGTAGCCTTGGTCATGCACCAACCAACTAAAGACCGTTACATTTATGAGCTCCCACCAATCACTCATTGCTTTAATGCAACAGTGGAAAGTTCAGGTCAATTACGTAAACTTTTGCTTTCATGTGCAATATTTAGTAGACCCCTAACCTCAAACCTCACATTCAACAGGGAGCAGTCATGAGCTCAAACGTTCAATGAGTTTGATCAACTCTTCTGGGGGCATTAAGGGTAAAAGGTTGTGCTCAGAAAGTTCAGAAACATTCCTTAACTAACAGATGACCATCAGAAAATAATCTTTTAATCCTCTCCAAAGACCTAAATGTTATTTAGTGTCAGACAGGATGGATAATGGTGGCACTAAACCTTTTAAGAATAACTATTTCCTGACTTGTCTTCGCTTTGGTCCTTGACTCACTGTGCCTGACTTTGTCGTCATGGAAACCTCCAAAACATGTCAGAAATTTTACTTTTAACTACAGACCTGAAAATTGCTGTGCGTCTTCATCGTGCTGAGACACGCAAAACTCTTATTGATCACTTTTAGAAGCGCACTCTTTCAAACCGACGTCTTCTCCTGCAGCTACGGGACTTTTAATGCCCCCATTCTGGACTCAAGCTCCAAAGCAAAGTCAGTGCAACATTAAATGGCATATTTTCAAAATAAAAGAATTGAGAGTGTTGCTGAATGTTTAAATATGTGTGTCTTAAACAACACACAGAAGCAGATCAATAGTTGTAAAAAATTAAAAGAAATGGATCAATTCTGACTTTTATTTTGAAACCAGTCAAGAAAAAAAGAAATTCACAGAAATGAGTTTTAAAAAGCTGTCAAAGCTTTAAAACATAAGATTTTATGACTGCAGTCACACGGTTTTAGTGTGTCTTCAGCTGCACTGTGACGTCAGGGTCTGTGGGAGAATGTGGCCTCAGAGCTGCTGGGAGAAAATCTCTTAAATCGAAGAAGCTCCTCAAACCTAAACGTCTTAAAAATAGCTTTTAAAGCCCTCCGCTCCCGCCATTAGTGGTGCGGCACGGCCTGGCATGGCCATGCAGCCGTGCGTGGGATCGCGGCCTAATTAGCAGCTTGATGCGAAGCAGGAGAGACATTAAAACATGCGAGGTATTCTCATCTGGCTCGTGTGAGCCAACAGGTTTTTCTGCCGGATCAGAGCAGCAAAAAAACAAAACGGAGTTATCTCAGGTCAGGGGGAAGGCCCTGCTCTCTCAAAAACACAGCAGACTCCACCTCTGAAAAAAAACGCCCAGCCCCCGCTGCAGGGCTTGTTTTTGCGAAGCGTCACATGGTGAGGAGATCAAACGGCGTTTGGCATTGAACGTCCCAACGCTGGAATGTTTACCTTCGATGAAAAACAGCGGGGGTCAAAATCGTCCACTCACGCCAAGCGCTAATTCAAACTTTTACCTTTTAAGGTGGAGAGAGGGAAAAAAATGGCCTTCCACGACAGAGGAGACGGGAAAAACAGAGATGTTTGACACACGGATTCGGGAAAGCGCCGGCACCTGTGTGCAGACGCAAACACACTACTAGGTTTACAGTATGAGCTGTGCAGCAGCTTAGCAGGCTCTTCAGATGTTTACAGGATCTAGAATCAACCTCAACATGCACAAACCAAACAATCGTTTAAGAGCCGCTCTTTTCCCTCAGAATCCACTGGAATTACATTGATTGTGTTGACGGTTAAAACGTTACAGTATGTTAAAGACTTCGTGTTTCATCACAGGTGTTAATGCCACAGGTGTTGTGGCCTTTTTCAGAGGATGAAGGACATTTATTGAGAAAATTCAGCTCAAAATTGCACTACTGAGAATGTCTTCATTCATATTACTGTGAATCAGGAGCAGACAAAAAAATGCAGCTTACAGCCGAGTATTAGGGCCAGTTTACAAACAAAAAAGTTATTATGCCTTTAAATCTCGTAAATTTACAAGAAAAAAAGTAGTAACTGTTACATTAAGATAATAGTCATGTGTTTATGACTTAGTTAAAAGACTATGAATAAAACTAAATAAAAATTTTCTGTTAAAATTAACACTGGTCCACATACCCCTATCATGAAAGTTACTCGGAGGAATCCATCAAGACCACATCGGATAACTTTCGGTTCCTTGTCATGAGCAGACGTGTGTCTCCAGCTCTCTTCAACTTGTCGGATTTTAAAGTTTTTTAAAGTTGCCCACAAGCGACTTTAATCACCGAGCTGCAGCAACTACTACCGCAACGAGGAGAGTTGAACATGTCACCGAAGGAAAAATCTTGAAGCCGATCTGGCAGAGCTCAAAACCGCGTTAGCCGACATTCAGGCTAAGCTAACCCCAGCTGTTCCCTCTGAATCTAAGCTAGCAGTGCTGCTGGAACTTCAAGCTAAACTAACACCGCTGCTACAAGAAAGGGCACGTAACAAACAATGAGATAATTGCCAAGATCTCCTGGAGAGGAGGATGCATGACATGGATCAACAAGCACAGATGAATAATGTTATTCTCACGGGACTTCAACTACAACCCCGGGTGCGGCCTGGTGCTACCAGCGCTAGCATGGATGCTAACAGAGCTGTGATGAAGGCTATCCCAACCGTAGAGGATCAAGTTGGAGAATTTCTTGCGTCTAAAGGGATTTCCTTGGACCTAAATACTGTTGAGGTCTGTCATCCGCTTCCACGGAGAAAGAATACAGATAAACTAGCGATCCTGATCAGGCTTGTGAATCGAAAGCACAAGATAGCTCTGATGAAACATGGCAAACCCCTGAAGGGCTCTGCTATCTTTCTTAATGGTCACCTTTCTAAATATCACGCTGATCTAGCGAAGCATCTAAGAATATTACGCAAAAAGAAACAGATCAACAGTACGTGGATTCTGAACTCCAGAATCTTTGTGAAACCACTCGGACCACCGGACGTTACGATGCCTCTGGAAATAAAAACCATGAACGACTTTGAGAACTGTGGGATTATGCAGGTCTGACCCTTTAATTCAAGCAAAATGTGAAATGTGAACTCAAAAAACTGCTGGATGTGAACTCTGAAAGGATTCTGAGCTGCTGAGACCTTCACAGTCTCTCAGTCATTACAACGAAGAACCGTTACGTGGCCTTAAACTTGCTCCTAACCTGAAATTCATGTCGAGAAAATGGTATGGTCAAGTCGGGGTAGGATTATATAAGTTTGCTTCCTTCCACTCCCTTTCAAGCGATCTACTTGTGATTCATTAAGTGATATGTTATGTATGTATTGCTTGAAATAAACCATTTCATTCATTCAATAAAACATTGGAGGGGGGGGGACAGCGGGCACCACATGCGGTTACTGAGGCATCCTATTGGTCCGTTTATGCACATTGCGTCAATGAAAGAATGGTTATTCTGACAAATAAAATGACTGAGAAATAATGGTCTGTTTCTCAATGGATAGAGTATGGGACTTTGTTCTTCTTGCAACCAGCAGGTACTTCCTATATGGAACATGAGAGGGGAGGGGTTGAGAAGTCCATCAATACACAGTCATTGGTCTGTGCAGTTAACATTGAAACTCAACGCCCCTGATGAACGAATCGCATCCAGAAGGAATTCAGCATAAGAAGCCATGAACTTCTGCAGTAGCACGAACGACAGCATCACTGCTCTGGGTTAACCAGACTGACATCAATATGACCAAAAAAAAGACGTTTTAACCTTTTTTATTTGGAATTTTTCATTTCAATTCAAACTTTATCTATAAAGCACTTTTCATGCAGCATCAACAGAAAGCAATGGTGTAAAGTACTTGAGTAAATGGACTTTGTTATTTACTTAAGTACTTTTTTGGCTACTTTGTACTTGTATCAAAAATATAAGTAATTTTAACTGAACTTAACTACATTTTGATTGAATATATATATTCTTTACTCCACTACATTTGAACGGACACTTACCGTTACTCGTAACATTTGATTGTGCGCAAAGGGCCCGCATCTTCATCTATTTCACCAAGATAATATCGCCATCTACAGGGTGCTGAAGGTACTACATGCTGTTAATTAACTAAATCAAAGCAATAGTTCTATCTCACAGGTGATGAGGTCATCCAGGAAGTAACGTAAAACAGGAACCAGGAAGTTAGTAAATGTTGCATGTTTGTTCTTTTCATTATCCTGTTTGTTCTGTCTTTTTGAAACATTGAGATGGGACATTTCATTTCTACTCCTTCATTCATTTCTATTATCAGAAAATAAAACAACATAAATAAACAGTTTATTGTTCTTCACATTTCTTGGTCATCTTTAAGCCTAAATCCAGTACAAGTAAAATACTTAAATTCTTTTAAAATCGGATACTTTAATATTTTTATTCAAGTATTATTGGAATTGGTGACTTGTAACTTGTTATGGAGTAATTTTCTAGTAACATATCTGTACTTTACTCAAGTACGTTTTTCAGGTACTCTTTACTACTCTGACATAAAGTTCTTTACAGGTTTAAAGATATTAAAAATAACATTTAAATAGTGGAAGCCAGAAGTCATTCATCCCCGACAAAGAGCTCAACCTGCTGGACTATAAATCTGCAATCACACTGAACACAATTTGGTCAGTTTCAATGTTAAGTCAATGGTATAGATGCAGTCTGAGGTCCTGTGGCACGATTTGAGCGACAGGGGCGGTGGTTTGGTCGCAGCGCTGGCCAGAGTTCAAATTGTGTCAACTAATTAAGAGACATCAGTTTGCATGATACCTACCACCTCCACTGCAAATGTTTTAGAGCAGGCATGTCCAAAGTCTGTGGAACATATGCGGCAAATTTCTCTAAAATTAGCACTTTCTAAAAACTATGTGCGAGTTTTTAGTTGTGGTCGGCTAAATTCCGTCACTAGTCATTTAAAGACGGGGTAACACTGTTCTAGCTCATTTCTAAAATGTCTACTGTAAACAAAATGGACGGATTTATTTTTTTTGACCAAAACCACAGTGTTTTATACTTCAAACCTTTTGTTGTTATTTTTCTGTTCACATGATTTAAATTTAAAGTTTATAGTGAACATTTACCCACATTTAATGTTGAAGTTTTTTTTTTTCATGAGACATTTATTCAATTTATTTATGGTCTTCAAATACAACATTCACAGTACTTTTGTTAAAATGTATTTTGATATATTTCTGTTCTATGTGAAGAAATGAAAACTATCCCATTGCAATAAATGTTCTTTACATACTTCACCAGCATTTAATGTTGCTAAAGGGGTTTATTCTTGGTCCTCGCACATTTTCACCTCCATAAATCTGACCCTGTTCACGGTACATTTGGACACCCCAGTTTTAGAGTCAGAATGAAACCCTTTTCATAGACGTGATGGTTTGTACTCTGTGTCGTCGTGCTCAATTAGATCCGTTGAATGGAAGTTCTGCTCCCAGTGTTTCTGGGTGAAAAGTTTTGTGTTGTGTTTTCCTGCACGGCGTTGTGTCTCACACACTGTACGAAACGCCGTCACCCCAGTTTGGGGTCGCCGGGGTTGGGATGGTCCCGTCCTCTGCTGGACGATGTGTTCTATTTGGAGGCTGCTTGGCGTGACCCAACAGCACAATGGTGTGGGTGTTTTCCGGTCGGGAACCTCTGCTGCTGCAAATGGAGTCTGGCGTTCCCGGGCTCGGAGACAGCGCGGTCCAGTCCGGGGACACTCATCTGGCATT
>NC_050515.1:20934378-20977028 GCF_002922805.2 Oryzias melastigma | reverse complement strand
CCCCCCCCCCCCCCCCCCCCCACTCCAAAGTTGTTCTTTTGCTTTTCCTCCTTCTTCTCACAAGATGTTCTTAATCGGATCATTCCTGTCCTGTTATAGTAAGATCACAGGTGGAGATTGGAGCAAAACATGGAGGTCAGACATGATGGAGGAGACCTTAATGCTCTCAATGCAGACTGAAAGCACGTCCCGGCATGCGGCAGGAGGATGCTGCAGGTGTGCGCGTTTGTGTTTTAGTGCGTTCTCCAAAGAGCGCGTGTGTCTGCGAGTTTTCGGGATTGCACACTTGTGTGTGGGAAACCCAGGAAATCCAGTCTCCCATGCGCCAGCATCTATTGTGTTTGGTTTCCTCCTCTCTCTGTCCTTCTGGAGTTTGTGTGTTTGTGTGTGTGTGTTTAGCTGCGGCGCTTCCCTCTGTGGCTCTAATGAGAATGAGGAGGAAGTCCCGTCCAGAGGATCACACTTGGCAAAGTTATCTGGAAACAGTTTCATGAATGGGTCAGAAGAGCTGTGTTGGTAGGATTATGTTATTATGTCCCAGTGCAAAAAAAAAGAAAAAAGATCCCAGCTCATTGCTACTATTGACCCCCTCCTCCTCATCCTCCTCCTCCCCTTTTCCTTCCATCCAATCTGTCCGCTGATCCTCAGACACGAGAACAATCTGTCCAGAACATCCACATCAGAGGATCCAGCGCGGTAAATAAAGACCGAAACATCCTATGCAGCAAGGAAAACCCGGTCACCACCCCGTGTGATGTTGACTGCACTGACTCTCGGCGGCTCCTCTTCTCCTCACTTTCAACTTTATTATGTTCAGAAGGAGGTGCATAAATATGTGCAGCATGTGGTCCCCGACTGCCTGAATGCAGAGATGAAGGATGGTTGTTTTCCTCACACAGAATCAAGTCATTTACCGTGTTTTCCACAGTACAGTGCGCACCGTCAATGAATGATCTGTTGTTAAACTAACATCATAAATAAAGTCCATTAAGTTATATTAATAAGTCAGACTTTTTTAAGTGCGTTCACAGTAGCCTAATTCTAGAACATGTTTCTAACATGCTAGCAGCGTTAGCGTATTTACAGCACCTGTGACTCTCTACCTTTTTTTTGTTCCACATAAAACACAGACTGATGCAGCTAAAACAAACGGAATTGTGGCTAGGCTAACTCCCAACCTTGTTAGTAACACGTAAAAAAGGACGGTCCGACACCGCTACACTTTAGCTACATTAGCATATGCACAATAACATTCAACCCTGTTTGAACCGCGTAAAAAATCTGACTAATACCAGTGCAACAAATGTTGCTATAACTACGCTAACTCCCAACTTTATAGAAACACGTTACAAAAAATAAACAGTCGGCCATGCCAGATTGTAGCCGAGTTAACATAGTCACAATAACTTCCAGCCTTGTTTGCAACACGTAAACTTAACAAAATGATACCACTAAAACAAGCTTAACTGTGAGTATGCTAACTATAACCTTGTTAGAAACATATAAAAAAAAACAATCCGACACGCTACACTTTAGCTGCATTAGCGTATTCACAATAACATCCAACCTTGGTTAAACTGTGTAAAAATATTACTGATACCATTGCAACAAATGTTACTGTAACTATGATTATTCCCGACATCATTGAAAAAAAAATACACAGTCGATAGTAAAATTACACAGTCCACAGTATTCGAGTTAATATAATCCCAATAACCCCAACCTTTCTTAAAAAAAAACACAGTCGAACACTGCTACACGTTAGGTGCTTCAGCATATTTTTACAACACCAAAACTTGCTTGCAACTGGTCAAAAAGTAAAAAAGGCATTCCAGATTATAATTTTTTTTATTAAACTTAAGGCTTTTAAGTGGATCTTGTAGTGCAGAAAATACAGTAGGCTACTGATAAATCAGAACTGTAATGAGAGAAGGACCAACCATTAGAAAGTAGATTCCAAAGAGTTGTCTCCTGTGTGCAGCTAACGCTCCTATTAAGGTCATGTTTATGAACTTAAGGCTGAAGGAGACGTTTTTTGTGTATTCAAACATCTAAACATGCATCCACCTGTGCCTGCTGTTGATGATGAGGATGTAGTCAGTAATGTAGCCTCCTTGATTTATGAAGACATGAAATAAGAAAATACAGTCACTAATGTTGAGTTTACCACAAACTTTGACGCACACACAAAACCTTAATTGAAATGACTGTATTTTACAATAGGGTAAAAAGCGCACTGTCAATGAACGATGTATTTAAAAGTTCTGTTATTTAAGGCACACCGAACTCTTAAGGAAATTAAAACAAAATATTAATGTTTTTCGTCTTGTAAGGCAATTTTTTGTCGTTTTTGTTTACATTTATTTGCTGTTTTGTTATTTTTTTGTTTGTGTTGGAGCACTGCAAGTACAAAATTTTACACTACAGTGCAGCTCCCCTGTGCAGGTTTTAGGTTGGATAAAAGTATAATCGGTACAAACTGGGCTACCTTTGCACTATTACTGTCCTTGAACATGTGCATGATCACTAATGGTGTTCAAGAGACCGCATGACTACTACTGTTGAGTTACAAACATTCTTGTTTGGTCTTTTGAGTAAGAAAAGAAACCTCCTTCAGTGGGACATGGTTCATACTGCATAGTTTTAGAGCCTGTCCAAGTCGTAACACACCCACGTGTCAATCAAAGTGATCCTGATGAGGGTGTGGAAACTGTAAACATTAGTTGCCAAGGAAAATTGGAAAAATGGCTTTGAGGCACAGACGCAAAAATTCCTGCATAATTATTATTTTTTCAGACTAAGACATGGGAAAAAAACGGTACGGTTGCTATGGAGCGATCCCCTCTGAGGCCTCCATCGTAAACCAAAAATGTGACTTCACGGCCGTTTTTGTGCTGTTGGTGATGGGAAACGTTTGTTGTTGTTGTTGTTTTTAGCTTCCGTGTGTCAGCGGTTTGATTGGGTAAACCAAGATGGCGCTTGCTTGGGGGTGATCCAGATGTCACTATTCAAGCTGTGCATGGTCACGCTCTTTTTTCCCCTCTTTTTGTATGAACCGGTGAAGTGTTGCGCCTGTTTCCCGCCGTAGAACACAGAGAGGGTTTTCTCATGCTGGAACTGTGTAAAGAAACAACGGCCGAGCGAAAACAACGGGAAGAGGAGCAACTCAAGGAATGCACATGAGAGCCGCTGGAATACAACCTTTAGTCTGAAGGATTCAGTATTCAGGGCAATAACACAAAACATCGCTTACTGACACACAGTCCCATGTGGTTTCCATTGTCCTGCAAAAAAATGAGCTGAAACAGATTTTAAGACTCAGAATCTGGTAGAGCTTGTTGTCCAAAACCCGAGTGATGGATTCACGTCTCCATGACCACCTGAGTTTAGCAACTTTAAAGTGATTTGCTTTCAGACACCACAGCTCATGTTCATGCTTATTTAAATTTGAGCTTAGATTGCACAGTGGTGTAGTGGTTAGCACCGTCTCCTCATAGGGGGAAGGCACCGTTCCAATCCCAGAGGGTAACTATGTGGACTTTGTTTGCCTTCCAGACACCCCAGCTTCCTCTCACAGTCCAGAAACATGCTTCATAGACTTCATAGGTTGATTGATACTTTCTAATTCTACTTAAGAGTGCACGTGAAGCTACAAGTGCTGTGTGTTCAAGAACACACATTATTGAACCTGTATGGTGTTCACACTGGACTGGACAAGCAGGGAGGGGCTAACTTTCCATTTGCTACTGTTCACTAGAGCATGCCCACCACCTACAGTTGGAAGGGGTTTGGTGTGAAATGTCGAAGTGATCCAAATCTCATGAATATTGCTCCAGGCTTTTTCTTTCACAGCTCTATTCCCATATATGAAATACTTGGTGTCATAGAATTCTGTTTGGACACCAACCACAGTTATTATTTCTCCTTCAGTATTAATTTTCAAACGGTTGGCACTACTGTGAATTGAAACTACTACTACTAAATCCAAGTCCCTAATTGTTCAGGGCTTGAACTGGTTTAACTCGCAACTCGTGTTTAATGGCCATATTTGTAGAGGCCAAAAATGGTTAGTGAAACTTATGTAGTGCCCATGAATGCAAAAGTTTCAAATGCAGAATCTCATGACCCGCCAGCAAGGCCAAGAGGGCCCCATATGGTTTAAAAGTGGACAGAAAATGCGTTCCCCAAACGGGTTTGTCAGCAGTGTATGTGGTGGTCTCACCTGTGTTTGCCCTCATTGGCTTCTCTGCCCAGGGACCAACAGCCTGGGTGGCGGAACAGACTTCCAGAAAACCTTAGATCTGCTGAAACACTCAGTGTATTTAATTCCAGGTTAAAGACTCACCTGTTCTCGGGTGCATTTGATTAATATGTATTCAAAAGTTTACGTTTGCACTTTTTATCTATGCTCGTTTTAAATTAAAATCTTTTTACTTTATATTAATTTTATTTTAATGATCACATATTTACTATTTTTTTGATTGTTTCTTTTAATGTTTTATGTAAAACACTTTGAATTGTCTCTGTACATGAAATGCTATACAAATAAACTTGCCTTGTCTTGCCTTAAAAATTGACACACAATGACCAAAAAGCAATTTTTTCTTGAAGTTCCATCCTTGATCTCTATCACTTTTAGGCAAGTCACCCCAAACGTCCCAACAACCCCAAGTTAATTCTGACTCAGGAGATGAGGTCATTGTTTTAGTGAAAATCCACATCTAATAACCACCTAATGTTTCCAGGATCTGTCTGGGAGGCGTACAAGTGCTTTCAAGGGTTTTCTACAAAGGTCTGCTGAACTACTCTAAAAATAACCACGTTTGCCCAAAATGTTTCCAAGCTTCTATGATGTCGAAGATAATATGTGAAATTCACATGATGTCTTCACCTAAATTGTTCTGATGGAGAAGGTCAAGAGACCAACAGGTTTATTTAGCAGAATCTCAACATTAACAGTTATTTACTTTGAGATTTTGATATGATCTGTACTATTTTTATCAAAATAAAAGGTACATTTTTAATCATTTTACTATGGAATAAGAATCTATCCTAAACAATGAGGCGGACAGCAGAGCATATGACGTTCTTCCACGTCATAACGCAGATATGGAGGCAGGTTAATGCGATGGGATCTGGATAGACGTGCCTCGGAGCTGTCTGAGTTTGGATTTTTTTGTTATTTTTAATGCCCTATTTGCCCCCCTTCGATCATGGGAGGTGTGTCTTTGAGTCTGCTGCTCTTTCAGCAGGTTTACTCCTTGTCCCCTTGATCGGCTCTGTGGTTGTGGGTTATTGTGACATTTCCCACACGTTTCGCCGTGCTTTCTCCACTCGGCACGTCACATTCCATCGGAGTGGACGCTCAGAAGAGACCAAACGCTCAGGATTGCTGCATGTGAGGGTCTTGCACAACCCAGGAGTTCAGTGACCTGGCTGGTATCTGATGGTCAAAAACAAAACGCACGAGGCGGCGAACAACACTCTTCGACCGGGGAAATCCTTGATGAGAAACGATCTGGTGGGAGGAGGTTTTTTTCTTAATGTTCATCAGAAGTGAGCAGGTTGTGTTTTTGTGGAAAAACCTCCTGAACACGTTTAGCTGATAACTATGAAGTTAGATAAGAACGTGAACAACAAGTTACACAAACTCACTGTGTATTTGCTCAAAAAGGATATGCTGTTCATCTACCTTCCAATGTAAAACCCACGACCCCCTGACCCTAAAGTACTCTAAACCCAAATGCCGGCTGCTGTCCTTGTTTGTCCCTCGTAGCTTGTCACAAATCCAACCTTCTGTAACTCGTCTGGCGTTCGTCCCAATCCGTGATCAATCCGAAGTTTCAGCATCGCCGTGGCAGCTGACGGGTCACGTTACTCTGATGCTTTGGAGCGAAGATGAAAATAAACCGTCGAGGAAAACTACAATGTGAGCTGGCAGCTGATGAGCAGCCTGAATGGCTGAACAAAAAACTTTGGGACATTTGAGTTCAGGAGGTTTTTATTGTAAAGAAAATAAATAAATGAGTAAATCAAGCAGAGCTGTTCGGAAGAACTATTTATGACATGAATATAAATTCTGAACTTTTCAGGTTTTTTTACTGTAATTCTGGATTGGATGGCTTAAGACAAGACATTCAAGAAGTTAAGAGATACATTTGTCAAGGTTGATGTTGTTGCTCCAAGGTGGTGTGGTAGTAAGCACTGTCATCCGATGGTAAGAGGGCCATGGTTCAAATCCTCTTTGAGCACTTTCTCTCACAGTCCTTAAACATGGTGTATATTTAAATAGCAAATGACATTTACTTACATAGTGCTTAGTTAGAAGGCCCAAAGTGCTTTACAGTCACAGTCCTATTCACACACTGATGCTTTAAACTGGTGCTAACCTACAGTGAAGCAAATAAGTATTTGAACATCCTGTAATTTTGCGATTTCTCCCAAAAATTATAGAGGGGTCTGAAATGTTCATTAAAGGTCATTGTCCACTGTGAGAGATGTGATCTTAAATAATGTCTCAAAATCACATTTTTTAAAATAATTTATTTGTACGCTACTGCTGCAAATCAGCATTTGAACACCAATCTGTCAGCTGGAATTCTGATCCTCAAAAATTTGATAATTTGACTTTAATTAGTCCACCTTCACTTCACTTATCCTAAATTAGAAGCACCTGTTTGAGGATGTTAGCTGCATAAAGACACCTGTCCACCCCATACAATCAGTACGACTCCAACTACTAACATGGCAAAGACCAAAGAGCTGTCAAAGGACACCGTTCCGTTGATGTGAACAAGAGGAACCTAAATAGGATGTTAAATCTTCAGAGACTAGAGAGTATGTGCTTGGCATCGGCTACATGCCGTCAAAGGTTTGAGATTCAGTTCCCAACATTGATTAATAGTCTAATCAAGTTGATTTTCACCTTTCAGGTGACTGATTACCTCAGAGAAGGGTTGGGTCATTATTGTTCTGATGCAGCTTTAGCAGTTAGATTCAGTCGCAGTTCATAACAACAGACGTTTATCATCCTACATAAACAAAAGTCCCCTACGTCAGCGCATACCTATCTTCACAGGTAGGGAAAGTGCAGGGTTTGACGTTTAGGAGGAAAGAGATTGTGGGAACCAACGGAGGAGGAATGTGCAAACAGGTTGGAACGGGTGGAGAAACGCGTCAAGTGTGATGTGTGTCGGCAAGAATGAAACGAGTGGAGGATGGAGCGGTGGTGTAGAGATGGTCGTGGTGGAGGGAAAAAGAAATGATGTGGATGTTGAACTTCTCGCTTGGAGAAACACGAGGCCACAGCACAGGTTGGATGTTTGGGAGGTGAAGCCAGCAGAGACAGATTGAGATGGAGAGTCTCCTAGTGAGAGGATGCTGTCAGGCAGGTGTTTGACCCGCTGATGTCAGATTTACAACTAGAAGAACAAGGTCTAGAGTCTAGACCAGGGTTCTGCAACCTGTGGCTCTTTTAACCCTCCACTGTAGCTCTCTGGTTTTAAAAAAAAGGTTTTGTATTACAAGTAGCTGTAAAGTAAAAAGTAAGTAGTAAATTAAACAAAAAAAAGGAAAGTAGTCAATCACTCTGCGAGGCTGCTGACCATGGTAACTGCAATGCTCCAACAAGCAGTTCAGCTTTGAGTCGGACTGAAACAGAATTATTTTTAAAATCAAGTGAAGATCAGTAACCATAATTCAAATTTTTGAACAAATTCAAGGATTTTAAATGCACAATATTGTTATAAAAATTCAGTAAGGGTCAATTAACCAGCTCTGACTGAATTGTAGTTAATTGGATTTACAAAGTCCAGGCTGAGATGCACCACAAAAGATAAAACAAGCTATGTTTTTTTCTTTAAATGAGCGCTGATATTACACTACCCATTACTACCCATTCTGCATCGAGATGTGGTTAAGGATGTCTTTTATTTTGAAATTACTTCATGTGAACCCCTGTCAAAAGTTATGAACAATTTCAAATTTTGAAAAAAGGCTATTTTCTCTTTATGTTTTGTTTTATTTATTCCAAAAACGAATAATTCATTCATAGTTAGCAATTAAATATTAGTGCCAATCAGTGTCTTTTTTTTCTAAAATGTATGTAAGACTTTGTGGGTGCTAATAGATGGTAGTCTGTGAGAAACCGACTTGAATGGCTCTCAAGGTGTTGAAGGTTGGAGACCCCTAGTCTAGACTCTAGAAGTAACATCTAGAAAAGAAAAAACTAAATTCAAAATTCAAAATAATTAATGTCTTTCTAATTCATACCTGTACTCATTCTAACATTTTTACCTACAACTATGGTTTTAATAATTCAAAAGTCTGATACAAAATTTGATACAAAACATTTTTACAATCTTAATACAAGCAGTTCCATCGGAAGATGAAAGAACATAATTTACTTTAGGGTTAAATTTACTTTTAAATCCTTGATTTTTTTAATATAACGCAATTGAATCTAATCTAATTAATCAAAGAAGAAGCCCCACCCTACTTGTCCAGTGTGAACCACACAGGATAAAAGTGTTTTTAAGAACCTGCGTATTTGAATGTAAATCAACTCTCTGGTGGGTGTGGACATAGAGTCACTTTAAAATGCTTTTCTTTTGTACATTTTCAATTATTGACCCATCAGGCTTTAGAGCATATAAACTTGAATTTGGTGAAATGATAATAAAGAAATGCAGTTTTTCCGAACAAATTGTTGCCAATATGAAAATTTGTATTAAGTCTAAATATAAAGTTTTCAAAGTAAAAGTCTTTAGTATGATCAGGGTTCGTTTAGGCAGACTTTAGGCCAACAAACATATTTTATCTCAGTGGTTTGATGTCCCGACTTTATGTAAATGTTCTCATTGTGTTCGTGTTCTGCTGCTGCCTGATGACCTTCTATTCCTGCCAGGGTTCATTATTAGCCATTAAATAGCAAACGTCATTGCATCAAATTCTCTACATCCCCAGGGAACACGGCTCGGTTCCTCATGCACAAGCTGCACATGCTGTTTTGCGTCATCCCCATTAAAAAAAAGGCAATTTTAAACAAATAAATTCGGACTGTTTGCAAATAGATGAAACAAGTTGGAAGCACACGCTGAGTGTTTTTTTTCCCTCCCTCGCTCCAGGGTCCAAATTCCAGCAGGATTTACAGTAAGTGATGTTATGACACATGGGGTCATTGGGTAAGCAGTTTGAGGGAGGGGTCGGGGGCAGTTAAACTGTCATTAACCCCCGCAGAATGCGGCTGAATCAGAGCGGCGATTTCCCTGCCGGAGTTTGTCACTCAGGCTGCTGATTCTGCAGCTGCAAACAAAGCCCGCTTCCGCTCCACGCGTTTGATCCTATCAGAGTCCGGCAGGTGGTAAACACTCCCACGCGCAAAAGCACCCTCTGTAGTAGGTCTCTGCGTTATCAGCAAGTGGGGTATTGACATCCTCTGTGGTGATTACACACAATCAGCGTGAATCACAGAAAAACAAAAAAAAATGTAAGCAGGAGGAGGGACGGAGCAGTTTTTCATTTTTTTGGCAGAAAAACACAACCTCGATGTTTGTCACAACCTCCTTGTGTTGACAACCTGTCACTCAGGATGCTCCGCGTGCCACACAAACATTTTCCCATTGCTGATGAAAGCTTGAAGACTGCTTTTTCCTGGGACTCAACTGGAAACATCCTTCTTGCTCTCTGCTCCTCACAGCGATAAGAAGAACTTCTGAGATGTTTGTTTTCCTTGTCCTCCAACAAAGAAAAACACAGAGATGATGGGGAAGAGTGTGTGGAGGTTGGGTGGGGGGGTAAAGGGAATCTGTTGTGACCAGGCTTCATCATCCTACAACGTTTTACAAAAATGTAATTTTCCACCATGTAGTTCCCTGAATGGCCACAAGAGGCTGGTATCAAAAGTGAGTCAAATTATCTTCAACTCTTGAGTTAAAATTAAAATTGTCAAAACAAAAAACAACATTTACTGATCCAGATTTTGTACTTGGACCACCTGCTTTATCGTTTAATCATTTTATATAATATCTGAATTGTTTTTACTTCCTAACTAGTTCAAAGATGTTTACATTGTAGAGTAATTTCAGCTGAGTGTTTGAACTTAACCAAACCCCTAATTGTTTCAAACAACTCAATTTTGGTAGCGTAGGCTAGTGTGGAAAATGGTTTTGTATCTTTAAAATGGCTAAAAGGGTCACAAATTATTGCGTCTGTTTTTGAAACTATCTGAAATATTTCTCTGTGTTGTATTTTTATAGTAGCTATCAAGCTAACTAGCTAGCTAAAATGTAAGGCTCTACCAGTTAGCTTTGTTTGTTCACATATTTTGTAACCATATGTAATGGGAACAATAATAAGATTCTTAATTGACAAATGAAGAGTCTTTTATCTACTCTCTTCACACACACACACACACACATATATATATGTATACTATTTTTTTGTTCTTTTAAAGGTAATTTAACCCTTTAACACCAGAGCTGTTGACATCCTTTGGACTACTGTAACACTTCAAACATCAACATAATTCCAGTGAATTCTCCACCTGCGAACATTTGCCTTGCGCTGATATGCAATGCTGTTTTTTTCAGTGTCAGAATCAGCTGATTCAGATTGATCGCATGAACTGTTAGAGGTACAGTAAATCTGAGAGTGTGTTATTTAGGAGTCACTGGTGACATCTCCAGTGTTAAAGGGTTAAGAAAAACATTCTGCTGCGATATTGAGTTTTGTTGGTGTCCAGCAACAAACTTGGATGAATGAATACTATAGATTTCTCTGCTTCTGACCCTCAGTTATCAACCCTTTCCTTTTATATTTAGCCTCTTAAAAAGCTCTGCTTAAAGTTGTAAGTTTGCTGATTTCAATGTTGTGATAATGATTACTAAGTATTTAAATTAACTAAAACCCCCGGTATAAAAAAAAGCATTCAAAATAGTCAAAACAGTTGTATATAATACTTCAGATTACACTTTGAGTCATTAATTCTTATGCAACTGGAGATCAATAAAAGAAAACATTGATAAAATTGATTTTTTTCTCACAATAATGTTATTTAAATACATCTTGGAGTTATGGACATATACAAATTGTAATTAGATATGTGACAGATCTTAAACTGCACAAATCGTGAAACTAAGAGTTTTTTTGTTTGTTTTTTTTCACCCTTTTGTTGTTTTTGAGTCAAAATTGACCCGTTTTCAAGTGTGAAAATGGGTCAATTTTGACTTGAACACAACATAAGGGTTAAGAGTTCAATTTTATTTAGAAATTTAAAGCTCTGTTTTTAAAAATTACTATTTACCGTAAAAAGTTTCAAACTTCTTATGAAATTTGACATGTTTTTGCTAGCATCAGGCTGACATTGACCTTTGTGTTGCTCTAACTTTAAATCAGCTTGTGTTTTCTGCTGTTACGTAACTCGGGCCTAAGTCTAAGTGGAAATAAGCACAGAAGGATCAATGGTTTGTTATTTTTCTGCAGGAATTGCATTCCCACTGACTTTATTGTTATAATACGTCAATATTCTTGCAGTGCAAACACTTAGTATAAAATACCGTCTTTAACAAAATGTACATTCACATAAAACATCTCCATAAATACATCTTCAACCCAAAGAACTTGACAAATATGAGATTAATCCTAATATATCTCTGAAAAAGACAAATATAGCCGATAATGCCTACATATAACAATTGAAACCCGTATTGTACAGTATGAAAATATCCAATTTACACAAAAAAAAATATTACACGCAACTTCTTCCATTGTCGATCCATCAAATGTATAAAAAATCCTCATTTTTAACTTTAAAGAAAGTTTCCCGGACTTCAAGATTTCAGCTCTGTCCTTAAATAGGAGTTTATGGTGTCCCCATAAATCCCTGCAAAGTCGACACCTCGCGATTGTTTTACAAAACTCTTTAAAGAACAGCTCAAACAGTAAAAACACAGGCATTCCACGCAGGCAAGTCCACAGAAACCGTAGCCACAGGCACTCAGTTGTGCTACAGCTCGACACAATAAAAGTAGTCTGATATGTTTATGAAAATAGGTTGGCACGTTTGAGAACCAGCTACCTGTTGACTGACAGCAGGTGGAAGTGGGGGGGTGGGCGGGATTCCCCCCCTCCTCCGGCCTGATGCCCGTCGATCCTGAAATGTGTCCTTGGACAGAATTCGCTTGCGAAGACACGTGTCAATAAAAAGCACCTTACATTCAAGAGGAACCGCTACCTTGAGTGCATGCATGAGGACCACGGAGAGAAGAGTCACTTTAGCGCCCGACGCTCGACCCGCATCGTCAAAGCGTGCATGCAGGAGCCACGGGCTTGCATGCAGAGTGTGTGCTGCGCTCAGCCATACTCGGAGTAGCATGCTGAGTCATAAAATAAACCTCAATGAGTCCGGAACCGGAGATAACCGGAGATATCTCTCTCACCATCAAGTTGGTGGAATATTCCACCAACCGTAGAAAATTCCACTGAAAAATAAAACAGAAGAATTCGAAGAGGCAGTAGGAACCACACCACAGAGAAGACATGTTTTTTTTTTGTTTTGTTTTTTCCTAAATCATGCTTCAACTCCACTGAGATCAATGGCTAGCTATGCACACTTCTACTGGCTACAAAACACGTTCAGGTCCAGCAGGTGACCGCATGCAGGGGGCGGGCGGGCGGAGCTAGGAGACGAAACCGCGTTATTGCTACACTTTGATGAGGAAGAGTCTGGAAGCATCACGGGGAAACAGACGGGACTGGAATGCAGCAGTGGCATCATGCGTTTAAGGGGGCGGGGACATCCCAGACCCGTAGGTGCCTGACGACAGTACCTGCCTTTGTTGTGTGTTTTTTTTTTTTTTGGCAACTTTATTCCCTTAACAGCCAGCACTTGATATACATTTGGCTTAATTCACTGTTAAATCATCTGAACTGCTGGTCCAAAAATCAACAACAACAAAAAAGAAAAGGCAACGTTAAACAAAACAAAAAAGGCAATCAAAATTTGTCTTTAGGAGTGGTTGCTAAGGCAACAGCACTGATTTACTTAAAAGACAAAGGGGTCAGCATCTGCTAAATGAAATTTGCGTGCTACACTATCAGTTGTGCATCATTGCTTCAGGTTTGATCCTGGTTTCAGAGACTGCGGTTGCAGGCAGAGTTTGGTCCCACTCTGACGCCTCGCCGACATCCTTGGCCTTTGAGGATGTCAGAGCAACGTGGCGAAAGCGTCCTGCGTCTTAGTTCAAGACCCCCGACGGTGTGAAGTGACAAACCAGTCTCTGGTGTCCTATTTGACCGCCTTGTCTCCGCCTCCCTGCGTTCCACGGACAGTAGAAGAAGCGTGGGGAGCGGCTTTGCTCCAGATCTTCTGCTCACCAAGAGTGGTGCTACACCATCCCCGAGGGAAGATACCTGGTGGTGCTAGTAGACGTGGTTGGCGTGGCTACGCTTGGACTCGGGGTCCTGATGTTGCCGTATGATGTTGCGATAGGGGCGGGGCTTAGCCTTGTGCACACACTCCCTTGTGCAAAGGCGCTGGAGCGGCGCTGGGTGCTGCTGGTCGTCTGCTGCTGCTGCTGCCGGCTGCCTGGCCTGCGGCCCTCCAGGAAGTAGGTTAGCATCTGGCCTTTGCCCTTTACGCTCACTTGGCCACGGCACACGAAATTGTAAAAGTCGGTAATGAGGCGGTGCACGTCCTCCGTCACCTGGAAGAGAAGCACATCCATCAGCTTCTTTATTCCTATTTTAAATCTCAATTATTTTGCAAATTTCAGTCTGTAAAAATAAAAAAAAATAAAAAAGAAAAGTGCAACAGAATTGTGTTCAAAAAGGGGTGGGAAGAAGTTAAAAGAAAACTTAATCCCATCCTCTTTACTAACTTAAATTAACTTTACTGCAACCTTCCAATTCACTTTGGAACAAAAAAAGCAAAAAAACAAAAAAGAAGAAAGAGCGTATAAACAAGAGAATTCATATGTATGTAAATACACATACAAGCACTTTAAAGCGTTCAAAAACATGCTAAACACACATTCTTCAACACATGTTTAGCATATGGTGTTCACACTGGACAAGAAGGGAGGGGCTTCTTCCTCTTTTTTCTTTTGCTACTGTTTATTAACGCATATCTGCCACCTGCAGTTAAACGGGACCTCAATTAACATCACTGATTGGTCCCTGAGTCTATGATTGGTCAAAGTTCAGCCTGGTTTCAACTTTCAACACGTTTTCAATGGCCGCACGTAGAGCGGAAGAGCGGACTTGAAAATCTGCTCAGCTATTCATGAATACAAGACTTTTGGAAGCCCAACACATGTATTTATGCATGTTTACATTAACTTTTCATTAAAAGTGGTCACTTGAATGTGCATTGCCGAGGGCAGTGTGAACGTAGCTTGAGATGACCTCTCCTCAACATGATTCATTAAATGGGCCCAAGAGTTTTTCCAGAAGCTTCTGTCAGTAAATACATCCCCCCATACCATCTGCAAACGGCAAATAGAGTTCTGCAATTCAAAAGGAAACCATGTTTTAGCATAGTCTTGTAGACCAAAATGAACAGTTTCAAAGTAGAACGTCTTCTGAGCTCGGATGAGTCCGATGTTTATGATCATATGGTATCTCCCAAACCAGATCTTGAAGGTCTTTCCACTTGTTCTCGGTTTACTTTAATTGTCAACATCTCTGATGTTTTGGAGTTGCACAGGAGTATATAGTATGGTCAATTTGGATGCTTTGGAAGGAACCATGAACGCTGAGTGGATTACACAGAAGGTCTATTTCATAGGCAAGACCTTGTATGTCTCATTAAACCAATTTAAAATCCCATAGTGCAACAATAGCCAAAACGTTGCCCTATAGAAGAGTTCAGGTGCTCCTAGCATTATAGAGCTTTCATCTGTAGAGCACATATGAAGGATCTTTACTGATTTATATAAAAATTACCAGCAGCTCGAAACCTGAATAAGAAAAGAGTGAGAACTAATTGTATATGTTCTATAAAAAGATAAGTGGTTCTTGATATGAGCCCTGCGGGACGCCACAAAAAAAAAGTTTAAAAAAAGCTAGATCTGATAAACCAGACCTGAACCATAAGAATTGCTTTCCCCTGATGCGCAGCAGCTGTTTCAAACAGGAAATTTGAAAGGAAAGTGGTCAAATTTCAAAATAAAAGACTAACACAAAGCCAGCAGGTGGACAGATCCCACCAACACCCAATAACAGATGGTTCTATAATGTGCAGGATTTTAAAGCTAATCCAGAAAGACATATAGCTGGCAGTACATGTATTTGAAATCCAAAAAAAAAGTGAAATACAAAATGTATGGGTGTAGAAGCAACATCTGAGCAAACTAAATTAAAGGAACATGTTCTAGTGATTCACCTGGATTTTCCCTTGCACTCCAGTGCTGTCCATTCTGCTAGCTACATTCACGGTGTTTCCCCAGATGTCGTACTGCGGCCTCCTGGCTCCAATGACTCCTGCCACCACTGGACCCACGTTGATCCCTGAAGTAAATAGAGACAGAAATGTCAGAATTAAAGTGTTTTTAGTTCATTTTGGTTGTATCGCCTTCTATATCAAGTAAAGTGCTATTTTTTCTATTAATTTTTTACACCATAATCCATCCAATTATGACTGGTTTTATACGGTTTCTAGGCCTCATGCTGGGAACAGCTCCTCCTTCGTGCTCATCTTTACACTGAAGCGGTTCACACAGTGGCTTGGCAGGTTTCAACGCCAGATGTCCTTCCCAACACAACCAGACTGTGGCCAAACCTCAACTCCAACCTACAGCCTACAGATGCAAGCTGAGTTTATTGCCCAACATCACAACGCAAGGGGGTGTGAAAATTAAAATACTAAAACTAAGCTGGAAAAAACCCTCCGAAATAATACAACTCTCCAGGTATTTGACCCACTTTTTACTTCCTAGCTTTCTTGTGCATATGAAATGCTTCAAAAAGTTGTAATTTTTTGTCATTTCCTTCAAACTAAAGCAAAATAAAAAGGATCCAACAAAATGTGGAAGAAAAATGAGATAAGGATTTGGAAATTTTACAAAAAAAAAACTGAAAGTGACAAAATAACCCATGAATGGAGGCAGATACAAAAATTAGTGAACTGTTTTACTATACACTGTTATTTCATCTACTGGGTAACAAAATAAGACAAAATTACAAGTTACCTCAGTATTATAACAGTTCATAAAACATATAGCAGCAAAAATGTTTTAATTTTTTTATAGTTTATGTCAAAACTTTTGTTCACTTTCCATAATTTATTTGTAATTGACCAAAAAGCCTTTTTAAGGTGTAATTTTGGACACAGGTGCATAAAAGAGTTGACCTAATCATGAAATCTCTCACCAAACCTTCCGAAATCAAGAGCTCAGTAATAATTTCCTAAAGGTTTACTACATCTGAATTAATGAAATTTAGTTTATGGCATACAATCCTAAAATCCATGGAAATTTTGCTCCACAGAAAATTAAGCAGCATCATGTTTTAAATTTAGGTTAAACTGAAATCAATTGAAATTCCTCCCTCCAGCTGAAAGTTTTTTAGTTGTTTAACCAGCATGCATATTAGGCATTCTTTTCTCTCGGTTTTTGTAGGTTTGAGTTCCAGACATGTAAATGTAACCATCAACTACATAATTTTACATTTTTTGTTTATGTTCAAAGTTCAAAGATGTTTGAGTGTATATTTATGCTTTGAAGTACTTTATATGTTTTCTAAAATATATGTTTTAAAGCTTCTCAAAAAAAGTTATTTTAGGCTTTTATCTTCTTGTTTTTTCTTATTGTTTTCACTTTTTACTGATCAGAAAAATGGGACCCTAAAACCGTGACACGATCCGAACCGCAAGCTTTTTTTTTATCCGTTACACCCGGTGAAACAACCCACAGGTGAGTCAGCCCTGGGCTTTTTTGTATTAGAAATGCAGAGGAGCATTCAAGGTCACTTCCGATGCTTTTAGCTGCCTTTTTCAACTAGCCAAGATGGAGTGAAAATGGCAGTGGCAAATGGATAAAGTAAAAAAACCAGCTCCACAACTCTCATTAGGATCCCAGTTTGCTGTTTTCATTGGAAGAAAGTTTATATTTAGATCTTATATATAAGATCTCAGACCTTAAATATCATCTCAACAACATCACAGCCACTACTGAGCTCTATAGGTGTTCCACAGGGCAGTATTTTAGGTCTTCTACTCTTTGTTCTGTACATCAGTGATTGACGGCAAGTACTCAACTTATCCAGTTCTCTCTTATATGCAGATGATGCTGTTATTTTCCTGTTACATAAAGCTACCTTCACACAGGCTTCAGCAACTCACTTTCAAGGAACCAATTTCAACAAAACTTTTATGTAAATGTGTGAATATGCGCGTTTCTGGCGAATGATGGTCTACATCAGGGATAGGTCATTCCAGGCCTTGAGGGCCGCATTCCTGCATGTTTTCCAACATACCCAGCTCTGGCATGTTCCAATTGGCCAATCAGTCATGAGTAGGGCTAGGATATCTAGAAATCATCCAGACAGCGCAGCCCTCGAGGCCCTGTTCTTCATAAAAAAGGTCAGTTAACTGAATGTTGGTTAAAAGTTAAACCAGATTGAATTTTGACCAATAAGGGGCATTCGGATCCGATAGTGAAGTATGAATGGCATCTCTTTGAATTTACGAAAGCCCCAACTGTTTGAAAATGTATCATGGAAGAAAATTGAATTATAGCAGTATGGGCTGGGCCAGAGTTATATGACCTTAAGTTTTTCGTGTCTCAGAATAGAGCTGTGAAAGAAACAATTTTGCACCAGGCCTCTTACAACTTTAGGTGGCGGACCGCCAGACCCAAGCCCTGACCGCCCAAGACTCATTCCAGCTCAGAGACAAGAGGCACGCCACCGCCAGGACCGCCTGGTGGTGGCGTGCCTCTTATCGGACACCAATGACCGTTGTGGGCCCCTGACAGTGAACGAGAGGACAGGGCTCCAGTCGCTATGAACAATGATGGAAGTCCACAGAATTTTAAAGGGTAAAAAACATAAAAAATCTCTATGATGTACCTGCATCTCACCTATTGTGTTCACTATTACCCGTTATCCTAAGCACACCCATAGAAAGAAAAGGGAATGAGCATTTTCTCTCTGTGAGCAGTCTATGTCTTTGGACCTTCCTATCAACCGCCAAGTGTCCCATAGAGATTTGTCCATTTATTTCCAAAACACACCGTCTTGACTTGACCCTCATGCTGTTTTAAAAAGAAACGTAATGGGATTCTTTTTCAGATGTTTACCATTTTTTTTCCTTTATCAGACTTTTTTGTGTATATCTATAGCTAGTATGTTTGTCATCTTTACCCAAATATAGTCTTCATCAAAGTTGTTTTTGTCAGATCTTCAACATTTCCTAAAAATTGTGTTTTCAAGGTAAACAAATGTGAATTTTGAACATGCTCTGCAGACAGGATAGCCATGTATACAAGAGCTTACGCTGAGATTAAACAAGAGTTGCAGTCGCAGGCTTCTCACAGGATACCCAACACAATGGAGACTAAGACTTCAGGTCGATCTGTGGCGAGTTTCCTGGTGGGGGGGTGGGGGCTCTCTGTATGTGATGCATTTCCCAGCAAACTTACTGGCAATGAACCTTAATGGGATTCCACGGAACACATGTAGGTCAAAGTTTGAAATCGGACGCGTTGACTCACCGACTCTCAGGACAAAGTCGTTATACGACTGATAGTTAATGGCATCCAGGACATCAAACATCTCAATGGCGAAATCCGACACTGTGCACAAATGTGAGGTGATTGACTTCTTTGCCTGAGACACAATAAAAAAAATGTGGAAGAACAAATCCCTTTAATATCAGGCAAAAAAAGTAATATTAACTCCTATTCCTCTTAACCTGTATGACCTTATTATGCATAATAACAATTACAAAGGCTTACAAATGTAAAGTTCATGTTGAGCTCTGCAGAAGTTGCAGAAAGGACTCTTTTGTTTGTCAGCTTTGTAGGGTTAAAAACAACTTGAATGCAGGATATGCTGACGCCAAACCGGCCCGTAATCCTTTGTTAATGACTTTGTTTAGTGAAATGTGGCGTGGTTTTAAATAGAAAATTTTTTTGTGTGAAAATTCCTCTTAACAATGACATTTCGGCTAATGCTTCTCAAACACTAAACAGGATCTAAATTAAGCTTGTGCACATGTACCTTGGAAGCAGTAGTAGGAACCAGCCCGACTGCGGCCATGTATGTGCTGCCAATGGTCTTAATTTTCTCGATATCTCTGTAGCACTCTTTATCCATCAGCTGGAATATAAGAGATGAGGGAAATTAGTGTTAGGACAAACACAGATCTCAAAGCTGCTGATTTCCAATGAAATTTAGCTTTAATTGTCCGTTCGTTTTTTTATTCCTGGAAAAGAATCCAAATGTATATCAACACTGATGATTCACCCTCTTTTAAATTAATGCTTTGTGCTGTTGATTACAGATTCCAGTCAGCCAGACATCATCTGCAAGTGATTCCTCGTTTTGGAAAACTTTCCCAACCGCAACCATCGCCGATTATAATCTGTCAATAAACATAGTGTTTCTTTAAACCTCAGTCACGACCGCAATGTCATCTTTGAGAAGATGATATCATGGGTGACACACGACTCTTAAGGCTTCCCTCCGCATACTCCACAGAAGGAGCCGGCAGACATGCAATCTGCGGGGAGAAGTGTATAAAAACAGCTGGTTTATGGACAGAGGGTTTTATGGGACGAATCTCTCTCTGCCCACCTCATCAAAGTCAGCGATGATCTCATTGAGCAGCCTCAGACACTCGACTCCCATGTTGTTCCCGTCCAACTCGATGTAGAAGTCGTTGAAGTTAGCGATGGAGGCAAACAGAACTCCAACTTGAGAGTAAGACTGGTAGTACAGATCCTGGAGGGAAAGGAGTTTCATCAAGTATTAATGTACGGTACTACTTAATCTACCTATATTCCGACAAACAAGAAAACATTTTTAACATTTACTTAAGAAAAAAAGCACTTAAATAATTGTTAAATAATTTGCCAAAATGTAACAGACAAAGGCTTAGTCTGAATTCTCTTATTACTCAGTCCCCTATAGAAAATTTGCCATTTTGTCGAAGTGTCAAAAATCCGCATTTCCAAAATCAAGGGCCCTAGAAATTACCCACAAGTCTCTGCAAAAAAACATTGTGAATCGATGCTCACTAGATTGATAAATATAGATCACAATGCATTACGTTTGCACAATATGTCATTAGAAATAAATGCATGTTCATTATTTATAAATTAGCCAAGTTTGCATCATTGGAACAGAGTGGATTCATAAATAGTCTTTGTAAAATGTTTATATTTTTTAGGTTTTTAATTCTGCAAAAAGGTGATGTCATATTTACAGTTTAATAAAAATTGTGAGCATACAGTACAGGCTAAAAGTTTTGACGCACCTTCTCATTCTATGGGTTTCTTTAATTTCACGACTATTAAATGTAAATTCTCACTGAAGGCTGTGTAAGGGATATTTGACCAAGAAGGAGAGAGATGGGGTGCTGGGACAGATGACCTGGCCTCCACAGTCAGCTGGACCCAAACCCCACTGAGATGTTTTGGGGTGAGCTGGACTGCAGAGTGAGGGCTAAGGGCCCAACAAGTGCTTAACACCTCTGAGAACTTCTTCAAGACTGTTTTAAAATTGTTTCAGATGATTACATACTGAGGCTCATCAAGAAAATCCCAAGAGACTGCAAAGCAGTAATTTAAAGACACTAGAGTATCCAACATGAGTTCAGTTATTTATCCTTTCTTTGGTGCGGTACATAACTCCACGTGTGTTTATTTATAGTTGTGATGCTTCAGTGAGAATCTACAATGTTAATAGTCATAAATTAAAAAGACGCGTTGAACAGGAAGGTGTGTCCAAACTTTTGGCCTGAACTGTTTGTCCAAATTACATTAAAATGTATTTCACTGTATAGTTCATTTCTTCATTGTCTTTGGAAGTAGTGAAGGAACAAAGCCAAAGTGGACTTTTTTATTTATTTATTTATTTTTTTAAGAATCCAACAGTTAACTTGATTAAAGTCAACTAGCAATAAGTTTGTTTAGCAAGAAATAGCTTAGTGGCTAAGCTAGCTACTAATAGTTAGCTTAGCCACTTTTAGTGCCAAAACTAGCTACTAATAACTAGTTTAGCCACTAATAGTTTAGTGGCTAAACTAGCTAATAATAGCTAGGTAAGCCAACAGTTGCCTTGATTGAGTTAAGTTAAAGCTTATTTTATTTTATGTTACAAAAAATTAAAAGTGCGTACGTGCTGTCAGATATTAGATTATTTTTCTATCTCTCTTTTTTTTTTTTTTTGCTGTCTTTACTTTAAAATTAACTTTGGACATTTCAGTACTGTTGTTCCAGTGTTTTCTGCTTCATAGCAAGGTTGACTGCTTTGTCTTTTTTTTTTCTGTCATATAAAGTCTAAAAGAGTAAGCTAGTTTATTCTGTTTTATGATCACTAGTAGCTGCATCAGTTTACAGCTGAGATCAGGAAAACAAACAGTGCTTGTAAACCAAAGATGACCCCTTTGTCTTCTTATCTTAAAAAATCTAATTGTTTTGTAAAAATACCTAAAATATGGCAGCAGATTACACTATATTACATCTACCAAGATTTACATTAATAAAACTGATGGTGACGCAATTACATTTAAGAAGAAAGAGTGAACCAGTTGCACGGCACAAATCTTATGCCCCACTACCGCTAAACACTGTAGTGGAGAAGTCGTAAAAAAGGGTTTTGTGGTACCACAGACGGACTCTTTGTGATGTCAGCACAGTTTCAACTCTTTTATGTAATGTAGAAACCATATTCCCCTGACAATGTGCATGCAAAAAGAAAGACAAACCACGTTAAACCTGGTCAGAACCATTCTTCTGGATTTTTAACTTCATCTTTTGGGTCTTACAAAATACTGGAATACACTGTATTCATTTATCTTGGAAAAAAAAAGATTTCTAGCTTTTATGCATCGTTTTGGACATCACTGAGTCTCAATATGTTAGTCTAGTCGTGTTTTTCTGATAAAAGTGCAACTGTCACAGTCTGAGGGGAAGCCCCAGCTGGAGGGTGGAAACCTGCAGTCGTTCTCGGCCTGCCAGCTTTTGAAGGTTGTGACTTTGAAGGTTGGACTAATCTCAGAGAGGACAGACCAGAACTTGGTTCTTATAGAATTTATTCTTTAAAAAAAAAGAAGAAGTCTAGAAAATATGGAGAGGTTGTGGATTTGCATCTATAAACACCCTGTGCTTGCAGGGGAGAGCAGACAGGACCCATTTCTGGCTTTGTTAACAGTAAACCTAAGTAAAATATACTACATTATGCTGGACCACAGTTAAATATGCAATTTTGATTTTATCATTTCACTTTATTGAAACAATACAAATTAAGATTTAAACTGTAAGAGTAGATTACCAAAAATTGTAAGAACACTTTCATTACTCCTCTTTAAAGGGTAACCAAACAGGGCAGTTGGAGGTTGACTCCATTCTCAGTCCAGATTTAAAAAAATGCAAAAAGGGGGTGTGGCTAGTGGAGGTAACTGAGCGGGGGAGTTACAGTTACAGAATCAAAGATGGGCGGGGCTTTTAAACTGGAGTTGTAGAGCATGATGATGCTGAACTTTTTGGACTTACACCAGTTGACCAATCACAAAATTCAACGGCAATACCTGAATTTAATCTGTAGGGGGCAGCACATAGACTATACTTTGAGGAATTAAACAAGTTTGTTTTAATTTGTCAAAAATTTGGCTATGACCAACGAACAGCACTTTAAAAGCCTCATATATAGAGATCAACAGCCAAAGAAATTTGTTTTATCTTTATGGTAGCAGATGAAGAATTTATTTCCTTTTACCAACCCAGATTACGACTTTGTTGACCAATCCCAATCTTAATCTAACCATCTGCACTTTAGTATGATTCAGTTTTCTTTGTCATAAACTCCAGCTCTAGAGAACTTATATAGCTCCTTGAAGAGACTGCAATATGTCTGCAGGTGCTGGAAATTTGGTACAAAGAACCAAAAACTCAAAAGTTTCTTTAAAGAAAATCCTCAGAACCTTTATTCATTTTTTTTGCTCTAAAAGACAAAGTCCGAAGTTAGGTGTATCTTGGCCTTCTCCGTTTTTGCCCCCCAATGCTTTCCCAACCATCCCTTAACTTTAAAATATGAATATCTTTGTGTATTAATGTTACATCCTGTACGAAGTGAAGCAGCTCAACCTGGAGTTTCCAACTGAAACTAAAGCAGATCGCCTTTATTCAACACTTTGTTGGTATCACAATCAGTGGAACACTTCTGAATGATATGATTTCAAGAATGGGTTTAAAAGGAATCTATACTAAGAACATTTGATTAAAATACCCTTCATTATTGCACACGAGGACACTGGAGACCATTGGAGCACTGCTGGGACGGAGATTTCAGTTAAAACTTTGAATTTCAGTCTACAGAGTCCCACTGTGCTGTTATGAATACAGTGTATGGGTGAACTTTAGCCTAGAGGAAGGAGAGGAAGTCTTTCTATACACTGTAGCTCCGTGGGGTCATCAACGTGCTGGAAACATCTACTTCCTGGCTTCCCGTCTCCAGTCTTTAACAGTCTGAGCCTCACATGATCCCTGCACTGTCTGAAGAATGGCCCCGCTGATTGTTGAAGGATGAAGGGTTGTTTATCTTTTTATTAACATTATTAACAGATGAAAGTAAACAATACAGTTTGTGTTTCTTCAAAATGTAAACAATTCTTAACAAGGATATATTACTACATTTCTTCATTTCACCTTTTAAGCACAAAAAATGTGTGAAGTTTATCTAGCTAAAATTAGAGTTTGGGATCTTTGGAGAATCATATCATTGATACCATGGAATTTTAAATACTTTATAGACTTAGGACAGTAGGGATCAAGTACTTTACATGTGAAATATACCTGGCATTTAAGTACACCCGCTTTTACTATTTAAAAAAATGCTTTTTAGCTCAAGGAGAACATGGGATGCTCTGATGATTGTCAATGTTTGATTTATTTGACCCTTTCTGAGTCCTAGGGTTGCTAACAAACCAGAAACTGTTGGGCAAAGGGAGGGTACACTCTGAACAGGGCCCCACACTCACACATATGCAGTCCTAGGGCCAATTTACAGCTTTATTTTAGGTGATTTAGTGAAAAATGTAAGTAAAGTTTATGTGGTTTTATATGGAAGTTTTTTTAGGTCATAATTCAAAGTTTTATGCATTTTTCAATTGACAATTCAACTTGCAAATTCATCATGCAATTTGAGAATGCACTTTGCAATTCAACTATGAAGTTATTATTTTTTTGCACACTTGTTTTACTGTAATTTTTTTTTTCTGGTTAGCATTTTGGCCTCATGACATTCATTTTTTTTCTTCTTCCTGTTAACCCTTTAATGCTGCAGCTGTTGCTGGCAAAAATATTTGTTTGTGCAACTAACTTAATTCCATAAGCAAAATGATGCAAACACTTCACTACTGTAAAGTGTAACATATTAGCTCAAAGCTGCATTTCTCTGCTTCAGAGTTTGTTGGGAGTATTTCCACACTACAAGGAGCTTCTTCAGGGCTTAATTTTTTCAAAAGAACAGTGCACCTATAACCTGGAACACCTTATATATGGATTTTTTCTGGTTGTGTTTTTTGATATTGAAGCAATTTTGAGATGTAAATGGTTGGATAAAGGTTTGAAGAATTATCATATTTAGAATACTTTTGACACTGAAGCTTTGATGTAAACAGGTTAAAAAATGCACATTAGCATTCTCAAGAATTACTTTTTTTAGTTCTTCCAGCATTCTAAATCAACTCAGAAATTGCATTTATTTAAGTTTATCATAGGCCCTGCGACAGACTGGCGACCTGTCCAGGGTGAACCCCGCCTTCGCCCATCAGTAGCTGGGATAGGCTCCAGCGACCCAGAAAGGGAAGGAGCGGACAAGAAGATGGATGGATGAATGAATGAATAGTTATTATCTCTCTGCTTGTTCAATTATAGAAAGGTGGTAAAAATTGAGTATTTTGTGTTTTTAAACATAATTTAGTATTTGTCTATGCTTATTACTTAAAGTATGTATTTGCATAATTTAATATTAAAGTTTAGGAAGAGGATATATATATATAGTATATATTTTCTTACAGTTGTATCAAAGACATTTTGTTATCTACCCAAATATAGTCTTATATTACAGTAATAAATGTACTACATTGATGTCTATTCAGTACATACAGTATATGATAGATTCTAATGTGAATAACCCATTTTAGAGTCATATTAATCAACAGAGACCAATTTTATTGTAAGCGATCTCATATGTGGGGAGATTTTCTTGGTTTATGTTTGAAAATCCATGTGTTAATTACCCCACCCCCCCACCCTAAAGCCCTCTTCGGCTTACGGGTTTAGCAGCTCGACAGCTTTTAAGAAGAGTTTGAGTCGGAGGGTCACGCAGTCCGTGACTTACTTTTTATCACGTCCGACTCTCGAAGGGGGCAGAGGTCAAGGAAGTGAGGAGCAAAGGTCAGTGGAGAGGATGTTCTTCAAACTCTCAGGACTCTTTAACTCGCACTTCCACTGCAGCGCCGAGGGAAGTGACACTGCCATTGTCTTCAAAGGCTGGGAAGTTTTATGAAGTTTTAGGGGGTTGTAGGAGTTCCATGAGACTCCAAACCAGGATCTCCATCCAGATTCAGCAAACATTTAGGCCAACATTAACCTACCTAGAGAATGTCAGGACTCATCTCTTTTAATTCAGAGTAAAACATTTATCATTTTCATCCCAAGAGTGTTAATAATTACTAAATTGTTCTTCAAGTGCTGTCTTAATAACTGATATATATGTGTATATTTTACAGTATTCTACGCACTATAAGGCTCACTTAAAAGCCTTCGTGTTTTTTTTTTTTTTTTACCGAGTTGCAAACAGAGTTGGGTTTTAATGTGGGTTCGTTGACGTAGCTGACTTGTAACGGTGTGGGACTGAGGAATATTTTGAGTGTTACTAACATTTGAGTTAGCGTAGTCACAGTAACATTTTTTAGAGGCTAGTTTTGCAAATGTTAGTCTGTTTTTTTTAAGGTCGGGAAATACAAGTTTCGTGAATATGTACACCTAACATGGCTTATGTGTACTTGTGTTGGACTGTTTTTTGTTTACATGTTCCTAACAAGGTTGCAAGTTAGCATAGTCACAGTGACGTTTGTTGTAATTTACTTCTTGCAGACAAAGTTAGGACTTACAGGTATTGTGAATATGCTAACCCTAACATGTTATGGTGTTGAACTATGTTTTTGGGTTTTTTTATGTGTTACTAGCAAGTTATGGAGTTAGCATAGTCACAGTAACATTAGTATTAGCAATATTGGTCAGTTTCTTTAGGGGTTGCAATGAAGGTTAGTAGTTGCAGGTATTGTAAATATGCTAACACAGCTGTAAAGCCATATCAGACATTTTTTTTTTATTTTTATTTTTTATTTGACTTACTAACAAGATTGGGAGTTAACAAAGTCACAGTAACATTTGTTTAAGTGGTATCAGTCTTTTCTGCAACAATTTTGCAAGTTAACTATCTTACGCTAACGTAAGTAATGTGATTAATGCTTAAATAGTGGCTAATATGTAGCAGAGTGGTCTCCAACCCTGTTTCTTCTGTATGGTTTGCAGCTAACCCTGTTTTAGTACTTACTGGTCACCTGGATTAGGTGTCTTCAGCCGATCAGAAACTGGATTCATTAAGTCAGTTAATCAGCTATTACTAAAGCGAGGTTAGCAGGACAGTAGCTCACGAGAACAGGGTTGGAGACGCCTGGTTGCAGTCTGTTTCAAAAAGAGTTACTCTTAATAGTTATAGAGCAATAAACATAAGAACTACGTTTTCCCTTTGATATTTTTTTTTATTGTTAAATCCTTCAATTTATCAAACATAGCGTCATAAGGCACACAATAAACCTCAGTAAAGACATATTTCACACAACTGCGGAACTGTTTGTCATAAACTTTTACTTTTTTGTATTCCGTTTCTCAGCTTTGTAAGTGCTAGGAGCAAGTTTGGACAACTATTCTAGCCGTTAACAAAAAAAAAAAAAAAATCCCCATCAAAGAGTCACGGCGGCTCCTGCGGATGATCTATGTGTGCCTCACTGACACATTTCCCAACGGCAACAGAAAATGTGTAGCTTCATCCTGCTGTTAAAATGTGACTCATGGGTCAGATATCCAGAAACACTCAAAACTCTGAGTCACAAACGTCATCAAATATCAACCTGTGATCCCGCTGCGCCATTGATCTCCATCTACATGTGTAGTTTCACTAAAGATGAGGCCTACCAAATTTAAATATAAGAAGAAAGATGAACTTTTGTGTTTGTTTCTTTGCATTTTGAAAGGAGTAGATGCAAAATAATGTGCTTTTATTTTGTCGTATATCTATGTCATTTTTTTCCCTTGTCAGGAAACCTCTAAGACAAGCTTTTACATGTTTTATTTTATTTTGCCGAAGGTTTTACAAGTGTAAAAAAAGGCTTTCAATAGATTGATTCCAGTGAAACGAGCCCAGGCTCGCTCCCGGATGCTCACCATGTTTCTGGGGTTTGACATGAGGAAGTGTTGAGCCACATGAGCCGGAAGCAGGTTGAACAGGATCCTCTTGTTGTCCAGCTTCACCTTTTCCATGTCATCCCTCTCCTCCTCCGCCTAGACCCACAACAGAACCAGAGGAGGCCTCTAAACCAAACTGAAAACCACATTCCTCGCTGAATCCAACCCAGAATGGACAGAGGCTGTAATTGCCTCATCCTGTCACTAGAGGGAGTTCACGCTTCAAGAACAGACACTCATACAGCTGTTCTAAAAATAAAAGCATGCAGACTTTCTTGATCCACTGAGACGACACAAGACGGTGCGTGTAAACCTCAAAGAAACGCATCCTAGCAGCTCTGCAGAGAGAGACAGAGCCATATCGGAACAGAATGTTTTCACCAAAAGTTTAGGCTAAAAATAAGACATTTTGAAGGAAATGAGGCTTTCAAGGAGAACTTGACACGGTTGTCAATCATCTTCACAACCAAAAATTATCCCAACCTTTTTAGGTTCCACATTTATAACTAAAAACATTTTTTTTCATCCAGATTTTAGACGACAGCTTTAAGAAATGATAACAGGGCAGGTAGTGATCAAACAGAGAAGCTGGGCCTAACATGAGGCACAATAATAATTAGTTCTGCCTGATCGAGCGGCCAAATGGAGCCACACATACCTGGGTTGCCCAGAGATAGTCCAGCCGCAGCTTCAGGTCCAGCTGTCTGGAGTGAAGAGCCAGAGCTCCAGAAAACAGTAGAACAGCCAGCACGGGGTCGTAACCTCGAGTGTGGAGAAAGCCGCCGCTGAGGGACGCAGAAAGATGCAAAAACATGTTTGAACAAATTCTGATTTCCCTTTAATTAGGGATGATACTGTCATTAAGGACCGCAAAAAATGAAAACATAAATTTTCACAATGCATACAACTGTCTGTTCACAGCTTTTTCGTTTACAGTTTGATTGAATTTGTTCGGTTTTTGTAAAGTTTGTTGTTTCTTTTTTTTTGTGTGTTTTTTTTTAAAGTCTAATAAAAAAAAAAATAGGGATATTTTTTATTTTTTTAGCTGATGGCAACACATTTAAAAAAAAAAACATTTTTCTTATTTGTTTTAATCAGGGATGACAGGCTAATGTCATATTTCCAGAAAAGTGGAACAAAAAGGCCGTCCTGAAGGAATTTTACGTTTTTTCTTTTATTCTATTTCATAGTGAAGCCTGGTTTTGGTGCTAAATCAATGATCAACATGTTGAGAAAATGTTCTTTTACATGTGTTGCAGTCAAAAACATAAATGGGGACATATTTAGACAAAAGTAAGTGCAAAAATGAAAACAATGAATAAATAAATTATTAAAGAGTGAAAAGAAGATTTTGAAATGACAGCATTTTTTTAGAACATTTTTGAAACTTATATACCCTTGATAATACAAGAAAAAGTGTATTTTGAAATTGTGCATACTGTATATATATTGTATGTTGTGTGTATGTATGTATATGTATATATATATAATTCTCCTCTCCTGTGCCACACACACTGACTGGAGCTGCAGCTGACTCATGCACTGTACTGTTTCGATCTTTCTATAATCATAAAAGACACTTTATTTTTAATTACTTCATTTTTCTACTTCTCGTCATCTGTCTGATTACATTGGTGCCAGTTTTTGACTCATTTAGTCTTTTGATCCACTAAAAATGTGGACGGTACATTTGCCATATCGCAGTGCGCATGTCTCAAGGCAGAGGGCGCTGGTGAGCCCAAAGAATGTGACTCTGCTGCTGAAGAATAATAGAGTTAGTGGTGGTAAATCAAGTGCAGCTGTGTCCAGATATTTTTTTAATATTGTTTAACATTATTTTCTAAATGGAAGGTTATGTGTCTAAACTCAGGAATTTATGGAGACACATCACTGATCTTCAATGAGACAGAGAGACTTTTAAAACTGAAGAAGGAAAAGGAAGACTTCTACAAGCAGGGTATTCATGTTTCTTGAAATAAACCTAAAAAAAACCCCCAAAATAATAAACTTGTTTCAATCTTATTAGACAGAACTGTCATTAACCATTACCTGAATGAATGGAATTTGTAGTACTGGAAAAAGGATCTTATTTCAATTTCAATGACAAATTTTAAAACTTCCATGATTGTAATGGTTTCCGTAATTACTGATGATCTTTACACATTTTTTTTTATTTTTTTTTTTACAGAAACCAAGATTTCTACAAAAATGATTACAGAGATGCTAGCAGTCACAAGAGAGAGCTGAGTAATAAAGGATATGGAAAGCAGCAGTTTTGGCTGCAGACGCGCAGTCTCACCCCACAGCTTGGCGGTAGCCGCTGGTTTCCATGACGACAGTGTAGGTGACAGAGAGGAGGAGGAGCAGCAGGATTTTGGGAAGGGATGACACGCGGAGGTAAGGGACGATGGTGAGCGTGCCGGCCACGCAGGACAGAAGGGCGTACGTCATGTAGTCCACCGCTGTGCCGTTCTGAGGCGCCGCCCCCCGAGTGGCGGCCAAACGACCAGTGCTTTTCTCTGCCCTCCCCCAGGGCACACTGCCCACCTGTAGGGAAGTGAAGCAGGGGAAGCCGCAGTGACTCACAAGAAATGAAGAGGTGGGTGTTCTTTTGATTTTTTTCCACAGTTTGGTAGACCCCTCCCACATCATCTCCGCCTAACAGATGAACAAATCAGGAGCAGGGATGGGTAGATGTGCAGTTATGAAGACAAACCACCAGATAGATGGTTAAATTCAGTTTCTACAACCGTATCCGGGCTCTATGTGTGAGACGCATGGCCATTTAACGTGTTGAACACGTCCTTTTAATTGACTGAAGTGCCAACAGTTTGAATATTGATCATTAAGGAGAAATTAATAATTGCAGCCAGAATTATATGACACCAAGTCTTTCAAAACAATAGATAGAGCTGTGAAAGAAAAAGTCTGAGAAAGAAGTCTCATGATTTGCAAAACTCATCCAACTGTAGGAGGCGGACTGTAGAAGTAAACTGTAGAAAAGGAAAATAAGAAGAAGCCCCTCCCTGCTTGTCTAGTATAAACCCCATGAGCTAAATGTGAGCTCAAGAATTTGTTTAGCGGAAACTCAAACGTATGTCACAAGTCTTTGCACCTTTTTTATAGTTTGTTATCTGCTTTTCTATTTGCCATGCTCACATTCATGATTAAGTAGACAAAAATATCTGAGTTTGTGATCCAATGTTTTTCTGGTTTTGGACTCATTACGGATCAGCAAAGTAACTCAGATCAGAACTCTTGATTCAGCAATCAGAAAGATGCAGGAGATGGAGAGTTGTGTGGCGATAGAAACGTGTAAATCGTGCCATTACTCCTCTATAGTTTCATCATTTTATAAACTTTTTATTTTTTTATGTACTTTTGTACATGTATTGTGATATTGGGCTACGTAAATAAAATTTAAATTTGTTTATTTTTATTGCTAAACTTTTGTGCAAAAATGTGTTTTGCCACTAAGAAACTTGAAACTGTTGTAGGGATGCAACGATATTCAATATAAAAACAAACCGTTAAAACACGTTTGACAATTCAATTCTACATTTTTCACAAAACACATTTTATGTATTCAGTACCAGTCTGAGGTGTCTTAAGGGAGTCTGCGGCAAATCCCGCCCACTCCCCCCCCCCCGCCAGAAACTACCTTGCTCCTCCTACGATAGTCAGATAATGAAAGTTTTAGCTAAATGTAAAAAACAACTCTACTTCCCAGTGATGAATCGAGCCCACACCTTGGGATTTCAAGTATTTCTTCTGTATCCTGACATCATAAAGTTATCCAACTTTTTTTTTTTTTTTACTTCCTGAATGCACACCTAGTTTGTTTACTTCCACATTCAGAGTGACATCACGTGCCCCTAGTATTATTGATCTAGTATCTAGTATCCATTGATCTATTACGTTCAGACTACTTTTTTTGTGCTGTAGTTATAATAATATGATGCAAAGGCTACAATTAATTATATGTATTAGTTCTCAAAAGAAAAAATAAATTTACTGCTGCCATTCCAAGGGGAGTGAGCAAAGAGTGCATTTGGGTTTGTCAAAAATTTTCAGTCTGCTTAAATATTTTTTTTGTTTGATATATGTTTTTGTGTTTGTGTTTTTGTTTGTGTGTGTGTGAGAGTGTGCGTCTCTCATATTCATGTTTTTCTGCCACCTTTCATATTTCTCACCATTTTAACTAATGGGTAAAGGCCTTCATGTAATTCACGTGAATATTCAAAGTCTACTTCCCAAATTGACCAGTTTAGAGTGTGGCTTTCTTATAATAATCCAAATATAATTACAGTCAGACACATGGCTATTTAAAGGAATTACCGACACTTCAATAAAAATGAAAACTTTAGGGTGCACAGCACTGATAGAGGGTCCAGAGGTGGGAGTGTTGCCATGTATGTTATGTCAAATATGAAATCAAGATTGATAACCCCCAAAGTGACACCTGTACTCATTGAAGGTATCTTTATTGCAGCTATTCTTCATACTAATAAAAAAATAATTATTGGTAATGTCTCATCCACAACATCATCCCTTAGTGATTCATGAGAACTTATTTTGATGGGTGATTTTAATTTGGACTGGTCTGATTCCTGCACACTGCCTGAGTGTCAATGTCTTAAATTTAACACAGATTATCAAGCAACCAACTAGAATCCCTTCTAATAGTCAGACCCGACTTGATTGCATTCTAGTTACACATTTTGAAAGAATCGCTAAGTCTGGCGTTCATTCAGATAGCGTTAGTGACCACTCAATCATTTACTGTAAATGGAAAATAAAAGCTCTCCATATACCCCCCAAACAGATTAAATTCACAATACCAAATCTTTTAACAATGATCTCTTTATACGTGAGTAGAATTTACCTTATTCCAGATATTAAAGTTGCATGGGACTTTTTCCACTCAGAACTAAAGCAAGTCACTGACCGGCACGCTCCGTAAACTTCTGTTAAAGTCAAAGGACATCATTTGCTTTGGGCAAATGGTGACCTCATCAATCTTTTTAAACAGAGGGGCAGAGGTTTGAATAAATACAGACTTAACAAACTATCAAATGATTTTCAAAGCTTTTGATTTGGTTGATCATTGCCTGCTTTTTGACAAATTATTTGCAGTTGGCTTGTCTAATCCTTCTCTCTCGTGGTTTAGTTCTTATTTTAGAGGAAGCTCATCCAATTTCACTGGAATAAACAAAGGTATCCCTCAAGGATCCTCCCTTGGGTCATTATAATTTTCATTTTTATAAATGATCTGCCTAACTGCTGTTCAAAATATAATATTCACCTTTATGCAGATGATACAGTTATATACAGTGTATGATACTGTTACAGTTATTTACTGCTCTAAACATTTTTGTCAACACAACAGTTTTAATTTCATTTTTTCTGTAGCCAGGGAACTACTACCAGCCTTTTATTAAATAACTTTTTTCTACTTAATGTATAAAATCATCAGTTGCAAAATATATTTTAGGTTTTCTTTGTATAATCATAAAACACATAAAAAAATGCAAACAGTTTTATAGTTTGAAAATGGAAAAAAAATATTTGCTCTATTGCATTAAGTTCTTTTAGAAGTTATTTTACAAGTATTCGTTAGGTTTGTGGTCATGGGTTGCATGTGTTAATGGTGGGAGGGGGTAAAGGGTGCGTTGGGTTTTCATTGGGTATGTTTCTGTTTTTAAATTTCAAGCATTTCAAGCTGTGCAAAGTATGAGAAGCGCTTTTTATAAATACAATTTGATCTTCTACAAGTTAGTGATTTGATTTCTCTTTTTAAAACCTGCATATGAAACATTGTTTGTGGGTACTTACTTTTTTATTATTATAGCAGTACTTACTTTTTTATTATTATAGCAGTAAAGTGTGAAAAAAATGGAAGTTAATGGAAGTTTTTTATAGCTTATGTAAGTCATGGGGCACTTACTTTTCCATACAATATTGGGTTAGTTAAAACTACCTTTTCTGTTTTTTAGTACTAAAATGGCACTTAAATTTGCATTTATTTAAGTTGTATTTTATTAGTATTTAAATTTTAAAAAATACTGACGATTAAACCAAAATAATCCCAAAAATCTGAAAAGGGTTTAATATTTTTTCTTTTCCTGCAGTTTATTTGAAAGTTAGCTAAAGCTGCTAACAAGCACTGAATTAAAACTGAGAGATAATCTCATAATATTTTTGTTGAACTGGGTCTGTCTGTCACTTCGCAGAGCGCTAACACAACAAACCGCCTTTACATAACTGTTGTTCCACAGCCCGGATGGATGGACTACACACTTAATCCCTGATTGTAGGTAATCTCTCTGCAGCCACCTCCCAGCTGCAGATCTGCTCCAGTGTCTCAATTCCCAAAATAAAAAAAAAACACAAAACTATGTCACCAACTACGCAATTTTCTTCAAGACTAAAACAATAAAATAAAAAGACAATCTCTAATAAAGATTAACATTTAAATCCAGAGGATTAGTTTGTGCTTCACTGGGGGTTTGCACAGCCAAAAACAGTGATTTAAAACAGTTTTAGATGTGAAAGTCTGTGATGGTGACTTACTTACCACACAAGTCTGAGTCACAGAGTATGTGAGCAGGACGAGGAAGACACACAGCACTGTTCGGATCTGGATTGTCAGACATCCTGGTTGGCACTAAGGAGGAAAAAAATGAATGAAGGATTTTTAGATATTCCAGCATTTAAATGCCTTACAAAATGAACAAAGGAGCAGTGGAAGCACTTCTAGTGTCTATGCGTTTTGGACATTTGACCGAGGTTATCGTCTTCACTAGGACACGAACTTGTCCAAATTCACTCACTATTCCCCAGTTAGTGGACATTAAAGAGCGTTTGCCAATTTGTCAGGATGTCCAAACCTTTAATTCCAAAATAAGATCCTCTCAAAATTTCCCAGAAGTCTCTGCAAAAGAACTGTGTGCATTGATGCTCACTAGATTGGTGAATAACATAGACCAGAATGCATTGCTTTTGAAATTTTTTTTAAATAAATTTTCCTCTTTAGAACACAGTGCATTCATAAATAGTCTTAGTAAAATGTTCATATTTATTGGGTTTTTACTTCTGCAAATGGGTGACGTCACATTTGTTGTTGAAAGTAGTGAGCATGGTGTCTAAATTGCAATAAAATTTTAAAGCATTTATGGAACTAGTGAGAGACTTGGGACACACAGAAAGGATATAGATGGATGAATAAGCTTGAGAAAATCTATGAATTCTAACAACATTTTAATTAGATAATAAATAAAATGGAAAAAGCACAAGTTACTATGTTTTTTTTCTCTGTAGCCTAGTACCAAGTGACTAACAAATACAGTTGTTTTATTTATATTTATGACCATATGAGATTAGAAAGACTTGGACAAAGCATTTCCTTTGTGTCTGCTGGAGAAAAATGTATTTACCTGCATGGAGAAACAAGAAGAGGTGATGGACTGTACCTGAACGCTGGTGAGATGCAAGTACAAAACGCAGGCCACGTGAAAACACAAACACAGCACCAGCAGCAGCAGCACCAGCATCCCCCTGAGGAAAAAACACCAAATGTCTTATCCAGCTGAGTAGACGGAAAACATAGTCGCTCCGTGTGTGTGTGAGGGGACGTACTGTGGAATCACCAACAGATAGATAAGGCCAAACAGAGTGGCGAGGATCAGAGAAAGAACCACGGCACTGATGAAATGATCGTCGTACACCTGGTGATACTGGAAATAGAAAGGAAACAGGTGGACATTATCAGCAGGAGGGGCATCCACCCATACGGGTTTCTGTCTTTTAGAGCAGACTCTGTTTTTATTGTAAAATCATGGTTTTATCTAAAAAAAAAACAGTAGACTATTAGATGATGCTTCCAGGTACCAATCCTGTTGAAGTCAGACTGGTTGCAGCAATGGGTGCAAAACTGTGGATGGAGCTCAGAGAATTTATAGACTAAAATCTGGATTAAAGAAGTAACTCTTAATACTGGACAGATGAACACTAATGCTTTTCTGCTGGTTTTCAGGGGAAATTCTTCTTGCAGGATCCTCAGATGCTGTTGACATGGGAACACATGTATTCTGGTGTTACCAGTTTGGGCAGCTACCCAGACTCATTTGGCCCGTAACCACGTATGAGGTCTCACTTAACCATGCCAATGGTCTAGAAAGGCTTGTGAACTCTTATATGAGGAAGTGGCTAGGAGTTCCCAACTGCCTCAGCACAGCAGTTTTAGGAGTTCTCTCGCTACCAGTCCCTAGTCTGGTTGAAGTGTCCCACAGTGAGGCTTGACATGTCCCTCTGAGACTCAAAGAACCCAGTGATTATGAGTGTGTGGGTATGTTTTGATCTTTTCTTCCTCAGTCGTCTTACATAGTTTTGTTATTTTAGTTTGGGGTTTGGTAGTCTTCATTTGCGGGCTTTGTTTATTTGTTTTTTTTTTAGGTAGATTTTGGTTGGCAGCCCTTAGCCGGGAGCTGCTGACTCAGACGGTCGCCATGGCTGGGTCAGCAGTCTCCCTGACCTATTTTATGTTTGGCCAAAGTTCCAAATCCCTTTTGGTTTGTCTTTTTGTTCAAACCAGCACACTAATTATTTGATATTTTTTCTCTAATTTCAGGACACAGGATTTCCTTTATTTGATAAACTATGTTTCTTTTATTCTCATTGGTGTCCAGTTTTTGCTATTGTCCCCTTTTGTATTTTCCCCTCTAGACCCGAGCCAGGTTCACCCATAGGGGGCGCAGGAACAACCTTGTGAGATATGTCTTTAAAACTACGTTCACATTCTCGGAAACTCGTCTTTCAGTATCCTCTTTCAATGACAAGTTCTCGTTCCCACGTCCCTACATAAGTTTTTATGACCGCTTTGAACTCTACATGTGAACGCTAAACCAGGTCAAACTTTGACCAATCAGGGACCAGGGAAATGAATAACTTGTGCCAGAATTAAAGAGCACCAAGCCTTTCATATATAAGAATAGAGCTGTGAAAAGCAAGATTCACCAGATTTGCACAACTTTGACGTTTCGCACCATGCCTTTTCCATCTGTCGGTGGCGGACATGCGGTAGTAAACAGTAGAAAAAAGGAAGAAGAAGCCCCTCCCCACTTGTCTAGTGTGAACACCATGGGCTAAAAGCATGTCAAAAAATGCTTGTTTAGCCTGTTCTTGATTGTATGTCACACGCTCTGTGTGAACGTTGCATAAGTGATGTAATTGTACTTAAAAAATACTTTAAAGTGTGTAGCTGTAGCACAAACCCAAACTAACATAGCTTTTTCTTGATTTTTCTTCTTTCCTCAGGAACCATAAGCTAAAAGTATAGAAATAAGTTTAATTTACTTTATAATGTTTGTATTTATCTAGATTTATCGATTAACATCCCAGTTTGTTGTGCAGTTTTTACCATCCATTTTAATGATGAAACCTGTTTGGATATAAAAGTGAATAATTAGAGCCTTTTCTTTTTTTCTTTGCACCACATTCAGTTCCTTTGAAACCAGTTGGAGGGTCTAGATGGCAAATCCACACAAAGACGCACGTGGACGCACACAGACCTCTCCCCGTCGGGGTTCCTTTATAGCGCCACCCACGCACACACAGGAGAACGGCGTCACGTGCGCCGCTCAGACTCTCCCAAATCATTATCTGCATCCCCTCCTGAGAGGGTGGGTGGATTCCTCATGCAAACACGCACAGACACATGAGACAACAGGCGTGGGAGAAGGGGGGGTAGAATTATAAACTGTGTAGGGTGTTGTGTGAGAACAAGACAAATAAGGGAGGGGAGTGGGCAGAGGATGCCATCACGAAGCAACTTGCCTTGTGCGTAACAAGGATGGATTTCTGTGGAAGGGAATTCTGTTGTAAAACCATAAATCTCAGCGAATGTCTGGACAGTGTGCCTCGGGCCTCACCCTGCGCTCCCGTTCTCTGCTGCGGTAAAACAGGGTGAAGTAGTTGAGGTCTGATGTCTCTGACTCGGTCTGCCGCGCCTCGATGAGCCGCCCGATGTAGCGGTTGACTCGGGTGGCAGGAGAGTGCTGCACGGCCGTCGCCGAGAAGGACGTCCGACTCCTGAGCTTCTCTGAGGCGGTCCGCAGGGCCCTCCGCTGTTGAACGGCGAAGACACAGCACCGTCACGTTGTGTGGAGGCAGGACGAGCTCACGCCGCCGAGCATGCAAATGTAGTGTCCCGAGGAGACTTTCAAGATTATTCTCATTTTTAGGAAATCTTTAATGGAAAAAAGGTAAAAATTCTTCCGGCTATACCGTTTACATAATAGACATTGTCAATAGGATTACTCTTATAGGTTACCTTAAGTCCTGCTATCCTTTATATTTTTGCATAGTTATGTATAGCTGCATTTCCGCTACAAATAAGCGCAAAATTCTGTTGTTATTCTAGAAATGTCAAAAAACACAATTTTGATTAAATCACAATAAATAAACATAAACCGACTCGCTCAATAAGTTATTTGAAAATGATGTGACGGGTGTGAACAATATTTTGTTTTACAGCAGATACATTTACATTTCTGTCACGGCACTAGCACTCATCATCACCTATCAAAGGAGACATCTGCATCTTATTCAGGCCACGGAGCGGTAAGGTACTTTGGAGCGGCTCCGCATGCCAAGATTTTGAGAAATTGTGGTTGGTGATTTTACAGAGGAGCTGTGGATCCAACAAGTTCGCATGACACGCTCAACTTTTGATGAGCTGTTTCATGCTGTGTGACCTCTTCACAGGAGAACCTAGCTTAGCGCTTAGCTTAGCTCATGCAAGTACTCACGCTTAGCTATGCAGTGGCACTGTAAGGCTTGGCGTGGTATCCAGGTTTTGGTCACGTGACTCAGTTAATTTTAAAGGAGCGTTTCCATTAAAGGTTTGCTGTATGTCAATATGAAATGCATCAAAAAAAACCTTCTCCAAGTGCAAAAACCTTTTTTTTTTTTTCGATAAATGCTAATTTCCATTGGACAAATTGATTATCACAAAACCAATTTGTGCCATTTCATAGTTAATGGAAAAGCAGCTCATGATCACAAGAATCGAATTTTACTGGAAGTGGTTAGTTCACGGCTCAAGGAAACAAAAGAAAACTGGAATGCCAAAATTAGTTTCAGGATATTAGTGTCAACGCTAACATGCTAGGCTGATTATCAACAAGCCTATTTTTTATTTTCTTTTGATCTTTAGCTAAAGAGTTGATTAACTGTGAAATGATTCATCATTTGCTAATGCTGTTTAGAGATCAAATAATTTAATTATATGAATGCTGTGATAAAAGTAGTAGATACTTAATATTTTTCTTGTTTTTCAACAGATGTGGCATGACTATACAGTTCAAAGAGATTGATTAACTAAATTATACAATTTTTTGATTAGTCATATAAAACCAAAATTGCAATTACATTTTATTTATCACTTCACCAAATAAATTAACGTTGCGTTTCAATATTAGCTTCAACAATTCACGTCTTCCTGCAATTTTTTTTCATTCTCTGTGACAGAGCAGTAAAACATTTATAAAAAATGTTTTTTTTTTACATATGTGAAGCTCTAGTGAGTCAGTTTTCCCAATATTTTTAACACTCAAGTGCTAACATTACCTTGCTATATTAGCTAATTCATGGTTGCTTTTTTTTTGTTGGTTTTTAAACATATTTAGCAGATTTTCCTCACTAAGGTGCACTTTAAAACGTTAACATTTTTAGATGTACACTGTGCTCTGTCAAAATGTCTGCCTGTTTTTCTTACGAGTTCCAAACAACTTTGAGTAATATGATAATGGAGCTAACATATAGCGGTGTTGAACAGTCTTTTTTTACAAACAAGGTTAGAAGTTAGTGTAGTTACAGAAAAGATTATTTTTGCGTTATGAGTTTGTTTTTTGAGTGCTGTAAACAAAGTTAGGAGTTAAAGATATTATAAATGTGTTAATGCTTCTGACATGACTAACTTGGCGTGTTACAAACAAGTTCAAGAGTTATTGTGTAGGAAGTTAGTTAGTATATACTGACTGACTAACTAATCAGTGACTCTTTTTTTCTCGTTCAATGCACCTTATAGTGTTTAAAATGGACAAATCATTGCCTTTTAATCCAGTGTGCACTATTGAGCAGAAAATACAGTAAATAAGTAAAATATAAAATGATACCTCCTTGAAACTGTATGAGTGTATTATTTCTAACAAAAAGACTTGGACCCAAAATGAATGTGCTAACTGGAAAAGTTGGAATGAATAGACCAATTAAATAGTCTGTGGGAAACTGTCTTGTCATTTTTAAAAAGAATTTTGCATTTCTTATGAAGTATGAAAACTCTTGACAGTATAGTTTTTTTTCTCTCAAAAAAGTTGTATTTTCCATATGCATGTGAAATGTACAAAATGCTTTTTTATATAATGTTCTCTGCCCAAAACATAATTTGTGTAGATGCAATGTGTATTTAACCATGTGAATCCTTTAGCCGAAGATGATCCTAAATTGCACGGATAAGTCACTTTCAATTCTGGCTTTAGAGCGAACTCAGCCAGTCTTTCTGAAGGTAATTAAGCTAGAATGAAACCACTGGACCGCAAACTTCTTCACCCATTTTGACCCAACCGAGCCCTCACTGTGTAAACGAGATCTAACACAGGTAAAACATCTACCACATCAACTGCAGTTTAAACCCAACTTTGTCTCTTTGCTTTACCGCAAAAGATAAGATAAACTAGTAGGTAAAGCAAGGTAAGCAATATTTCTGAGAAGACCAATGCTCCGATATTATCTGACACTCATTATAAAAGCTTTCAGGATGAGACAAATAAGCTGCACTGATGCGTTCATTACCAACTATACTAATAAAGTTGAGACCAAAAGTAACAGCTTCCATTTAACTTATCTGTTTAAGATAATTAATGAGAAAAAATAAAATATCAATCTCACTAGGGTAACTCTCGGTAGGGAGGAAGACCACTGAATGTTAGGATTGTGCATTTTGGTTTGGATTTTTAGTGTAATTTCTTAAGTTCTCGTCTCATTTTTCCTGTTCGTCAAACCAGGTTTAGGTTGTCAATCATCCACACCTGTTTGATTTTAAGTTGTATATAATTATCTGGTTTTCAGCTCTTCCTTCTCAGGTCATCTCAATTTCTGTTTTCTCCATGTGTTTGTCATATTTAAATTCCTTTAATGATTTTTAAAGCTTCTACCCCAAAGCAGTGATGGGTACATGAAGCTCCGTGAAGCATTGAAGCCTTTTATCCAGCGCAAAGCTTCTTGAAGCTCCCTTTGCTGTAGTCGGACATCTAGTGGATGTAAAATATCAGTCATTATGAATTTTAAGTATGTGCCATTTGGAAAAAGTCTGAAAAATAACTCTTTACCAGTAGAAAGGAAAATTATTATTTTGAAGTGATAAAAGAGATCAGGGATGAGGGTATGGACACTGGTTGTGCTTTTGTGAAATTGGGGAAAGGCTCTGTGATTATTGTTTGAGGGACACAGCATTGGTTTTTTTTTTTTTTAAATAATCAGTGGTTTCTCCTAAATGTTCAAACTATCTTTGCCTTTATCCAAGCGGTCTCCAAACTCTCACCGAGCACAACACATTTAAAGTAGAGAAGTTCATTTTAAATGTCAAAAATTGTAGCAAATTCAAAAGTACTTTCTTAATCAGTCAGAAAGTACTCGCTGTGCAGCGAGGCCTTGGATGTCATCACAGAATCCTCCCTCTCCAGTAAAATCAGCACAGAACTTTTAGCTTCTGTTTATTGTAAAAGGAAAACCAGCAAATGTTTGGTGCTGTTCTCCTTAAACGTTGCCGAGTTGGCCGGTGGCGTTTGAAGTATGTAATGCTAATAAAGGTGATGCGATCCAGCTTGCGGGTGATTAACGGCGCTCATACTGTAACCACATTAGAATCACGAAGTGCTAAAGCCTTTGCCGAGCTCACGACGGATTACAGCGAGCATGCAGGCTTTTACTGACAGCCAGACCCTGTTATGCCTCAACCCCAATCCCCAGAGAACCAGCAGTCACATTAATGCAGAGTAGTAGTCTAAGGCTGGTGGATACACAAAGGTCATCAGAAGCATGCATTATCACGCTTCCCCACTAATATGGTTTTGTGTATCATAATCAGCATTAACTTTGTGTGGAAAAGCTTGTTAAATATTATTAAGTTTCTGTAGAAGTCGTGTCACGCACCTTGTCATCGTCCTCGCAGGTCATCACGTTGGAGAAGGGGATCTCAGCCTTGAACATTTTCCTGCAGTGCATGAGCTGCACCAGCAGGTAGCACACCGTCTTGAACTTCATTCTTTTGGCTGGTTTTATGTCTGACAAGATGATTCCAGGAAAGATCTAGAAAAAGTAAAACAAAGCCAGTAAGCACACATGCAAGTCAATTTAAACACTTTACAGTCAAGCAGGATAATGAAATAAGAGATGTGTGTATTAGGATTAACAACAACCAGTATTTTCTAGAATATTCATGCTGATATCAGTGTGGATGATTACTGCACTGAGAAGTCGAGCATTTCCAGCCCACTTTTGTGTCTGATGCCCGACGGCACAGTCCTGACTTGGTAGCATAACAAGTCTGACCTTTTACTAAAACCCGTCTGCAGCGGTTTCACTAGAGCTGGTAGAGGTTTAGCCCACAATCCAGGAGTGACTACAGTGTGATGTGACATGAGAGAAGCATCTTGGCTGCAGATTCATTTTAACAAATAAGCGAACACTAGTACAGTATCTTTTACAAAGAAATGTTTCCACAAAATTAGTACAACTTACTGCTTTAATTTGCATTTAGAAGTAAGGATGGAATTTTACTGCTGCCTCTGTCATCAAACATACTGTACTGTTCCAGTTTTGCTGTTAACATATATATATATATATATATATATATATATATATATATATATATATATATATATATATATATATATA
>NC_050515.1:20911870-20934252 GCF_002922805.2 Oryzias melastigma | reverse complement strand
ACAACAAAAAAAAAACATTGTATATTACTTGGTCCATGTTTTCTACCATGTAGTTCACCATTATTCTACTAGGGGCAGTAGAACAGCCTTTCCTGCTCATTTCAAAATGGCTGCCTCCATGAAATCTTAAAAAAAACTTTTGATGGGAAAAAGAGCTTAGCTATTTTTTTTATTTTTTGGGTGATAATAACTCAACATTTTTAATTTGTTTTTAAAATGACTACTTGTATTGAAATAATACAAATGTATTGATAATTAATTCATTATAGTACAATTATATAATGTGTGGATCTAATTTAAAACAGTACTTTTTTCATGAAAAATCATGTTAATCTTTTAGGATCCTAAACTAAGATTGTTGTGAATAAAAACTCATCATATCACCCAATATATCATACCTGATACAATCTATGTCTTTACAAAATAATAGTGAACATTTTTATTGTGGATGTTATCCAATAATATTAAAAGCATAATCATTCATAAAAAGAAATATAAAGAATTAAGATAGGGGTGACTAATCCAAAAAAGCAGAAAGATCTAACATCTTTATCACGTTTTCACCAAAATACCAAATTTTTTGCTTTTTTTTGCCTAGTTTGAATGGCGTGTGAGTTATACTCAGGAGCGACTTATATGTGACTTTCTCTATCATCCATTTTAAGATCTGTTACTTATACTGTGGAGTTACTTATTATTCAAAAAACCTGGCGTTTAAAGTCTGAAGCCTAATGTTCACCGACTGTTTTAGTCCAATTAGTATTAGTATGGAATGGTATTTATTATGCTTTATTTTTGTCATTTTATTTGCTATTGCAGGTATAATCATAATTCCACCAAACGCGATCCATTTTTTTTTTTTTATAATCAGGACTGGTCACTTATTAATTGTAAACTTAAGACAAAAAATGTCAATTTTGTTAGCTAATGAATTAGCTAGCAATTGGCTAATTGCTGAATAAAATATCAGATGCTAACTTTAGTCTCTAGTTGTGTTTTGGTTCAGAACCAATTTACTTTTTTTTTACCAGAACCATCATGGCAGGGTCACCTGTAAGAAAGAAACTGATCTGGCGTACTTTGCGTCGGTGCGACGGCACAATAAAGAAGGTCTCGATGTGGTGCTTCTGCAGAAAAGAGTGCCTCTCGTGGCCAAAGCCCGGCTCCACCTCGTAGTCTCCGTTCAGACACTCCAGAGTGGTCCTGGTGATGTGCACCTTGCTGAGAGCACAACACAGCAGAGGATGAAAAACAGTCAGTGATGAAAGGAAGTCGCTGAGCCCTTAAATCTTTATCTCCATTCCATTTTTATCAGCCTCCCAGTTTGCTCCAAACTTCACGAAAAAAGAATGTTTAATTAAATTCTAACAACTTTTTTAATCCTTACTTATAAGGACCTAAAATATTCTGACTTCTCTTGAAACAAGCCCAAATTGGGCCAAAGAGGTGGCCTCATTCCACTGCTTTTTAAATGCAAATCTGCCCATTACAGTACATGGGGTTTTCCAAAACGAAGGGGAATTAGCTTAATACCCGTGGTTGGAGACAGGTTTAGTTCATTCTGTGGTCTTTGAAGCAAAATCTGAATCCAATTTAAATAATTTCAAAGCAGGAACGGCAAGGTGACCTCATGGAGACAAACACCATTTCATAATTCAATTAGACTCTCGTTAAAAAAAGCAAGAAGGAATTAATTTAAATAAAGTTTAAATGTTGATATAAACTCTGTGACATACAAAGATAATTGTTGTCTCATGTGTGGGAAAACCGCTTATGTCTTTCTTTCTAGCCACAACTAAAACTGTATGTTTGCAATAACTTACAGCTCTATGGACACATTTGGTTTACTTAAACGGATGTGTTGAGAAAATATATATTTTAAATTATTCAAAGTCTTTAAGTTTGTTAATATAAATCATAGTATTATACCAAAACATAGATAGTAGAATATCAAACCAAATCATAGTTCGTAGAATATAGTAACTAGTCATAGTTTTTACACTATCATACAATATCATAGATTGTAGAATATCATACCTAGTCATAGTTAGTAGAATATAATAAAAAACAATTTTCTAGAATATCAAACCAAATCATAGTTTGTAAAATGTTGAACCATATGATAGTTCGCAAAACATTATACAATGTCATATTTCCTAGAATATCATACCAAATCATAGTTCGAAGAATATCGTAACTAGTCATAGTTTGTAAAATATCACACTAAATCATAGTTCGTTAAATATTACACCAAACCAAAGTTTGTAGAATATCATACCAAGTTACTTCATACAATATCATACTGAATCATAGTTTGTGAAATACCATACAAAATCATAGTTCTAGGAGTATTGTACCAAATCATAGTTTATAAAATATCATTTTCGAATGCACCTTTAGAGTTCAGTCTGAATGTTACTTGTACGTTCGCTCTTTGCTGCAAGAAAAACCCTAAAGATGCGTTTTGGATTGAAGTCTTATTGAGTTTTTTTGTGTGTCTGGAAAACTAATAGTATTTCTTTACACTGTTTTTAGAAAAAGTGTCCTGACAGTCTGAAACCAGCACCTCTATTAGGGTTTGTTCCAGACTGGTTTATTGATTTGGTTTGCTCCATTCAGAGGTGGACCAGTGCAGAACCCTAGTGATTTATTTTCTCACGAAGAGCAGAATTTATGGTTTTTATCAGTCAAGTTATTTTGGTCTTAAAACTTCAAGGGAGTCCCAGATCATCAGACTTCCACTACCATGTCTGGCTGCTAAGGTATATTTTTAAATAAAGGCGGTGTTGTTTTGACTCAAAAAATAATTCTCATCAAATCAAGTTCCTTTACATTCAAGGTGTCCTGAAATGACCAACTCCAACAAACATATATATACATAAATATTATATATCTCTCTATATGGCACTCAGAGTAGTGGGATTAGTGGGATTTAAAAAATATACAAATAATACAGTATATTGTTTTTAGAATAGTTTTGTTTTGTGCCGCCCGCTGTTTCCTCTCTGTTGATCTGCGGCCCGGCTGCTGTCTGCACGGCTCTGCACGTGTTGCGTCTCAGTCTCTACTGACCCGGGCAGCCCTCCAGCCTCCATCACATTGGCCAGTGTGACATCGTTTGACCACACATCATACTGCCACTTCCTCAGGCCCAGCACGCCGCACAGCACGCGCCCCGTGTGCAGACCCACGCGCATGTTCAGATCCACCTCCGTCGCCTCCACCACCGACCTGCAGGCAGACAGAGGTTTGAAGAACTTCTGCTGTACGCCAGTGATAGCATGTTTCTGGAGAAATAAAAGACATTCCTTTTTTTGTTCATCACTTATTACTGAATGAAGGTGCCACACGCTTCTTTTCCATTATCTCCTCATTGACTTGGTTGAATCTTTTAAATACATTTCTCTGTTGTAAAAACACGTTCTATACATAACTGTCAGTCTTACCAGGTCCAGGTTAATCATCCACAGTTATCTTCAGTGTATTTCAGTGTCTGGTTCTCAGTTCATCTTGGTCAGGTCATCTGTTCTGCCACCTTTTCGTTGCCCCATGTTTTTTTTCATGTTACAGTTTATTTATTCAATGTTTTATTTTTCTGCCATCTTGCCTGGTCTCCTGCATTTTAGGTCCTCCACCACCACTTCCTGACAGTAACAGCTTTATATTGTTGTGATATTAAGTGTAGTAGTTCACTTTCAGCTTATCCCTTTCAGGGTCGCCACAGCGTAACAGCACCCACTGTTTCGCATCAGTGATTTGGCAGAGTTTTTACGCCGGATGCCCTTCCTGACACAACCCTGTACACAGGGCACAGGGACCCAGTTAGGCAGCAGCATCAAGGGTCTTGCCTAAGGACCCAATCTGGGTGGAGATCAGTGGACAGCCCTGGGAATCGAACCCAGGGCTCCTGCGTGCCAGCCCTTCACCTAGCCCACTGAACCACCCAGCCGCTTTCTTGTGATATTACAAGTGTAATAGTGTTCAAAGGTGAAATACCAAAAATGTTATGTTTTAAACCAAAACGCACACGATTTTTGCTAAAAATGAGAAATGTGGAGGTCCATTTTTACTAATGACAACTCCACTATACAGAAAAAAAGAAGCTTCATAAGGCCATGTCACACTGCCACTTTGTACATTTTGCACATATTGCACGGATTAGGTAATAATTACGTTTAAACTACGTGAAATACGCATTAACTATATAATTCGCAATTGACCAAAATATTGAACAGCTCAAAACTGAATTTACGTAAAAAAGACCCGTAACATCTGAGGACATTGACAAAGACAAAGAAACACTTAGGAATTATGTATATCACGTATGTATCAGGAAAGACTGAAATTACATATGTGGAAAATGTGCAAACTGTCCGTAATGGTTTTGTAACATGGCCTTTAGGCTACAGGGACACTGAGCATGTGATGTGTGTTTAAACATTGAACACACATTTACCCCGTGGTGTTCACATTGGACAGGGAAAGGCTTCTTCTTTTTCTTTTTCTTTTCCTACAGTTCACTAATGCATGTCCACCTCGTACACTTGAAAAACGCTGAGTGCCAAATGTCCAAGCGGTGCAAATCTCATGAAGCTCTATTCTGATTTATGAAAAACCTACTGTTATATGATTCTGGATACGGAAAAAACAAAATTAATAAGTCACTTCCAAATCCAAGTCCCTGATTGCTCAAACTTGGTTTAACTTACAAAGTGCATTCAGTGTGCTGAGCACAAAAACTTGCCTAGCTACGTGCTAATGCGTTTAACTCGAGTGTTTTAAATGCGGGTGTCCAAAATGCACAAATATCTGCATTTACATATTCTTTTGTTTGAAAGTCACTTGAACGTGTGTTGCAGAGGACAGTGTGAACGTAGGTAAAAAAGTCTTAAACCATTGGCAGATTTCTCTTGGAATAGGCAATAAAAATTCTGCCAATTTGGTAGGAAAAATAGTATTACCAAGAATTCTTATTTCTAGAACTATGACCATTTTGCGATTGAAAAACTTTCTCAATAATCTTGAAAAAACTATGTAAAAAGTATGCTTGAAATATTAAGAGATTTTGTGGTCCACTTCCAAGTGGTAGAAGTGTGGCTTTCCAGCAAGCTCACTCCTGATTGGCCATAGTAGTTGCCATAGAAACAATGACTCAAACCAACTCAGCTGAATTGCTGCTTACAGACAGTGTCTGGTTCCAACATGGCGGAGTCAATGTTGCGAAAAAAAATGGTGACTGAATTGACTTCATTCTAGAATTGTGGTGGAGAAAACCTTAAACCAAAAGTGTGATGTGGTATTCCACCATATGTTTTCTTTATTCCAAAGCAGCAACAGCTACTCTCCAGTTAATCAACTCACAAAAAAGAAAAAAAATCCAGAGCTTCTAATCTTTTGGAATCTCAGAAAGTGCTGCATCATAAGCAGGAAGTCTGCCACTTTCCACACAACTCAGAGATGCAAACAGAGAAGGGCTGACAAATCAGGCGTTTGTGTGTTTGTAGAGAGCAGGATAAAACCCGAGCCCATCAGGATGAAGGAGTGACGTAACACAAACACACACACTCACAGATGAGTGTGTGCACCTGTCCTCAGAGATAAAAGACTCCTACAGCGGCATCTATCCACTCAGACGGAGCAGCGGCGATGAACATGACAGGAGAGTGCTCGCTAAAGGAAATGAGGTGAAGGTGCTGTATATGTGCGTTAACACGCTTTTTTTGTTGTTTTTTTGCAGAGGACTGGGGCTGTGCACGCGTGTCACCAAGTGTCTTAAGCAGGAAAATGTTCCTAAAATAGAATCCGTGTCAGCTGGAGAGATCTACGTGGAGTCGGTGCGAAGGAGAAGACAGCAGAACTCGCTACTGTCAAAGATGAAATTAGCATTGTGTCAAGATTCACAGGAAAATGGGATGTTTGGGAATCTGTTCGGGAAAAAAATCTACACTTTCTCCTGCAATAGAAACGAGGAAAGCTTTCATCTGGGGACACAAGAACGACACTTTAAAGCTTCTTGTTTTTTATAATTATTTGCCTCCTTCAAAGTGTTGGATAAAATCATTTTAAAGATGGGGTTCCCATTGGTTGAGCATCTCAGCAAGTCTTTTGTTTTGTTTTTTAACATAAAAGTACAGAAAAAGTATTTATTTTTTCACATAAATGGGAAAAGAACATTTCTTCACCTGAATTAGAAACACATTTTATTATTTATTTATTTTTACAAATGTCATAAAAGTTGAAAATAGTTTAAAATACAAACACTTCAATTGTTTTGGGGAACTGAATGCAAGTTTACCTAAAACTCCCAGAAGCAGCAAACAAAAAATTATGACAAAACCATCAAAAAAAATAAATGGGGTCAAAATCCTTTACGGGACAAATAAAATAATTCAATGTCCACTAACAAAAAACAATACGCACAAAATCTGCGTCCAGATGTTGGCGAGACTTACGCGATGGTGTCGATCATGTCCAGCCCCATCTCCACGCAGCAGTGGGCGTGGTCAGCCTTCGGCTGGGTCAGTCCTGACACACAATAGTAACAGTCCCCCAGAATCTTGATCCGCCTGCAGTGGTTCTCCTGCAGACACAGAGACACGAGCAGTTAACATCATGACTGTATAGAAAATCCTAAAGTGCTGGAGATTTGTTTAAACCCAAAGTCTGTGTTTGTTTTCTACCAGTTTTTTAAAGATTGTGTTGAGGTTTGTAATCGTTCTATTAAAAGCTGTTTTGCAATCACGAACACACAAAACTGAGGTGACTTTGGGGACACGTAGAAGGAAACAATCAAAGTACCCATCATTCTTATGCGGGCAATTTTAATCAAAAAAAAAATCATATTTTTATTGGGTCTTTAAGAGCATAACTAATTGCATACCACAAGTAATACATTAGCCTTAGCAATTAACATTTTTTATATTACTACGACTAATCTTTACTTACAACACACTTCCTTTAGCTAGATAAGATTAGCTAGATAAGAAATACGTGCTAAATCCACTTCATTAGCATTGGTGACGACTTTACGACTTGTTAGCATTTAGCCATCGTTGGAGTAAACGTAACACTTTCTTCCTGCTGCATCCCATATTATTAGCTTCAGTAGAATATTTTTTATTTCACAAACTCTAGTAGGTTGAGACCACACTAATATAGCACCAGGACTAAGTTGTAAATAAATTAAATGAATGCGATAACATTTTACAGTAAAAAATGCATTGTGGTTGAATCAAACCATAAATTGATGTATTTAAATTTGATTTTTTAAAATATATTTATATGTCCTCCATCAGAAAAATGCCATAAGAACGTTCTAAAATCACCAAAAACACGATTTTAACCAGAGAAACGACATGATCGATGCATACTATGAATCATACGCTAGCCTTGGTGCTTAACTTTTTTTAAATCAATATGACTTATCTTAAATTTTTTGTTACAGCACACTTCCATTAGGAAGATAAGCATCAGCACGCTAAAACCAATTGTCTATTGGAGTAACTGTAGCACTTCAGACATGCTGTATCAGTAGTATCCCATACATTTTACTAGTTTTAGTCGAGTATTTCTATTACACAAACTCTGGTAGGTTGAAACCACACTAATATAGCACCAGGTTAAAAAAAAGTAAATGTGACCAATATTTACATTAAAAACTGCATTGTGAATTTATAAAAGCCATTAATTGATACAGTAAAATTTTAAGCTTAATTTTACTTGTAATATGTTGTTTGTCATGAGAAAATACAAATAATTCCATGTTAATAACAAATTTTATCTGAGTTTGTTGTTAAGATTTTGGGAGATTTAGTTCTATGGATCTTCTGAAACTTGATTGTTGGAGCTGGATAACACGGTCATCTTGCTGATGTTATGGTGAGACTTGTCATACCTGATTATTGAAGTTTCGCTCCTATTTTTAAAAGATTATTTTTAGGACACCACTGCAAAGAAGCTGCATGGCACTCTTTGTAAGTCACGCTGACAACGGATGAGAATTTATTTATTTTTTGTTTGTTTGTTGTCGGGGTCAGCTTTAATTGCTCCAACATGCTCTTGAAGTTGCAGCCAGCCCACATGTTCCCAGACAGCTTGTCGCAGCGCACATTGTTCACAATCTGTGAAATAAATAAATAAATAGGAGTTTGCACTTCTAAAGTTTATTTTTGGCCACAAACCAGCAGAAAAACACAAACAAGCGCGTGACTGCACGTAAAAATACTGTACTGCAGAGCAAGTCCCATTTAGTTTGGAACACAGGCTTTCCTTTTGGCAACTATATCACTCACACTCATCAGAAATAATAATGGTAGACCCTACAAAGCTTAGCCTGCAGCAGCCCCTGAGTGAAAAACACACATTTGTGGGAAAAATCCACACACATATAGACACACACACCCCCACACACACAGAGGCTTCATGACATCTGAGGGGAAAGAGGAGGAGATGAGAAGAGAGAAGACGTGGTGCTCTGGTTTTCTGCTCACGGCTGCAGAAAGATTCTGGCGTGGGAGGATATGAGAATTCATAACGCGGATGATTATCCCAGGAACAGAAGTGTGTGTGCATGTGTGTGTGTGTGCTGGAGCGGTGGGGGGAATCATCAGCTGACAGGAGTCGGGAGAGAAGAATCTGTGTTTGCTTTCAGAGACATATTTGAGAGTGTACGCCGGCTGATTTGGGTGGGTGGGTGGAGGGGCTGCTGTGTGTGTCTCCACAGTGATGCATTTCTGTTGTCGCTTGCGGTTTGAAGCTGGGGTTTGGCGTGTTGCGTTCAGGGTTCAGGGAGTAAATGTGTTGTCAGATATTCTCAGCATCTGTGACCGAGCAGGTTTGAAAGTGAATCTCTCTGGAGCAAAGGCGACAGGTTCTAGATCTCAATTAGGATGTGGCTGCTGCCACACACACACACACACACACATGCAATATGTCCTCATCAAAAGATTTCCATATAATGAGTTGCTGAGAGCTGGAGCAGTGATAGTGAGCCACATATTACCTTGTATCATGCTCTTCCCCCCCAAGTCGCTCTCCGCACAGTAAGCCATGACTGATTGTGGAGATACAGAATTAACTGAGGGGGGATAATCCATTATGTGTGTGACTGTGTGTGTGTCTGTGTGTTATAAAACAAGACCAAAGTGTCTGAAGAGTCGTCCTGGCTTCTTGGCAGGAAGTCAAAGCGAGTGGCTCGCTGGTTTTTATGTAAAAAGAGATTTATTTTCAGGGTCTTTTTTCAATTAGTCACAATGTTTTCGACATTCTCCAGTTTAACACCTTTAGCAGTCTGGGGTGTTTCTGAGAACTTTAACTATTTACAGTTTACTCTGATAACTATGACCCACAGCAGTCCTGTACGGAACTGCAAAGGGCCTACCTAGCTTTTTTTTTTTGTGCCTGTTTTCTCGTGATAACAACATGACTTACTTGTGACAAGGAGATGATGACGACAGAGTTTTCTTGTAACAACATAGTTTTCATGTGATGATATTCACCAAATAACGACATTGTTGTCTCGTAGCAACTTCATTTTCTTATGCTAAAGACATAGTAGGAGCATTGTTTTCTCCTGATAACGACATAATTTCCTAGTGATAATGATATTGGTTTCTTGTGCTAGTAACGTAATTTTCTCATGACAATTTACATAGTTTTCTCTTGATAATGACATAGTTTTCTTGTAATAACCACATTGATTTCTCACAATAACATAATCGTCTCGTGATAATAACAATTTCCTCGTGATGACGACATCGTTTTCTCATAACTACTGCATGAGTTTCTCTTGATAATGACATGATATTCTTGTGACAATGACATTGTTTTCTCATAACTACATACTTTTCTCGTGTACTAATACAATATCCGAACTATAATTAATATGTTTACTCGTAGCGATAGTTATTCTTGAAATATTATCACTTTCTTCTAATAACTACATTGTCGTCTTGTTAATACGTTGTTTTCTTGTCATATCGTTTCCTCATGATAATGACATCATTTTTTCCTAACAACATTGTTTTCTTGAGATATTGGCATTGTTTTCCTGTAACAAAATAGTTTTCTTGTTATGACGTCTTCTCTGGATGACTACATTGTTTTCTCATAAAAACCACTTTGTTCTCTCGTATTAATGACAATTTTGTTGTGATAATGACATCTACCTTTGTCCCCCCTTTTTTTCCCATGGTTTAAGTAATTGATCATAAATCCATCAGTTTTTCTGGTGTTCAACATTTTTTTTTACTATTTTTACTGTGAATTGTAGTGAAAAGTGAAAAAATAATTTTCTTTGTTATCTTGCTATAAAATGACAAACTTTGTTGATTAAATTATTATCTCGAGAAAAAAAAATGTTTCTCATGATAACTGTTACTTGCACTTGTTTTACTGGAATCTTGTGAAAATGTAATACCTAAATTCCTGGCTCAAGCTGAACCAAATTATGATCATACAATATGGCTCTGTTAGGAATGTGGGTATAGTTGACAGAAAACTGTTGCCAAGGAAACCAAAACTTTACTTTTGCTGATTCTTCTAAATCTTACATAGCTCTATTCCTCAGCCCTTGGCGACCCAAACATTAAACTGTGGTTATGGAGATAAAACCAATAGAATATCTGCCAAGTGTTCTTTTTTCCACCGACAGCTGCCTGGTTACCCAAGGGTCTATAAAATGTGGGCCACTGGTCATTTGCAACTCCGATTTTGGGCACATATTATAATCTTAGCAATTTACAAATTTTTAGACACCATGCCCCCCCCCCCAAAAAAAACAAAATTTTCTGTCTTCTTCTTGTTCTTCTCACCATCAACTGCAATTTATCAATATGCAGGCCTGGGACTGGCTGTGATGTTATCAACATCAAATTTGGGGAGCATCAATGCCATCTCCCCAGGATCGCCAGATTGTTGCCTGGTCATTGTAGGGCCCCCGGTCCATGTCAACAGTCCTTATCGAGTGTCTCCGCTGCTAACGTACGATTTCTAAGAATCGGACGGTGGCAGTGGGACGCCACCACCGGGACGGGGCGGTGGCAGTCTGAAATCAATCAATAATCAGACAACTTTGGGGACCTTGAAGACCCTCCTGTCAGTCACTGGACTACCTCATGACCTCCAAATATGCTCAGGCAGTCACTGACCGATGTTAAAAAATTGTCAGGTTGCTGTCAATTTTTAATTCTCTTAAAATGACCTCAGTGATTAGAAATACCACGGTGCGGCCAGCTACTGAATTAGCTAGCCGCTAAATGCTAAGCGTGCATTTAGGTTGCTGCGTGGAGACATTTTGGGATATGTGACTGTGGTCTTAGTTTCGACAGTGAATAAACCCCTAGATATGTCATTTGTGGGAGGTTAGGCAGTCTGAGTGATGATTTAGGTTACATAAGAAGTCAATACCAAACCCTCAGATCCGTGGAGGGACAAATGTGTGTTTCTCATGCAAAATTAATATGATTCCAGTGTTACCGCTCCAGATAACCTATCACTCACCTAATCTTCTTTCCCAGAGAACAATGCCGTACCGGCTTGCGGCTGCATCCTGCATGCCACCTTCTCCCAAGTCCCACCAGTGCTTTATCACACAGTAAAATAATCCACCTCCTCAGCCTGTATCACCTCTCCTTCTCCTACCCTCCCAGTGCCTTCTCCCTCTTGACCTTCTCCTCTTCCTCCTCCACGTCACTCAGCCTCTCTGCTTTACTTTCACCGTTTGGATCAATACATAGAAAGCTTGACATGAAAAATGAGCTTCAGGACTCACTAAAGTGGTATTTTGAAGGAGATGCTAACATTTACAAATGTCATAAATTATATCTCATTTTAGCAAACTATTCTTTGGAAAAATATTTTTTTAAACATAAAAATTATGTAGACAAAAAAAAGAATTATGATTCACTTTCTTAAAAGGATGCTTTGACAACATTAAAATCAATTTTTATGAGTTGCAAATTTGCTCAAAGTTATAAAACAACCAAAATCTTTCACAATAAGACACAAAATTAACTTCCTTTGAGTCAATTCTAACCATAAAATTGAAATTAATAATACGTAATTACTTTAAAACAGTTTTATTTTCTGTTTTGTTAATGTAAAAAGAAAACAAAATCAAAGTTGAATATTTCTTGAACATGACCATGAGTTCAATGACCTCCACACCCATCTCCTAGTGGGTCCAACCTGTTACTAGCAAAGTGTACCTAATAAAGTGGCTGCTGAGTGTATTTAAGCACATTGTATTTGTGTTGCCGACAATAAACTGAAAAACACACTTACTGTGGCCAGTTCATCAAACTTCCCGAAGAGTTCGTTGAGCAACTTGACCAGTTCCTGAGCAGTGCACTGAGAAGCCAAGCTGGTGAAGCCCACAATATCAGCAAACAGGATGCTGTCAGGAAGGAAAGAAAAGAGATTTTAATCTTAAGTGAAGAGCTCAACTTGTCATGACAGTTGATCTATCTCTGTTCCTTTTCCTGCAACTTCAAGCGCTGCCGATTGTTTTTGCTTAGATAAAAGGGAAAAAAAAAGACTGAAACTGACAGTTTCATCAACAAAATACCTGCAGATCGCACAGAGGCAGACTAACCTGCCTAATGGTGATCAAGAGCAAAGCGCCATTGAGTGTTGTAATCCAGTCCCTGATAAGGAAAAGTGTCTTTTAAATCAATTACAGTTCTCAATTGGCTGCTGCTGGCAAGCTGATGTAGTGGTTGAGGAAGGCGTCGGGAACCACTTAGCCCCTCATTCATTTGCTCACAGGCAGGCCAGATGGCAGCAAAACAAGGTGTTATGAATCTTTTTGACGCAGCAAGAAAAGCTGCCTCCTCAGAGGAGAGGACTTCCGATTTATTTTAATTACAAAAGCTGACTGTCTGAGTTTTAAACACCTTTGCTTGGAACATGCTGAGGCACTTTCTTCCCTTTGAATCCTCTGCATGAGGGTTTAGGAAAAATTGTCTCGACTTTTGTTCTTTTTTTATGATTTAAAAAAAAAATCTAGACTTTAAAATTTTATATTTTAACAGATCTGGCATAATTAAAACCACACTGCAATTATCTTTTGATCTATTTAAAAGCATTTCCAGTGGTCTTTTAATTGTGATTATGATGTTTTTTGCTAAAATATTATAAGAAAACAGTCATTTTTTTAGGACATAGTTTCTGCAGAGGAGTTTGTCTCTAAATCGTGGTAGGACCACTGGCTCGAAACAACCCCGCCCCCTTCCCCTTCCTGTTGATGAGACCTTTCTGCTTACACTCTCTCCTGTTAGCTTACAGCCCCTAAAAACCCAAGCTAACACTCCCTTTAGCTAAATTAGCATTAATCCACTACATTAGCATTAGCTAACAACTTTAGCTATGTCCTTGTTGGTAGTCAACCGTTGTCTCTCCTGTTAGCTTACAGTCCCTTACAACCCATGCTAACATAAGCGGTCCAATAAAAATGGCGAGCCACATTGGAGCTATCCAGCCGTTCCGTTTTGAACCAGATGCCAGCTCGGATCTGGCAAACAAAACTATGAGAAATACACCAAAACCACAATTTTCAATGGAATGAGTCCTTACCAACAAGATCAATTGCATATCAGGAGTAATACATTAGCCTTAGCTCTTACGTTTTTTATAGTAGTGCAAGTAATCTTTATTTTTTTAACTTTTTGCAACACACTTCCTTTCGCTAGATAGGCATTAGCATGCTAAATCCACAACATTAGCATTAGCAAACAACTTCCACTAAGTGCTTGTAACCAACCAACCATCGTCTCTCCCTTTAGCTTACAGTGCCTCACGAACTCCAGCTAACATTAGCGGTGCAACAAAAATGACGAGCAATATTGGAGCTATCCAGCCATACAGTTTTTAGCCAGATGCCAGCTTGGATGTGGCAAATAAAGACACAAGAAAAACACCAAAATTACAATTTTCATGTTAGTGTGTCCTTACCGACATGACTGTCAGCATATCAGGAGTAATACATTAGCCTTAGCCCTGACATTTTTTATATCAGTACAAGTATCCTTTATTTTCTTTTATTTGTAACAACACTTCCTTTAGCTAGATAGGCATTAGCATGCTAAATTCACTACATTAGCATTAGCTAACAACTTTAGCCATGTGCTTGTTGGTAATCCGCCGTCGTCTCTCCCGTTAGCTTATAGTCCTTCACAACCCCAAGCTAACATTAGCAGTGTAACAAAAGTGGGGAGCAATATTGGAGCTATTCAGCCACACTGTTTTGTGCCAGATTCCATCTCAGACAAGGAAAACAAGACATTCATGGATGCATTTGTCTGTGAGTGAATGTATTGGGATGTAGCTGAGCAGCGTATTTTCTGCATCACATAATAAATGTTATTTTTAAGCTTAAGTTTTTTGTCTGCTCCAAATTTACATCGATTTTTACGAACAATTTCTCAAAAATGCTTAATTTTCTTTATATATATGTTCTCCGTTATCAGAAAAATGAAAGAAAAACATGTTAAAACCACCAAAAACTTGATTCTGACTCCAATGATATTGAAGGCACATATTCCCCCATTGTGACCCAGTGGTGTCTGGCGCTGTGTCGGCCCACTCATGTGTGACACTGCAGAGGTCTGAGGGAGTTGTGGATGGGCTGTCTGAGTAGGGGCTGTGAGCGATTAATTACTGAAGGGGCCTCAGTGCTGTGAACTGGTTTAACAGTGAGTTGCAGTGATAACCTGCTCTGGCAGGACTTCCAGGATTTCTTTACTCGCTCCCAAGCAGGTTGAGACATCAATCTTCATTTTTGCTTACTTGGTTTAAGTTTTTTGGAATATTCATACATCAGTTTAGAGATTTTGCTTATCAAAGCACAATAGAATTTGAATACAACTACGATCCAGCCAGGAGAGTCTGAGAGTTCTATGTATATATCTCCAAAAGTAAGATATTATTGACATTTGAATTGAAACATGATAGCTCGAATGCTCAACAGAAACAGCCTTCTTTGTTCTGGTGGATGTAGTTTGGGTAATCCTCTCTGGTGCCAGTACAGTAGGGTAAGTACAGGTCCAGTTTAATGGTGTTTGGATCGTTAAAGGCCAGTAGGTTTGGAGCTGATTGTGTTCAAGTGTGGAAGTGAAGTTAAGAGGAGAGGTTTATTAGGGCTACTCTATATAAGAGTCCAGTACTTCATGTAACATCAATAGTACTTCTGCTGTTTTCACGCATTGCTCTTCACCAGACGTTTTCTGCCAGCGATCCACTCGTCTCGGGGGGGGGGGCTTGCTGCAAATCCACGCATAAATACATGGCTAATAAAACAAAACAATAAAATCTAAAAATCTGTTATATGTCACCATGTAGAGGCGAGACCGCCCCCCAGTCTGGCCTTCCTCTCTTTGATGTGGCCCCCAGAACGCTTGATCACGTGTGTAGTTAGCTACCCCCCACCCCCATCCAAACTGCTGCACCACTCAAAGCATCAGCAGAGCTCTTCTGTCAAGCAGTCGTGATCTCAGCTTTGCATACATCAGAATCCTCTGCTACCGAGCTGTGCTGCCAAAAAATAAAACAAAAGAGAAAAAAACTGCTCCCCTTATGCTACACACTCTGTAACACCAACAAACACAGCCAGTTGTTGCACCAACTTTACCATCATCTTGCATGAGATCAGATCTTTAGCTTTCCTTTACGAGGCCCAGCTTTACGTTTTACAGCTTCATAACATACACAAATGATTATATTTCGGAAACTTTGTTTAAACAAAAGTTTGGGTCCTTAGACCCTTCATGCTCCTGTCTAACTAAACAACCATAAGGGGCCGAACTCTGGGGCAAATCCGTCTCCCTATTGCTGCAATACTAGGGGTATTTGAAGCTTTACTGTGTCTGCTGTTTTTTTAAGGAGGAGCAGCAGCAACTTAAGGTTGGGTATCCCTCCGCCGGTAGGGTGATCCGCATCGCGCTTGTGATGTGGCGGAGAAACGTATTTCTTCATGTGGGTGAGCCCTGACGCACAGAAGTTTACATTTAAATGTAAATAATGACTTTTTGTTTGAGCACAACTTTTTAAAGGTATAAAATCGATGTTGTGATGGATTTTCCGAGCGCTAGCAGCTACACGTTAGATGATCAGCAACTGTTGATAATGTCATCAAGCAGTTGTAAAGTCTGAATTTAAAGTTTTATTCTTTTTTTTTCTTAACTCTCTGTTCTGAGGGATAAATGTGGCGGGCTGACTTTATTTGGTAAATTTTACTTTTTTGTCCTTTTGCAGCTCCTGTAAGTACAAACTCTGACCAGGTATGGGGAAGCATGTTGATACCCCACATGGAAAACTGACTGCAGTGGGAATTTCTCACAAGTAAAATCAAAGAGGATTTCCTAGATCTAAGTCCTTTGATGTTTCTCTGACTACAAAAGGGAGGAAAAAAAGATAAATTATGTGTGTATAAAATAACAAATAACTTTAGTTCTTTGGTGAACTTTAAACTTCAAACTAAGACAAAAAAAGAGTTTTAGTCAATGCAGAGGATGAAGAGAAACTTAGGAATCAAGTTTTTACTCTCAAAAACACCTACATCAAAAACTGATTTTGAAACATAGTCAATATTTGCTTTCTATACATTTTTGGGCAACAATTAAAAAAAAATAGTCTTTTTATTAACATGAACACTATGGTGGAAATCGTCTTTCACTGACCCATAGACATAATTACAGTGTAGTTAAAAACTCACTTGATTTTTTAATTTAATTTAATCTGCATATGACGGCAAATGTGTTGACAGTCCATTGACGGTATATAAGAACTGGACTGAGTGACCCCTCCCTCATGACATTCCAAACAGGAAGTGCCCGCTGGTTCCCAGAGCCCAAAATCCCATAGACTTCTATAAAGAATTAAACATCTGCGTGATTCTATTCTATCTTTTGTTTTTTTTTTTCATTACTTTGGCCTAACATGGCATCATAACAACATTGGACTGTAATGAAGCCGTCACAAATGTGTTGTCCACTTTATGATATACTAGATTAACCTCTGCTTCTAAAAGCTCAACGTTTAGAGACTCTGTTCTCCTGCTGGTGGCTGTTCAGCTCGAATGAAGATAACAGATTAGAACTTTCTAAAAAGGTGTGATGGGAGTTACATTTGTTGCATTTGTGCCAACAGCCCATTTTTAATTGTTCTCCTTCTATTCTGGATCCCCACGTCACACCTGGATCACAGCACACACACACAGTTGTCATGGCGCCGCCTCCATACCTGACATTGTCATGACGCTGGATGTAGATCTTGTGAAAGATCCTCTCGGGCGGCTTCAGAAAGTCCTCCTTCATCTCCATGGCAACGTTTCTGGGGAGCAGGCTCATTAGCAGACGCTCCTGGGGAGGGAGGGGTCACCACAGAAGAAAAGCAGACGCTGGTAAAACTTCAAACTTGGCTGGGTAAGAACATGGAAGGAGAAGGGCCGCTCCCTCGCTGTAAACACGCATATGTATTTTTAGATTGGCTGGTTACACCGTCACGCTGACTGAAAAGATGTGTGTAGTTCTGGTCTTTTCTGTGGTTTTGTAGAAAAAATGTAAAAGTGTTTTTTTTTTCGCAGATTTCTGTTCTTCTATAATATTGTATCAAAGGTTTCTAGGAGCAAACAAACATTAAAAAAATTGAATTATAAAAGCTACATTTAATGACAAATATCTGACTTCGAAAATAGAATTTGTTGCATTTTTTCCAAAGTATTGTGTGTACTACTCTCTGGGGCAAGCAGGAAGCAAAGGTCTTTCTCCACACCCAGGGAGCGGAGTGGGACGTAGAGTTGATCGAGTCTGTCCGCTCTCTGGGTGTCGAGGAGGAACTCGTGCCGCCACTTTGTGGAAGAACTCTGCGGCGAAGGCGCTGCAGGGAAAGCACAGCAGCGAGGGAGCGCTGAGAATAGAGAAACTTTAGTGTTTAGAAACGCGTATTTAGACTTATGTTAATTAGCATATCTGTTAACGAAAGTAGGAAAATGTCAAATTTTCACCAGATATTATTTTCAATCTAAGTTCAAAGCAGCTGAAAAGAAAACTCCATTCTGACCCAGCATTCTAGCAGCATTTAAACGCATCACTTACACATGACTCTTTGAGATATGTTTATGTGTTTTAAGCATCTTTCACAAGTTTTAGCAGTTTTTTAAAACCTAGCTTGAAGTTTATCTTGAACATAAATCCAAAACAGACACAATTACAGACGCTGACATTTTGAGTCACCATCATATGGGAATGTCTGTTATGGTGCAGAACTTTCTTTATCCTTTTTACAAATATAACAACTTTAATAAAAAAAAAAAAAAAAGATTTCTAAGCATTTAATTGAAATATTGCATTTTTTAACCAAGAATTTTTTTTTGATAAACACATGTCATTTGACTTTGACTGTGAAACTTTTTAGGAGTTAAAGGAACAAATTTAAAAAAATAATCATTTAATAAATTCTTTGGATGCCTATTTTCCTTTTGGAGTAGCTCTATCTGTGTGTTTTTTAACAGAAAGTCTTGAGAAAAATTCAAAATGAGCATTTATTTAAAACCATGGAGTATTATAAATAGCCTGAGTTAATCTTCTTTAAAGCTTGTGATGCTCACATTAAGTCACTAACATCAAATGAGGCTGAAGAAACTATCAATTTGAGATATTTTTAACAGTCTGAAACCAAAATCAAACCCCAAAGAGTGACTGCAGGTGCTCAGCAAAGAAGCTTTTTTCTTTTTTTTTTGTGCCTCTGAATGGTCTCACTTGCAGCATCAAGTGCTCTCGAAATTCCTACAGGATGTCAAACGGTTTGAATGCTGAGTGAATCATCAGGCGGCTGCGCTGAGAGGCGGGGTTTGCAGGGCTCCCCCCTCCATCATCATCATCGTATGCTTCCATTCACACAGCTGCTCCTCAGCAAACGTCTGTGAGCACAAGAGTCCCTCACAGCCACAGGGTGAATGTCGGCCGTTTGAAAAAAGCGACAAGTTAACCTGCATAATGAATCCCTTTAGTGATGAGCGCTCCTCTGATGAGTTGAGGGTTAAATTTGATAGATTTTCTAGCTAAATTATTAATAAAACACTAAATGATGAGTTAAATTGTTGAGTCAACTCTAATTTTGGAGAATCTGAACGTATGGAAAAGCATCACAAGAGCCTGTTGGAGCAAATATTTAAATGTGGAAATATAATCCCAAATATTATCCAGCTCCCTTCTGCTCATTCACAATAGTCCGAACACTCAAACCACGCAAACGGTTTGGCACCGGTCTGAAATGTTCTAAATCTAAGATCCAAACGTGAAATGACACCAGCTCGTTAGCAGTGTTTTATGCGAAGGATATTATGCATGCAGCCATGCAAAAAATGATGTAAATAATGCATGCATGAATGAATTAAAAATGCCTCCAAACAAAATGAGTTGTCAGTCAAGAGGCTTCAGGCCACCAAATCAATTAAAAGTGTGAACAAATCGGAGTAATTGATCGAATCAGGTCAGCTCTCCCTATTGATTTGTGGAATTTCTCACAGCAAATTTTGGTCCATTTCACAGATGGGTTAAACCTTAGCTGATAAATAGAGAGTAATTGTCAATAGGAGACTGAATTAAACTATACTTTTACGGTCTATTTTTTTAAAGAAACATGGTTTTGGATCTGCTGGAGTACCTCAACTACATGAGATCTTTCTTTTTTCAGAATAAAGAAGCTTGTTGTGGTTATGTGCTAATAGAATGTTAGTTAAGATGGATAAATATGAGCTGTTCTTTACCTCTTAAGCTAAGGACACAGTTCTGTTTTGATCAATGGAAAACTTGCTGTCATATAATAGTATTTGAACAAAACCCAATAAATAATTTCTCCTTCAAGATCAGTTTTCTAGAACAGAGTATTAGGGCCACCAAAATTAAATAAAAAATAATACATTTACAAGATATAAAGCCTAAATTTAGCCTAATACTTTAAATTCATAAATATACAACTTTATACTCAAATTTACGAGGTTTAAAATCGTAATTTAAAAATAAAAAAATTAATAGTTTGTAAACCAGCCCTAATACACTTTATAATTTTCAAATGGTTTCTGTTAAATTTAAAAGGGACGCCATCCGTACATTACTACCAAATCCGAGTCCCTGATTGGTCAACATATGACCTGGTTATTATTTTAATGATCATTCCATGGCTGCTTATTTTGAACTTAGAGCCCGAAAACAGTCATTAAAACAAAAATATTTACATTAATGGGATAGTTTTATACGAGGAAGTATTCACATTGAGTTTTCATTGAAAGTAGCTGCTTAAACGCTTGCGACATGAACGTAGGTAGTTAAGCTCAGAAAAAACCTTGTTATCACCTAATCACAAGCAGGAAAAAATACATTTTGGAATATTTTCACATATTATCGTCCAAAGAAGAAATAGCAAAAATAAACATTTTCAAAAATATTTATTATGTTCTCTTTTTTAATAAACTCCAAATTATCCTAAAAACTGAAGAATCCTAAATTAGCCCAAATAGCTAGCATTTAGCTGAAATATTAGCTGAACTCCGACATGGTCTATCTAAAAAAAAAAAAATGAAGAAAAAAAAGCCTAAATTAGCCAAAATAGCTAGCATGTTGCTGAAATATTAGCTAAACTCAAAAATAGCTTTAAAAACCTTAGTAGATGCCAAAACAGTCCAAAAAGCTAACATAATACCAATATAACAGCTGAATTGTGTGAATGCAAGCAGCATTCACACAATAAAAGATCTTCTTGATGTTGAGGATTTATGTGAGTTTCAAAAACTAAACATATTTGTGAACATGAGAGATGGCACAGAGTAGATTGATAGACAATAACCAATCAGGACGCAAACACAGTGTGTAGTGCAGTAAAAGTTATATCAAGCTGCACATGTTAGCATGAAAATGCCAATCTTCTTTTTTCATGAGAACAACCATTCTACAATATCTGCTGTATACGACTAAAGACACTACACTCTCTACATTAGCCTTGGACCTCAGATCTGCATTATTTAAGTAATTCAGCTACTTGACTCTAATCACTGCAGCTACTCAATTAGCCTCATTGTTCTAAATTAACCACATTAGCAGTAGTTCTCTTTGTCTGCTACAACACCTTCTTCTGCTGGAAAAAGGTCTCAGTTGCCTCAGCATTAAAGATCGTATACTGTTACTTAATCAAACTACCTGAACTATGTGATCATCATGAACATCTGATTTTTTTAGCACGACAACTTTACACCAGATCTTGCTGTGTTGATAGAAGTTAAACTCTGGTAAATATGTCCCACTTCAGACTTTATTCTTACTGTTTCCTTTAAAAGCAATTCAGAAACCATGACCACTGCTTTTTTAATAGCAAATATGAAGTCAGTGGTTTTCTGGAGTACAAAACTAACCGAGATTACTGTGTTCTGATGATGAAAACTTAAATGGTTTTGCAAAACAAATACATTTAAAGAAGTTTTTTTTTTTTTTTTTTTTTGCAAAAAACGTTCAAACACAATGCATTGTGGTCTATATTCACCAATCCTGTGGGAATCAATGAATGCTGGTTTTCTGCAGAGGATTCTGGATTTTGGAATTGTAGATTTAGACAGCTCTACACAATAGCGAACGCACTACACTATACTGCACTAGGTGGTAAGTAGGGAAGGAGTTTGGACACAGCCTGTGTCTGTTCCTCAAAAGAGACATAGGTTTGGTCCAGCACACTGATGGTTAACTGACTCTGTATGACCTAAGTATTTGTATTTGATCTTTTATTAAATATTGTTAATCTTATTTTTTTTTTTTTAGCTCAATCATCTCTACAATAAAAGACAAGGGCGAATATAATTTTAACACAGAACCAAGCAACTTGACATCCATCACGAATGAGATTGGATGTGATCAGAGAATCCTATGGTGGCCCTGAAGTGCAAATCACATCAACAAATCACTCGACGCAACAACAAATCAGAAATCACAAGGACAATAAAAAAAAGAACATATAAAAAAAACAACATAACATTTTAGAAATCAAAGAGTAAAAAACAAAAATGAAAAAAAAAATCTGAAAAACAAAATAAAATGTCAAAAGGAAGAAAAGAAAAAAACATTTCGAACAGCAAAAGTAATTTACAGAAATCAAAAGTAAATGCTAAAAAAACAAAAGTAACAAGAAACTGGAAAAGGAAGGAATTGATAGCTATTGCTGTTAACCAAAAGTTAGTTGCCATCATTCAATCAGTGATGTCCCATATACCTTCCTTTTCTTTTTCTTTTTTTTGACATTTCATTTTGTTTTACTAAATTATTATTATTTTTTTGTTGTTTTTTAAGTTTTGGTTTCTGAAATTTTGTTTTGGTCTTAAAACGCCTTTCAGATATTTGTTTTTC
>NC_050515.1:20898369-20911757 GCF_002922805.2 Oryzias melastigma | reverse complement strand
GCTTAATATTTTGTTCTTTTTTGTTTTTACGTTTTGGTTTCTTTATTTTTTTTCTCTAAAATGTAATTTTGATTTTTTTCAGTATTTGTTTTTTTATTGTTCTTATAATTGTTAAATATTTTTGGGGTTTTTTGTTTTTTTATGTTTTGGTTTCTTTAATTTTGTTCTGTTTTCTAAAATGTATTTTTTTCAGTATTTGTTTTGTTTCTTTAATTGTTCTTGTGACCTTTCAAGTGTTTTTGTGTTGATTTATTGATGTGATTTGAACTTCAGGCCACTGTAGAATCCAGTACTTCTTAAAAAATAAAACTTCTGTCAGAATCAGATTGTAAACAAAACAAGCGAATAAATGAGGGTTGTGTTTTTGTTTCGCCTGATATAAATCACTGTCCACTTTAAGAAAGAAGCGCAACAGGTTTAAGGTTCTGGGTTATTGATTTTACAGGTTCACAAAGATTTTTCTCAAAGTAGTAAATCTGGTAAAAGACGAATAGTGAAAAAAGCAGATAAGGAAGTCATAAACATCTCAAACATTCAGAGTTCGGCGGACTTTGGGCTCACAGGGCCTCCTGTCAATACGGAAAGCCAAACAGATGACGTCTTCTGCTTTCCTGGACTCATCGGACAGAGAAGGAAGCCTTCCTGGTCTAGTCTGGACTTGTTGAAGAATCAATAGAGCCTCCTGGATTCAGCTAAACCCCGGACAAACACCCCGGGGATAACAAAGGCACATCTAAGCCTCCGATGGGCGCTTCAGCCGTGTATTCAGGCCTGCTTGCTGCCTGTTGATGGATCACAATCAGGTAGTCGGGGTGTGTGTGTGTGTGTTTTACGCCCAGATAAACTGTGACCTTTCCCGGAGTAGAGAGGCCATGAAAGCAATCTGCTCTTATAATTACCTGTCAGAAGGGAGCCTGTTACTGGCGGGGAAAACACAGCATATCATCGCCTAATCTGCAAAGCACAGGTGCTAAGTGTGCATGTGAGGAGAGAGTGGAGAAAAAAAAAACAGAAAATCCTGCATTGAGGTGGATTAAACACAGGGGATATTTAATTTTCTATTAAACGGCACGACGGAGTGTGTGGGTTAAAGTTGCCGGATTGTCGCTCGGCTAAATTGCTGCATGTGAGCGCGGGGAGGGAGGAATGTGAGGTGCCGCCGCGTGCTCCGCGGTAATTGTTCTTTCCTTAAATAGCTGCTGTCATAGTTACTGCGCACCCGTGGGCAGGTTGTTGGAAATCATTGGCACCTGAAACCCCCATGAATAACAAAAAAAAAAAAAAAAAAAAACTTGTAAAGTTTCTGAAGATGCACTTTGAGGACGGCGTGTACCTGCTTCTCGTTCTCATCCTCCAGCCTCAGCCGCTCCTGGATGCAGTTGCGGGCCTGCAGGAAGACCTTCCTCTGGGTGCGCTCGGTGAGGATCCTCACGAACACGCCCGACAGGTTGACGCTGGTGAAGAGCACGGCGTTGGCCACCAGCTGCAACGGGAACACACAGTGCTGACAAAGCTCTTCTGTCCATGTAATTGGAGACCAAAGGCTGCGGTGAGCGTACGGTTATTGATCGGTAGATTCCTGATGTGGGTTAGATTCTGCTGTAATTAAAGGTAGGATGTGTGTCCTTCTGCTGAGCCTCACTACTATTGATTTCACCAAAATAGACTGGAAAGGTGCTATAAATGGGGACTTTTTAAAACTAATTTGTGCAACTTTGACCTCTAAGAAATTACACTCTGATAAAACATTTTGGGGCTTTTTTAACATGTTCTTCTAGCATTTTTCTGATTATAGAAAGAAATTTAAGTTTAAAACTGCATTTCTGAGTATTTATTTATTTAAAACTACATGAATCAAGAGAAGACACAATGAATACAGCTACAACTGGCGTTGGCCATTCTGATGCATCCACTTGTAGTCGACTAGATCAACGTCTTCGCTTATGATCTATAGAGCTCCAAAACTTGGGGTTGTGAGGGGCGACTAATCAACATTTAAAATAGTTGACGACTAATTTAATAGTTGATTAGTTGTTACTTTATATTATATGGAGTCAGAGTATAGTAAAGATGAAAGTTATAATGGCATTCTACTAGCTTTTTGGACTCTTTTGGCATTTATTAAGGTTTTTAGGCTGTTTTGGAGTTTAGCTGATATTTCAGCTACATTCTAGCTATTTTGGCTAATTTAGGAGTTTTTTTCAGTTTTTCAGGCAAATTTGGAGTTCAGCTAATATTTCAGCTGCATAGTAGCTGTTTAGGCTACTTTAGGCTTTTTTTAGTTTGTTTTTTAGGCTAATTTGGCATTTAACTAATATTTTAGCTGGCTATTAGCTTCAGCGTTTTCAGCTAACAGCTTCAGCAATTTCAGCTATTAGCTCAGGGGTTTCAGCTATCGTCTTCAGCGTTTTTAGCTAACAATCTCAACATCTTCAACTATGAGTACTGGCATCTTCAGGGTGAAAATTCACCTTACAGCATTCACACTAGCATTATCACAGGTAATGCTATATTTTTAGTCAGTTTAAGGTTAATGATGGTTAAAATGTGTGCTTTGCATCCAGTTTGACCCAATTAATCGACTGATCTGAAAAAATAATGAGGGATTAGTCGACTATTAAAATAACCGTTTGTGTCAGCACTAGTACAAACCAGAGTTCTGCAACCAAAATCGCCTCATTTATCCATCCACTGTGGGTTTCTGGCTTTGAAAAACAAAAAGCTAACCAATATGAATAAAAATTACACTGAAAAAAGTCAAACTCTGGATCAATTTACAAAAGTTCTGCAATTTGTTGCATTTAAGATAATTAGTTTTCGTCAGATTAATTTTTTTAGTTGATAGTTTTTCTACTTTACTTGATAAAAATGAATATTTTTAAATGTAACACATTACAGAACTTTTGTTAACTGATCCAAAGTTTCACTTTTTGCGGTGTACACTAGTTAAATTAAAAACATATTACGATCTATGTCATAAACAAAGTTCTTTAAGTGCATGTAGACTAAAAAAATATATATGTATTCATTTTTATTTATGACAGTAAAAGAATTCAAGGGTCACCATGATAAAAAATTCCCAATAGGCATTTTTAATTTAAGTAAATCTGCTGCAACTCAAGGATCCTATCTGACACAGTGTAATTGTTGAAAATATTTAAAAGCTCAAAAGGAATTGACTCAAAAACATAAAATACGTGTTTTTTGTATTTACTCCTGCTGGATTTTGGCTCTTTTAGTGTTAAAGTTAGCCGACTCCTAACATCTTATCAAATCAGTGGCCTGGTGGGAGAGTGGCCACCCTGAGACTGGAAGGTGGTGAGTTCAAATCCAGGCTGAGTCATACTGAAGACTCTAAAAATAGGATAGCAAAAAGGAGTAAAAAGGAGTTGGATGGGGGTTAAACCACTTTCTCCAGAAGATGCAGTGTCACACACCTTATTATATGACAACGAATGGGACTTAAACATGTATTCAAAGGGATGATGGGACATCAGAGGGGGGTTACTTCCTGCACCAGCAGTTCCGCCCACAACTCAGAGGGAAATTTCTACTGTCTGAAAAATGTTTGATTTGAGCTAAGAACTCCATGATCATAATTAAAAGATCACTGGAGACGCTTTAAAAAGAGATCAAAATATAGTTGGAGTGGGACTTTAGGGTAAAAAGAACATATTAGTGAAGTTACAGAAACTTCCAAGTGTTTTCTGAAGTTTGTCTCTGTCAGAAAGTTGTTTCAGCACCAGCGACTGGACAGCTCCAGCCTCAGCATCAGCATCTTCCTCCGGCTCCGAACATCACTTCAGTTCTGTTGCGTGAAACTTCAAAGCCCACAGGTCCACACGCACACCCACACACACTCACCGGTCTCCACATCCGCTGCTTCCTCCCCGTGAACGACGTGGCGATGACAACGAAGTGAGACGCGGCCAGCATGACGCCGAACAGCACGGCCAGCAGCGTCCGCACGGGCAGCAGCGCGTACGCCACCAGCGTGACCAGCATGAGCTGCCACACGCCCTGCTCGGGGGCAGCGGCGCGCGCCGGCTCCGACGCGCCGAGCGCGAGCGGGAACGGGCAGCAGAGCAGCGCAAAGGTGAAGCTGAAGAGCAGCGCCAGCTTGGCGATCTGCTGCAGCTGCGTCACCTGCAGGTACTTGACGTTGGTGACGATGAAGAGCGAGAGGAAGACCACGCAGTGCACCGGGTACGAGCCCTTGGAGAGGGTGAGCCGCGGGCTGGAGAGCAGCTCCATCAGGGACAGCGACGACGCGGCCACGATGAGGACCGCCAGCGCCTTGAGGGTGGAGGTCTGCTCCAGCTTCAGGTTGTAGCTCTGGAAGAGAGCCTCCAGCTCGTGGCTGTTGAACTCGTCCTCGCAGGCGATGGCGTCCAGGGGGGCAGCGGCCGGGCAGTGACCCGTCCTGCGCCGCGTCTGAACTCTTTCGAATGGCATCTCCTCCATGTTCCGGCCATTCATAAAGCGGGGTGGGGGGGTGTGCGGGGGTAGGTGGGGGTGGCGCAGGAGCCCTCAACTTCCCGGCATCTGTCCTCCTGCTGGGAATCGAACTGGCGTCCTCCCGGAGGGTCAGAGGGGAGCGGGTGTCCGTGGGCGCACCGCGCGCCTCATCTATCCACAGGTTGACGCGTCGTCAGGAAAAGTAGCCCGACCACGGCGCGCGCGCGCGCGAACCTCCCCCTTTTTCTCTCGTCCCTTCCTCTCTCTCACCCTTTTTCCTTCGCGCACGCGGACCACCTGCCTTGCTTCCAGACAGTGCGTGAGCGTGGGTCACCTGTGGTCCCGCGCGGCTCCGTCACGCGGGAACCCACACCTCCCGCTCCTCCAAAATCACAGGGAGGGAAGCCTGTGCGTCCACGCGCCTTTGCTGCTCGCTTTCACGTGCTTTAGTGATAAGTCAGTGGTTGGATGAAGCCGAAGCCGCGCTGGTGATTTCCCCTTACAGAGTCTGCAGGCAGAGCTGATGTAGTTCACGACTAAAAATAGCTCAGCTGCACCGGTGGATGCTCCAATCCAGCAGGAATTTGGTCTTTCCCTTCCCGCTTTTGATACCCCCCCCTTCTTGCAGTGAAAAATGATGACCACTTTCTGCAGAAGAGAACAATTAAAGGGTCAGGTTTGTTGTCACAGCGACCGTGACACGTGAAGACAGCCCAAAGAACCTGATGCATCATGTGAGAATGTGGAAAATATGATGCATATTAGTTTGCATATTTGCATTCATGCATAATTGCCATCATTTTGTCATAAATACACATGAATAAATAAGTGGAATAAAAAATGTACATACAGTGAGGCTAATCTCTGATGCATGCCCATTGTGAGAGACAGAATCTAAAAAAAAATCTGTAAATCACATTGATTTTTTTAAATAATTTGTTTGTATGCTACTGCTGCAAATAAGTGTTTGAACACCTGAGAAAATCAATGTAATTATTTGTTTGTGATTCCACTGGTCAAACGTTTCCTGCCATGCACACACTGCAGGAGGGATTTTGGCCCACTCCTCCACACAGATCTCCTCTAGATCGGCCAGGTTTCTAGGCTGAGAAACAGAGTTTGAGCTCTCCAAATACTGTCTATTGGGTTTAGGTCTACAGACTAGCTAGACCACTCCAGAACCTTGATATGATTCTCACGGAGCCCCTCCTTAGTTATACATACAATTTATATGTCAAAAGTTTGGGCTCACCCAAAGTGCAACTACCACATTCTTGTTTTGAATCGTTTAAATGTTGTTTTATAAAGTGCAGTTTTCACCTTTAGATGGCGCTGTGGTTAAGTTAAGTTAGAAAGGACAGACGATGCAGTAAAATTCATAGGAAAGATCGGCGTCGATGGAGAAGAGAAGCTAAAGAAAGACAAAATTCTAATTCCTTGTTGCCAGCATAAAGCCAACAAGGTATGTTTATTTTATGTTGGTCTTTTTATTGTGAGTGTGAATGATTGATATCACAATATGTATTTATTAGTGTAAGAATCAATTGTCTTGTTTGTGTTTTCCATAGTTATCACGGTGTGTGTAGGAATTTAATAAAGTCACTTGTAGAAGGAAACCACTGGTGTCTGGACTTGTTGCACAGGTATGACAGACAATTTACTGTTTTCCATGAAAAGTTGCAATTTAATTTACCAAGCGAGTTGTACATCCATTCATCTTCTTCCGCTCATCTGGGACAGCAGTCTAAGCAAAGATACCCAGACTTCCCTCTCCCCTCTCCTCTGGGGGGACCCCGAGGCGTTCCCAGGCCAGCCGAGAGACATAGTCTCTCCAGCGTGTACAGTGAGGCATCCAGATCAGATGCCCGAGACACCTCAACTGGCCCCCCTCAATGTCGAGGGCTCTTCTAGAAGCCCCTCCCACAAGTTGGATCGGCTGGATGAGCACTTCTATCGTACCATACGGTCAATCTGCTCCCACAACAGCTCTATGGGGTTTAGATCTGGTGACCGCTTTAGCCACTCTATTACAGATAGAATATCGGCTCCTGTTGCTTCTCTAAATAGTTCTTGCACAGTTTGGAGGTGTCCTTTGGGTTATCGTCCTGTTCTAGGAGTCCAAAGGAAATGGCATGGCAACGCAAAATGAACTGATAACCTTCCGTATTTAACGTTATGTTTACTCTGAACAAATCTCCCACCTTACTAGCACCAAAGAAACACCAGACCATCACACTACCTCCACCTTGCTTTACAGATGGTACAAGGAACTTTTCCAGGATCTTTTCAGCTTTTCTGTGTCTCAGAAATGTTTCTTCTGCGTGATTCAAACATCTAAATCTCTAGTCCTCCTCTCTTTGATGTTCTTTTGCCCACATTAATCTTTTTCTATTTAATGAAGCTTCCAGTTGAGGATCTGTGAGACGTCTATTTCTCAGACTGGAGATTGTCAAAGTGATAGTATACTTGCACGCAACGCGGCTTTATTAATATTTATAATAACAATAATAATGACATCAGTGCAACATCAAACTCTTATAACATCCACTGCCAATTCATGTTATGAATATTATGCAAACAGGCTCAGTGTGTGGTAATCACCTGTTGTGATAAATCCTTATTTTATTGAAGTCTACTGTTTTTTTTAAAAGTCGTTTCTGTCTGTTCATTTGCCTCTGCACTTATACTTTATTCAAAGAAATGTTTCACACAACCTTTCTCGTGTTGCACGCCGCCGGACTACTTTTAGCACTCAAGTGACTAAATTGTGACTGAGAGAATCCTGTCATCTTCAAAACCAAAAGGTTTAGCAGAATAAAAGGTCCTTCAGACATAGTCATTTTGCTCCCTTGACTAAACTTTACAGATCAAGTGATCAAAGGTGTAGCTGAGAGAATCTGGTTAATATTCAAAAGAAAAGATTTTTCAAAATAAAAGATTGTTGAGACTCAAAAGGAAAAAAATAATGGTTTAATTAATTGTTTCCTCCGCGGTCCGGTGCCATTTGATCCAGTACTGATCTGTTGCCCCGTGGTTGGGGACCACTGCTCTAATGTACTTATCTTCTTGCTCAGTAGGGCGGTTTTCTTCTTTGGTTAGAGCCAGTTTGTGCTGTTCTCTAAAGCACTGTTTCCCAACCCTGGTCCTCAGGGCACACTGTCCTGCATGTTTTCCATGTTGCCCTGCTTATGCACACCTGATTCAGCTCATCATCAGGCTCAGCAGAAGCCTGACAATGATGGCCATCAAAGGCAGGTGTGTTTGAGCAGGGTTGGATTAAAAAATGCCAGACAGTGTGCCCTGAGGACCAGGGTTGGGAAACACTGCTCTAAAGAGAGTCTTACACACCACTGAAGGAAATTTTCAGTTTCTTGTCAATTTTGGCTGCTCACAAAGGGCTGTGTCCAAGTAGATCAACCGAAAGTCTAATGGAAAGACAAACTGAGGCAGGAAAAAATGGGGTGGAGGCTTTAAAGACCCTCCCATTCAGACGCATTCAGGAGATGGACTATAACTGTCTGGTTTCTTGAGTCAAGATACTTCTGAGCCTGGGCCAATGGAGGGAATGTCTCAACCGAGTCAAAGAGAAGAAAGACTGGACTGTAGGTTTCTGGTTCAAGGTCCTGATAAAAGTAAAGTGTGCCTGTCATTTGGGAATCAAGGTTTAGAGGAAGATTGGTGAGGAGCAGAACTCAAGCTGGTTGAGATCCAGTGAGAAATCTCCACAGACAGTCATAATTTAGAGTTAAATGTCCAGCACTGGTGTTGGTAAACTCTGCTTACTTCAATCCAAAATCACTACAACAGATGTTCTAGAGGATTTCAAGATCTGGATGGAGATGCAAATCTCATCTTCCAGCAGGACCTGACTCCTGCCCGTACACTGAAGTACTGAACATGGACATATCACTACAAAGGTAAGTTGATTCATTTCATGCAATCAAGATCTCTGTGATTATCACTATGCGAAAACGACAAAGTAAATGATAATTTCCCCAGAGTATTCAAATTTTCTGAATTATTTGTGGGTTTTATGAGCTGGAACCCCAGTTTATCCAAAAAATAAACATACTTGAACTCAGTTAAGCAGTAGGGCCTGAATCTACAGTATATTCTATGAAAATTTGCATTTTTGAATAGAATTATGGAAATGAATACACGATTCCATCTTCTCATTTTTTTAAATGGTCTGTATATCTATATTTTGTTAAAGCAGGTTTGATATCAAACTGTTTCCATTATGATGTAACTCAGCACTCCATAGTGACTGTAGCCAGTGCACATGCACTGCAAACAAGAAGTGTAAATATATCATGACAGAACTCAGGAAATTAAAATACATGAAAAGATTAGAACCATGTATTGAACCGGACCAGGCTGAAGTTCATAGTAATCATTAAAGACGTACCTTTGAAAATTTAGCAGATAAATCAACATTTCAAGCTGTTATTTTTTGTATTTTTCAATATTAACATTTATAAAATTTCAATATTCCATTATTTATTAGAGCTGGAGGGTCACATCATAGAGTTTTTGAGGAATGTGCCCTTTAGTTTTCTTTGATTGCTGCCGAGGTGTCTGTCCTCCAGTTATAGTCTCTTTAGGACTCTTTAGTTTCTCTCTTTGGTTTAGGTTTGTTTGTTAAAGTTTTAGTTCATCCCACTGGCCTGGTCTCCTGCGTTTTGAAACCAACCCCACAAATTTGTACCCATCCAACCCATGCAGCTGGAGAATCTTCGCAGCAGTGACAGTTCTTGCGCTCATGCCAGAAAAAGCTGCACTTTTTACCATATATAACTTGATACATTTGTACACATGGCAAAATAGAAGTGTGAGTTACACTCCATCATGAAGTCTAAAGCTACGGACACCACGTTCAAGAGTGTGAAATAAGCATATGCTTGAGGGCACCTTCAGTCCATGCTGTTCACACTGGACAAGCAGGGAGGGGCTTCTTATTCTTATGTTACTTTTTATTTACTCATGTCCGCCACTTACTGTTGGAAGAGGTTTGGTGCATAATGTCGAAGTTGTGTAAATATCGGGAATTTCGCTGTTCCAATTTATGAAAGACTTGGTGTTACAGAATTCTGCAAAACGCAATTACTAATTTCTCCTTCATGATCGCTTTTCAAATGGTTGGCACTTCTGTTAATTGAAAAAGACACCATCCATATGTCACTCCCAAATCCTAGTCCCTGATTGGTCAAAGTTGAGTCTGGTTTCACTGCCATGGCCGTGCATTTTTGTCCTAGAAATGTACGTAGTTATGCATTAATGCGAGAGTTTTGAATGCGTGAAGCATGAAATTTGTGTTTCCATAGACTTTTCATTGAAAGTGGTGGATCGAATGCATGTACAACGTAGCTTTAGAGAGGAAGAATTTCAGATAGAAAACCCTGGAAGCAGTTCTGAAGTCAGTGCGGCTTCTAAACCCCGTTTCATGTTTCCTCTTTTTGACTCACTTCTTCAAGTCTCACTTTTTTTTTTTTTTTTAATTATGGATGTGAGAAGGCATCTCACTTGCTGCTGCCTGCAGTGCAGTGCGTGAACAGTTGTGGGTTTTGCTCTGGAACATCTGGCCCGGCTGGTTGGAACTGTCGTCGTCACTGTTGAGCCTCTTACCTGTGAGGCGTTGCGAGGCGTCGGGCCTCGGCGTGCGCCGGCTTTGTTTCTTCTGAAGTGAGCGACAGCTGCAGATTTTCTTTTCTTTTCTTTTTTTTTGGATCATCCCTTCCTCGTCAGGATGCCTGACAGTCCCTGGTTGCCATAGCAACAGAGGCAGTAAGGCTAGCAGTTGTGACTGATATGCCACTGAGGTGTTTCCCAATCTGACACTGCGGCTCCCCTCCCTTCGGTCTGTCGTCTCCTCTGCAGCCTCCATCCGCTCCCCCCTCTCGCTTCGCTTTGAGATGATGCGTTTGTACCTGTCTGCGGTGACATGGCCTCACCATGCTCACTGACATTTCTCCAAATTGAGGCTCTGACATGAAGGACGGGGAGGTGCTTCAGGGGTGACCAAACCCCACAAACTTTCCCACCTCCCAGGTGGAGGAGGAAGAGCGAGGTTTGTACGGCGGATCCACAGATTCAAATTCAACTCTGGAAATGTCAAAGCCAAACCAGCCTCCCGTCCAGGTGAGCCGGCGTCGGCGGCTTTGATTGTCCCACCGCAGTCATCGCAGCCAGACAACTTCCCGGCCAAGTGTGCGTTTGCATGCACGACCCCAGCTGGCAGGGAGGTGCGGCAAAAGACAAACGAGAGCTGGACCCTCCATGATGGAGGACATTCATGAATAAACCTGCCCGCCGCCATTCACACAAACACAATTAGCTCCATACTTCACCTGTGAGAGACGGGGGGGACACACGCCAGCCGACATGGGCCGCACAAATGCTAATGCACCCCCAGAAGGACCTCATTAAGTCTATTGTGCTCGCAAACCGTTCCCACAATTCCTTTCTGCCTCCTCATACGTTGAAAACAAGCTTTAAATGTAGGAACATGCAAAACAGGCATTGATATTTTAATAAAATAATTGAAAGATCTCTTTGACACCCACCTGCTTTGATATCTTTTTTTTTAATCGCACAACAGCTGGCAGATTGAACATATTTATCTATGTGCACGAGAGAGGAAGTGCAGAAGGAGTGTAAGCTGAGAGTCGCAGCGTGTCTGTGGGAGCGCTTGTGTGTTTCAGCTGCCTCTTGGGTTACAGCGTGTGTGGGAGTGTTATTGAGAGATATTTTTAATTCTGTATGTCAGCGCCTCTCATCTCCCTCAGCAAGAGATTTCGGATGGAAACTGAAGCATCACTTTCTATTCAGCTATTATTTAAATAAACAAACGCTCTGAATTTGGAATATTTACAAAAGTGATGCATATTTTTCAAAGAAATGATCTAAATGTCGAAATATCAAAAGTTTTCAAAGGTTTCTCCCGATATTGATAATTTGTCACGACTTCTGTTATTTGAGGACATTTTGAACAACTGATACTATGAAATGTCATCGGATTGTAAAAAGCCCTCCAGGCCACAAGGAGGCAGTGCAGCAGGAAGCAGAGTTGACAGAATCTATTCAAGTTTTACATTCCATTTTGTCCAGGGGATTTGGGGCATAACACAAAGGTAAATTAAGAGAAATGTGCAACAAAAAACAAAAATACTGTCTCCATAAAAAGATTAACCAATTTATGTTCAAGAAATCAACCAATAATAACTCACGGGTGAAGCAAAATCCTTCAGGGTAAACCAAGACCAAAATAACAAACAAAACCCCATAAAACTCAGCCCAGGAGGCTTACCTGCAAGAAAAAAATAAAACAATGACAGACACTAACCTCCCTGGACTAACATAAACAAGAGAAAACATAATAAAGAAAATGGTGGTTCACAGCTTCACTTAACATAACTAACTCATACCATACCAAACTACACTACACAGAGTGGGACTGAACACAAAACCACAAAGAAAACTACAAACTGCAGAACAAAGTACAAAACAGGTGGAGAAGCGCCCCAAGCTGAAGTGGAGACTGGTTGCAGCCCAGCTCCCTTCTCGCTGGCTGAAGGTCCACACAGTGCTTTTAAAAGATGGCTCCACCAGCTTGGGTCCAAAGGGAGCCACGCCCTTCCAGCACCACACATGAAACAAATAATCCACAAAGATCCACAAAACACACAGGAGTCCCACTCTGACCAGAATAAAATACACAAATCACAGAACAAGGAGAAACCAAAACCAAATATGCCTAATTTCCCCAGCCTGGGATGAATAAAGTACTTCTATTCTATTCTATTCTTTTCTAAATACGGCCACAGCTGTAACATCAAGTGTGCTTAATATGTCGCTTTGCAAGTCTTAAATCACAACCCCTTGAAGTTATTAAATTGAAAAAGTGTGTTTAGACTCATTTCTTCTTTTCACAGAACAGTTGTAACATACAGCAGTGGATGCAGTTTGTTTTTCTTGGATCATAACTAGGTTGTACAGGCTTTGTGTGCTGTTTCATGGAGAAAACCCATCATCCATTCTGAACCTGTTTAATCCCTATGGGGTCAGAGGGTTGCCAGAGCCTTAGTCGGCTACTGTTGAGTAGAGGCAAGAACCTGGCAATATGATACGTATCCCGATTCGTACCTCAGGATATGTATCCCAAGACTGTCTTATCAGCATAGTAAATCGATACAAGTATTGCCAAACAAAATATCGCGATATATCGCCAAATCGATTTTTCCCTACACCCCTACTGTTGGGTGAAGGCAGGGTTAACCCTGGACAAGTCGCCAGTCCATCACAGGTCCACAATCACACACACTCGCATGCACACCTCGGGACATTTAGAGACACCAATTCACCTATGAATCATGTTTTTGGACCGTGGGAAGAAGCCAGAGTCCCTGGAGAAAACCTATGCATGCACAGGGAAAATATGCAAACTCACCACGGAAAGATCCCAGCCGGGACTTGAAACAGGGCCTGTGAGGTAAGAGCTCTAACCACAGTTCTACCATACAGCCCATGGAGAGAACCTTCAAATAGGGCTGGGTTAAAAAAATTGATGAATTAATCTGAATTGATTTAAGCTTAATAATTGATCCATAAAAGTAGACGTCAATTTAAAGCATAATGGTAAATGGTAAATGACGTGTACTCGTATAGCGCTTTTCTACCTTTCTCGAAGGCCCAAAGTGCTCAACAGTCACAGTCCCATTCACCCAGTCACACACACATTCACACACAGATGTTGGCTCCACTGCCAAACACTGGCGCCAACCTTCCACCAGATGCAGAGTTTTTCCCAAGGACACTTTGACACATGGGCAGGAACCTTCCAGTCAGGAGTTGACCACCCTATCGTTGCAGTACGGCCGCCCCGTATGCTCATAATGTTAAAGTCTACTAGCTTGGTGCTAACATATAATGGG
>NC_050515.1:20865728-20898354 GCF_002922805.2 Oryzias melastigma | reverse complement strand
ACACCTCGGGACATTTAGAGACACCAATTCACCTATGAATCATGTTTTTGGACCGTGGGAAGAAGCCAGAGTCCCTGGAGAAAACCTACGCATGCACAAAGTCTACTAGCTTGATGCTAACATATAATGGGATTTCCCATAGGACGGCTAATGCTAACACTCAGTTGACCTAAACACACATCGCTGACTAAATTAACATCTTTATAAACTCACAGGAACTAATTTTCCAAAATTTTAAAGGAAATATATTTTTTAAAGTAACCATTTGCGGTGTAAAGCACCGTTTTTGGTTTTTTTTTTTACGTTCTTCATCTTCTGAAATAAGATGTAATGCTGTAGTGTCATTGCCACCTAGTGGGCAAACAGTAACGCCCTCCAGGAGAAGCAGAACCATGTAACACTGTATGCAATTAACAATCTCATTATTTCTCTAATACATTTTACAGAAATTATTTGAAAGAATTGAAAAAAAAATGGAATCGAATTGATCTAGACTGGTGAATCAAATCAATTTGATTCTGAAAATTATTGGCGATACCCAGCCCAACTTTTGAGGTCAAATGTTAAACATTTGAATTTTCTGTCAGTTCTTTGATGTAGTGAGAAGTAAAAGAAATGCAGGCATGTCAGAAAGATTTTTTTTATTTTTGATTCCCCCAAACCCTACAAACTGAGCATGTGCAGTTCATGTGATTAGTCTTGTGTGCCCTGTTCAGGCTTTAAGGGCAGTTGTGACTAATGCTTTATTAACGACTAGAGTGAGGCCTAAGGTTACAGGACGACAGCGTATGTCAAACAGTAAGTGTGTGCAACTTTCATTAGCCTGACAAATACCTCAAAAAACACTTGCCACATGCACGAGAAAGGTACGTTTCATCATCAACGTTTCTCAGGGAGGTACTAGTACTGTCTACGATCTCTCAAAGGCTTGGACAACCCAGAACGCCGTGGGTAAAATACCATACAAGTGCTTGAGACTGGGGCTTTAGAAAATCAACTGTTCAACTTAGTCACAATTTGTCTGCTTTGCAAAATATTGGTATAAAATATTTAAGAAAAGAAGTTTTTTCTTAACATATTGGCTCCCTCTGGATCAGCCCCCTTGGATCCAGCCCCCCTTCCTCCATGTTGCTGCTTTCAGGAGTATCACTGCGGGCTGCAGGATTACAGCGGTCCTCGCGGACCAGGCTGCAGGATTTCTCCCACTAATGACACATACGGATTTGCTCCAAGTCTGCTCTGTCATCAATGAAACCTCATAAAAAAAGCTTCAATCAACCCACCAAAAATCTGTCGTTTTAGACCATCACATGTGTGAAAGCCACTAAGTTCCAAATCCTTCTCTGAGTTCCACTGGTGTTCATGAGGAAGATTTATTTTCCCTGATTGAGCTGGTTTGGAAAAGGATCGAGTGTATCTGTGTGAAGTGAGAGCGCCGACTAAAAACATAAATACTTCATGCTGCTTGGCTACAGTAAACAGCCAAAGCTGCAGTGCAGACCAGAAGACAAAAATGTATCACTCAACTGTAAACTATCATCAATATTTGGAGAGTTGGATGTGTCAAATTGGCTTATTTTCACTGTCATTCATTGTAATTCCATTTTTTAAAACACATTTTTAATGATGAAATCTTTGCAAAGTGTATTTCCTTAAATTCTCAGATATTGGACACAACAAATGTGTAATGGGGTTATTTGTGCTTTCTTGTTTCTTGACATTTCCCACTTTAATCTTTTGGTTTTTATTTGTTTAAAACAGGGGCATCAAACTCGCACAAGTGGCCAAAATCCAAAACAAACCTTAGATCGCGGCTGAACAGGATAAACATTTATTAAAAACTCTAAAATAAAATTTCTAAAACTTAAAAGAAATAACTTTTTAACATAATTTTGAACTAGATATATAGCATTACCTGCGATAATGCTAGTGTGAATGCTGTAAGCTGAATTTGGCAGCTAAAGATGCTAGTGTTGATATCTGAATATGCTAAAGCTGATAGCTGAAAACACTGAAGCTGATAGCCAGCTAAAATATTTCCTAAAGGCCAAATAAGTCTAAAAAAACAAACAAAAAACTTTGTTAGCCAAAGGTTAGTCAAAACAGCTACCATGTAGCTAAAAAAAAAAACAACTAAATTTTAAAATATCCTAAAAAAACTGAAAAAAGGCTAAATTAGCCAAAACAGCTAGCATGTTGCTGAAATATTAGCAAACTCCAAATAAGCTAAAACAAATTTGGTAAATACTAAAATAGTTCAAGGCACAATGCCAATTTTAAAAATCTAAAACTGTAACTTTTTAAACATAATATGAACAATAAAAAGGCAGGAATATTATTCTAAAATAAATCAACTTAAACCTTAAATAACTTTCAATATTTTACTCTCCATAAAAATATATTTTGTCAAAATTATAAAAGTTAGAAATGAGCGTAAGACAGCATCGGTCCATTAATAACAATAAAATTATCTGGAAGGCCGGATATAATTTCCCGGAGGGCCGGATCCGGCCCCCGGGCCTTGACTTTGACACATTTGGTTTTAAAAAAAAAAAACTCACGTGTTCCTCCAGAGAGTTTGTCAGAATGTGACAATCTCTGTCTTAACTTGGACAGACAAATTTTTGGACACATTGACCATTGAAAGGTAGTTAAAAATCATTTTATTTGGTGAAATTGTTCTTTTTTTGTTATTCTTCTGTACGGATGTCAGAATCTCCTTTTAGCTATATCTCCTGCATAGAGGTTTGAAGGAAATTGACGCTCCAGCTTTTGAACTCAGAACTGCTGTTTTTCTCCACTCTCCACTGGAATTGTGTACATTGCATGAATGGTTGTTGAAAGAATGTAAAAGCTAAAACTCTGGTGTTAAAGGGTTAAATAAGGTAAAACTTCAGATTTTTAACACAGAAGACAATTCAAATGTATTTCTCTGTTTAAAACTTCTTGTGGACATTAAATCAATTAACATTAAAGTTATCAAACTTTTTGGTCGCTGTCCATTGCTTTTGATCTTGTAGAAAATATTGGTTGCTCTGCCGTCTCACACTGACCAGACAGCCTCCTGTTTTCATTTAGCTTCATCTGCCATCTTTTCTCTCACAGAAAAAGTTTTTACAGTAAAAGTTCAGGATATTTTCTAGTTTTCATAAATCTAACTCTGAAAGCCCAGAGACACCCAATGTTTTTCTCTCCAACTGTCAGCCGTGGGTGCAGGATTTTCTCACTTTTTTGGAATGAAATGTTCTCGATCGTTCTTTTATTGTACACATGATGGTAAAAAGATAACTGTGTTTAGAAAAAATGAAAACCACAGTATTAATGGAGCAATGAATTGACCTAAAAGGAGCTTTTCTGTAAACCAGGCAAAAAGTTGTTTGAAAAATGAAGCGAGAATTACAAGGGAAGTGTTTTGTCTTCTGCAGTTTTCCTTTTCCATAGTCAGTCAAGTCTGTTCACTGTAATTCCACTACTTGTTTGCTACATGCTATATGTTAGCCATAATAGAAGTGTTAGCCTTGTTTGCGTACTCACAATTCATGTGGTTCCCAACCTTGTTTGGAGCATGTAAAAAAACAGACTAATACCACTAAAACAAACGTTATTGTGGCTATGCTAACTCAAAACCATGTTAGTGACACGTAAACAAAGCACAGTCTGCATTGCTACTCATTAGCTGCATTAGTAGCATTAGCTGCGTTTGCGTATTCACAATTTCTGTTAGGCTATTCCCAACCTTGTTTGGAACATGTAAAAAAAGAGACTAATACCATTAAAACAAAGATTATTGTGGCTATGCTAACTCCAAACCTTGTTGGTAACGTAAAAAAACCACAGTCCGCACTGCTACACGTTAGCTGTGTTAGTAGCATTAGCTACATTTGCATATTGGCAATACCTGTAACTTTTAGCTTTACTCACATCATGTAAAAAAACACACTGATGATTAAATTAAAACGAACTTCACTGTGTATGTGATAATATAACAACCTTGTAAGTAAAAAAAAAAACAAAAACAAAGAACACCGTCTGTTACATGCTAGCTGCATTAGCATATTTACAAAAACAGCCAACATTGTTTGGAATTTGTAAAAAACAAAGAAAAAGAAGAAGATTAACATTCTGATCGAAAAAACGTGTGAACTGTAAAACGTGAAAAATTGGATCAATTAACAAAAGCTCTGTAATTTGTTACATTTAAAAATCTTAGTTTTTATTAAATTTAATTTTTACGTTGAATAAACCATCAACTCAGAATTCTTATTTGATGAAACCTAATAATTGTAACTGTAGCAAATTACAGAACTTTTGTTAATTTGTCAAATTTTTCACTTTTTACAGAGTACCTCTCAAAATTGAGTCAACAAAACACAACCTAAAATAATCCACAAATAAGGCGCTCCAGATTATATGGCGTTGTTTTTTGAAAAGAAAATTGAGGGTTTTTAGTCTGGTTTATGATGTGGATAATGCAATACTTCATATCTGAAATCTGTTTAACATATCTGTCTTTTATTTTTTTTTCTATTATTGTATTCCATTTTTCAAATACTTCAAATGAACCAATAAATCAAGTCCACAAGCTAAAGGTGCTGATTTCATTTTGCAGCAGGACTGTACACCTGCCCACACAGCCAAAGGTACAGAAAGCTCCTTCAGTGGTGTTTCTGTGCTGGATTGGCTAGAAAATTTGCCTGACATGAACCAACAACATACATATACATTTCATAGGTTGTCAAGAAGATCCTAAGAGACGCCAAACTCCACAATCCAGATGACCTGAATTCAGAAATCACAGCGACCTGGGCTTTAATTGCTTCTGCTCTGTGCCACAGGCTGATTGCCTTCATCCCACTGTGCACTGATGCAGTAATTCATGCAGGAAAAGGCCCAACCAAGGATAGCAGGCTTAGACAAGAATAATATTTTCACAAAGGTGACATTTGTAATGAAAAAAATCTTTCTTGATCATTCTGATAAGACAGCCTAATTTGAAATTTTAACATCTGTTTGCCATAAACATTCAAATTCCAAGTAAAACCATTTTATTTTTTATATTATGTGAGTTATACGTTTTAAGTTGACTGACAGAGATTATCAAACTTTTTCAACATTCTTAATTTCTTTAACGTATTTTTTTAGCTGAAAAATACTATACATTAGTTTACGTAGCAGATTTGACCTGTTGCAGGTTATTTTTTGAACACAACTCCAAAAAATGTGTTTTTTGTTGCAGCTTCATAATTTGATACACTTATCTAAGCTACCGTCTTTACTTTACAAGAAGAAACTAGAGACTGGGAGGATCTGAAAGAAGCTGCAGTGTCTGTGATGAAGGTATCAGCTATCAGAGTCCTGCTGTAAATTAAGGAGCGGGGGGTAACAAAACTGCAAGAACAAGCCGTTTCTCGTATTTCGCTCATCTTGCAACAAGAGCAAATCTGATCTGATCTGTTTGCTGTTGCGAGTCCAGCCAATCAGATCAAACGTGCAGCAGAGAAGGAAACATCTGCATCATATAAAAAATAGATCGATGTTTGCTGTGGGTCTCCACTTGTTATTCATATTGGTGCACGTGTGCTGATTTACACGTTTGATCTGAAATGTTCCTACAGTTCTGCACGACCATTAATGCAGGAAGGATGTGAATCCATGAAAGCTCTCACCAGTCTATTCTTCTTCAGTTCTGATTCGGTCGCTGAAAATGGCTGAAAATGGCTGAAAATATCCATCCATCCATCCATTCATCCATCCACCCAAAACCCACTGAATAGAGTAACAGGGTTGCTGGAGCCTATCCCAGCTACACTTGGGGGAAAGGGAGAGTCTTTGTCTGTATTTGAGAACTGGACTAAGAGAGCCAGACCTCACCTTCAAAACAGTAAGTCCCTCTTGTTTAAAAAAAAAAAAAACCTTAGATCTTCTATTGAGAAACAAACATCAATTTCTCTGTCATTCTGTTTGTCAGAATAACCATTCCTGCTCTGCTACCTGTATTAACATGATCATGCTAATCCTAATTTCAATCTATTTGAGTTATTACCCGACCAATCAAATGCCTCAACAAAAGTTTGTTGTCTCACGTTAAAACGTTTGAAACATTTGACAGATTCTCCTGAGCCCGCTTTCAAGTTGGAGGGGTGTGAACTTCCAACAACCTCACCCCTGATTGGTGAGGTTGGTTGTCATAGAAACCTTAACTCATACTGACTTGAACCAATCACTGCATACTAACCATTTCTGGCTTCGACACAGTGACGTCTGTATCAACTGAATGACTTCCTTGAGTTGGAGCCAGAGGTAAACGTTCACACCACTTTCGACGGAAAAGCCTATGTAAACAGACATTTCAGGCTTCTGCATTAAAACTCCCACGTTTCATGTTAGTTTTTAGGACTGTTTTCAGGGTCTAATCCCAAAATGCAGAGCAACTGAATGCACGTTAAAAGTTAAACTAGTTGAACTTTGACCAATCGGAGACTTGGATTTGATAGTGGCGTATTGTGATTCACAAATCAAAAACTGATCACAGGGGAGAAATTAATAATTGGGTGACATCACACTCACTCAGTCCAGTTCTCATGTACAGTCAATGGGCAGGTTACACCCTGCAGGGTCTGTTGCAGGGCCACAGATTTGCATTATGATAGAAATATTGTGTAACACACCAAAATACAAGATTATTAAAAAGTGACTCTGATTCTGTGGTGTTTTGTTATGTCACTTACATCTGAATTACATCAGTACTTTTTGTGGTTTCCCTCTGGATTTAAACAGCTGAACAGTACAGGTTCTGCTTGGCTTCACAACCAACTACACATAGGTTGAAGATAATATAAGACTGTTTTGGAAATAATAACACTCAAATGATTTGAAGTTATTCTATCCTTTCTAAATTCTAGCAAACCTGAAGTCCTGAATGTCCTAAAAAGCCTCAAAAACTGTTTATTGAAGCAACTTTAAGACTATTTACATTCATTTGTATTTTATCTTCCTACATCACACAACAAACATCATCTTTCTTTTACTTTTGATGACACTCATCAGTTTAAAACTAATATAGACTGGCTGATGCAGCTCAAACCACAAAAATTCGTTTTATGTTTTACAAGATAAAAAATAAAGTCTAGAAGGTTAAAACAGTGTTTTCTCTGTCTGCAGTCTGCTGCAGGTGAAACACTAAATATTCACAATTCCTTCACACACACACACGCATAAAAAGACAAAATGAAACATTTCTCAACGTTGGCACTTATCCCTGGCAGATCTGCGCTCCACACATCAAAAATTAAAGACGCGGCGTTAATTATTGATCCTAATCAAAGACTGCAGATCAGAGCCCGCGGACGGCAGTGGATCATCTCGCGTGTGGGCGTCACAGGAACAGCTGAGCAGATCCAGATCCAGCGCTGAGGGGAAGTAACACAGACTTTATTCAGGCTGCATAAAGAACCCAAATATTGTCAGAAAAATATGAGAAATAATTATGCTTTAGTGCTTCCTTTAAGAAAGGAAAATGTGCCAAAATCTGTACTCACAGACACATTTTCAGGTAGTAAAGTAAAGTATAATATAGCTATTTTCTAGCTAAAGAACAGTGTTTATTCATGGAGTGTAATTGAATGTGTTGGTATTTTTTTTATAAAGACTTCAGACAACAATTTCATCTTAATCAAGTAAAAAAAATATTTTAACTATTTTTAATTTCAGATTTAATGTCTTATATACCAACAAATATATGATAGCAGCCCAGTTTAAGCTGTTGTTACGGTGACAGTTCTCACATGGCAATTTGACATAAAGTCTTCCTTCTTCTCAACATAATTTGACATTATAAGATTAAAAAAGAACTAGAATTTGATTTTTCTTTTGACAAAAGTGTTGCTTTAACAAACTAAGATCAATGTTCATTTTGCTTATAAGGAAAGCACAGGCATTCCAAATAAAAAAAAGATTCAGGATAAATAAAAGAAAAAAAAGTAAACCGAAAATCACAGAAAATGTAAAATAAAATCCTGTTCTGAGAAGACAAAACTGAGACAAATACGTACTTTTACACAAACCTTTACATGAAAATCTATTTTTCACGTGACAAGGTGTATTTGAAATCTTTTGATTTAAGTGTGCCTTATACAAAAATGTACACCACCTTGGTCACAACGCCCCCTATGGGAGAATTTGGGCCGTCTCCGATGGAAAAATGTATATGCATATTTTTATTCTCCACTGGCAATCTATTGGTGACAGGTCGTAGTAAACATGTACAGGTAAAGTCTAAAGGTTGTGTTACACAGTACATTTCGCGCATATTACACAAATGGTCAAAAGCGAATATACGTGGAAAAAGTGATGTGGTTAAAGATCGGTCGATTCATATTACCCAGCACACAATACTCAAGTTGTGGAGGAACCATGCGTAATAATTGAGCTGTTTATATGTAATTCATTGGTGATTTATGCCTCAATTGCATCATTTTAATGCATTATGTGTGCTGTATCTGGAATATAAAAGTCACACATTGGTGGTCAGTAAGACATATGTGGAGATGTGTGGAACAGTTGTGGAAAGCCACAAATTTTGCATATGCATCTCACAAAAAATCACGCACAGTTGCGTAAGATTTAGGTGTTAAGCTACGTAAAATTCGTATAAACTGCATAATTCTCATATCAGAACTCACCTTAAGACTTGTCGGTTAAAATCCTCGATGGACATTTGCGCACATAGACGAAAGATGAACAAAAGAAACACTTGTGAAATACGTCTAAAACGTATGTATCACAAAAGACCAAAATTGCATACGTGGAAAATGTGCAAATTGTACATAGTGGCAGTGTGACATGGGCTTTGGTCACATGCACCCCAACAGAGGGTTGACCCATAGAGGTGCTGTGGGTTTTGAGGTTGTCCATAGTGGGTGTGTCTTGCCTTTGGTCTTGTGCGTCCACCAATATTGACATAATGAAGATGTAACATACAATTACCTGCACTCCCCATACATGCAGCATTTGCTCACAGTCAATTAGAAGCATCTTACTGACTGGAGCTGGGTGGACAATTATTTTTGCTATGATGCCTTAATTATCGTGAAGCACCAAGTTGAAAGACTCGCTTCAATTCTGCAGAATATCAATAGTATTTTGTTATTACAAGGTAGCAAATAGCATTGCTTTTAATTAAATTCAGTTCATTCATTTTATTTATAAAGCCCAATATCACAAAACAATTGCCTCCTTGGGCTTCATGCCGGTAACTGTAAAGCAGCAGAAGGTTTTACATCATGTTAAGAGTGTGTGTCATCATTAAGGAATGAAACTGTGACCTGTTGTCCAAAACATGTCAAATTTCCCCAAACAAGGGTGAAAAAAACACCAACATTTTCCTAACAGTGATCATTTTCAGTCACAGTGCTCCACATTTTGAGTTTCACAAAATGTTGAAAAAAATGGGTTCTAATAAAAAAGACATCACAATCTTCTACTTTTCTAAATCCCTACATTTGTATGACACAATCATCAAAATTACAAGAAAAAGGGTTTGATTCTGTATATTATGTGAGTTGTACTTTTTGAATGGACTAGCAAAGATTGTTGAGCTTTTTCACAACATTCTTCATTTTTGAAATGAGCATTCATCTTTATCATTGCAGCTTTAACAGTAGAACGCTCTGCAGCTACAGATGAAGGATTCAGTGCTTCCTGCAGCTTTAGTTTAAAGACCTACTTCAAATGAAAATGGTGTTTTTTGGTGTTTTTAACATGTTCATGTGGCATTTTCCTGATGATGGAGGACATTTATAAAGAAAATGAGGCTTAAAGTCACATTTCTTTGTATTTCTTTATTCAGGAGTATTTTTGATGTAGTAAATATGCTGGATGGACCACAAGTGCCCTGCTCTGCTCCATTCTGATGAATCCACTTGTAGACAAATAGATTCATTTATGTCTTTGTTTTCCTCGTCTGAGCTGGAATCTGGATCAAAACTGTGGAGCTGGATGGCTCCAGTATTGCTCACCGTGTTCACTGCACTGGTAATGTTAGGTTTGGGTTGTAAACAGATGGGCGAAGGGAAGTGGGGCGCCCACAACTCAGAATGAAACTATGTAACTAATCTGCAGAAACTATGTCCCAGAAAAAAGAAAAAAAAACAGGTTTCTTGATTTTGGCTAAATAAAACCACCGGGAACACTTTGAAATTAGATCAAAAATGATCGGAGTGGGATTTAAAAATGTTCTCTGACTGATTTTTTAAATATTTTGTAGGGTTATTAGAAAAAAACACAAAAATAGTCTATATTTAAGCAGCAAAAGCACTTTAACCAGTCTCAGTAAACCATTGCGCTGAACAAATGTGTACCCTGCTCTGTTTTTCCACACAAAACACACACACACACTTACAGGTAGAGCAGCTGTGAGCACCACATCTGATTATGTTATTGACACTGGGCAGGAAACACAAGTGAAAGCTTGCCTCAGCTGATGGGGGGGATCCACAGAGGACGACGCTGCTCCATCACATTAAATGACATAACTGGTTTACATCACCGCTGCCTTACCACAAGCGGGGGGGATAAAATACACAGTTAAGCACAGAGGATCTGCACAATCCACACATCACTTTGTTCATGTATTAGAATTGTTAATGCAGCTTGCTACTTTGCCAGCCTTGGTTGTGTCTGAGCATCTCCAAAGCCCCAGGCTCTGCGCTCCAACTAATGATTAGCATTTACATAATGAGCTAAATGTTAGCTCTTCCCTTAAAGTGGTGCTCCTCAGCTGTAGGGGGCAAGCTGACCTCCACAGAGACAAACACGGAGGCTTGGGGGAGGGGGGGACGAAAACATAGTGGGAAAAGTGTACAGGTTAAAAATGACCAGAGGTATCCCTATTTTTAGATGGTCTTTTAGAGAGTATTTGAAGTAAACAAGGTGTAAGGTATGTTTTATCAAGAAAGGTGAATGTCAGTGTGATTTAGTTTGATTTTTATGTTTTTTTGGTCATGTTTGAAGTTGCCCTTTGACAGTTGTGCCAATTTTGGTTTTATGTTGATCCACAGATATCTTCATTTGTGTTAATTACCTTCAGTCTGTCTAAGAGTCTGGTTATTGAATGTTACCCCAGTCTCCTGTGTTTGGGTCCTACACCACCAGTTCCTGACAGTATTAGCTGACCACCTTGCACACCAGCAAGAGAGTTTTTGCTGCCATATTCAAGTCATGCCATTCCTTGTCTACCCAATCCATTCCTGAAGGGGGTCACTGGGGAAATCCTTGAAGTTTCCTGTTCCTGTGGAGGGTCACCGGGGCCGCTCCTCTTCATGTGTTTGTTCCTGAGGAGGGTCGCCGGAGCCACGCTTTATGTTTTCTGTCCTGTTTTGGTACAGGAAACATGGCTGAGGGGGGTGAATGGTAACCATCCTCAGGAACAGGAAACATGAAGTGTGGCCATGGTAATCTGCCTCAGGGACAGTCACATGAAGAGGAGCGGCCCCGGTGACCCTCCATAGAAGAAGGGTCCCCGGGGCCGCTCGTCTTCATGTGGCTGATCCTGTGGACGGTCGCCTACATGTCCCTGTTACATTCATCTTCATCGGCCATGTTTCCTGTTCCAGAGGAGGGTCATTGGGGCCGCTCCTCTTCATGTTTCTGTTCCTGAGGATGGTCACCATTCATCTTCATCGGCCATGTTTCCTGTTACAGAGGAGGGTCATTGGGGCTGCTCCTCTTCATGTTTCTGTTCCTGAGGATGGTCACCATTCATCTTCATCGGCCATGTTTCCTGTTCCAGAGGAGGGTCATTGGGGCCGCTCCTCTTCATGTTTCTGTTCCTGAGGAGGGCCGCCGAAGTTACGCTATATGTTCTCTGTGCCATTCCTGTGGAAGGTAGCCAGAGCTGCTCCTCTTCATGTTCCCTGATCCTGGGGAGCGCCATTAGGACTGCTACTCTTCATACCTGTTCCTGACTAGGAGTTCTCCTCTGATGCCCCTCATATCTTGTTGGCTGCAGGAACCTTCACTGCTTTCTGGATTTGTTATTATTTTGTTCCTCCAGGTCCCCTCAGGTGTTTGGGCATCTGGGATCTGCCCTTTTGGGGAGGGGTACTGTAAGGGCTCTGTGGTTTAGTTTGGTTTGTATGTTTTTGGTCATGTTTGGAGTTCCCCTTTGACAGTCACACCAATTTTGTGTTAATCATGATCCGCAGTTGTCTTCATTTCTGTCAATCACCATTAGTATGATTTAGTGTTTTGTCATCTTTCAGGTTTTTAAATGATTTACTTTCTGCCTCCAAGCCTGGGTCTACACCACCCTTACAGTCAGGGTAAAATGTTGTACAAAGAGAACAACTTTAATCGAAAGATTAGTTTTTTTTATTTTTGTGTAATCTCAGATTATACAAAATTGGTTCTCCTTTCAGATATTTTATTCATCTGTTGAGTTCTCTGCATCTTCCCTCCTCACACCAATCACACATATCCTTCATTACCACATCTACAAACCTTGTCTTTGGTTCAGACCTCTTTCATTTATAAACCTAATTTGTCCAAACCGTCTTAATAAAGCCTCTTCAAAAAAAATTAGCATGAGTATTATCTACCTCACTAAAGGGTTCAATCCCAAAGAGAATTCTAACCAGATTACAAAACAGATCACATTTGTTAATAGTCTTGATAATTGACAAATACTCAATTGGCCAGGCAACACAATCTTTAAATACTATTTTCTGGTGTTTTGAGATCACAATCTCTTCAGAATGAGCAAAAATGGCCACGACTGACAGAAAAAGTGTTACAGTTCAATTCCCTGCAGATTATTGTTGGATTTAATTAGTTTACTTGATTAATTTATCAGGGCAGCATACAAATACGTTGAATTTAAGATGCTTGCACCAGACTGTAGCTTAATAGCTAATTTCCATCTGTGGTCCTTTACAAAGGTCTGCGATGAAGGGCTGAGGTGCTCTTGAGCTGAGACTCCAAACTCCAAACACCTTCCTGGAAGACTTACTCAGTGCACCTTACTGGATGACTTCCCAGAACAATTCAAATGAAAAATATTTTAGTTCAGATGAATAAATGCAGTAAAAAAAACTTTAAAATATGTATTTCTGCCATGAATTATAGTATCAAACAGTCAGAAATTCTCCTGCTCCACAGTAGACCTGGAAAAAGAGGAAAATATACTTGTTATTTTTGCTATGCTACAAATGCAAAAATGGCTAATTTGACAATTATTTACCAAAAAATCTTTATATTTCTCTGAAAAATAGTTTCCACAGAAGTTCACATGTACACAAAATGTACTACTTCATATAATGTTTTGGTTCCTATTTTGAAATTATTTTATTACATTTTCTGCAAGAAAATACTTTCTACAAACATCTAAACAACCTTGTTGATGTTTTACATCTTCACCACTTGTTCATTCTGCTCTCTCATGTCATTTTTCTTTAGGGCATCTGGGAGCGGTCCTTTTCATGGGTGGTACTGTACGATAAGTAACTAAATCAAATTATGATATCTTATATCTAGGTGATTCTGTTTGGTTTTTGATTTTCAGTCCTGCAGTACTTGTAAGATATTAATGATCATAGCAGCTTCCCTCTTTTTAATAGCCCACATAGCATTCTTAGTGTTTATATCTCATCATTTGTGACTTTCTTTTCTTTTTATATCATGTTGAAGTAAAACATTTTGCACTTTTTTTATGTAAGTCCTAATTTAGTGACAATTAAAAAAAAATGAATCAATCATTTGTTCCTTTACGTATTTATAACACAATTTTAAAAGCATTTCCAGTGGTCTTTTACACGGGATGATGCCATTTTTAGACAAAATCAAAAAAACTGTCGATTTCTAGGACATAGTTTCTACAGAGTGGCAGGAGTTCATCAGAAATTCGGCTCTGGGAATCGGCGTTGGTACTAGAGTTGGCAGGACTGTTGGTGGAGAGTTAGACTGAGCTGATTTCCCATCATCCCTTTGTTTACATTCTAATTTCCAGCCCCTTACACCCCAAACCTTACATGATCAGTGCAACAAAAATGGAGAGTATTATCGGAGACGTATAGTTCTATGCCAGATGGTAGATCTGACAAGGAAAACGAAGACGTACCTAGATCTATTTGTTTGTAAGCAGATCCATCAGAATGGATGCCAATTTTAGCTTCACAACTACAAGCAACATTTTTTTGCGTCTGCTCCTGATTCACAATAGTTTGAACAAATAAATATTCAGAATTGCAATTTTAGGCCTAATAATCTTTTTTTATTGGATTGGAAATGGTTTGGTTCAAGCAATCAAAGCAGAAATTATACAAAAATAAAGAGAAACAACAGAAATTTGAATCTATACAACAATAAATCAAACATAGTAAATACACATATGTTCAAATACACTAGTAAATTATTCAATTATTACTCTTAAACATATTTGCTCTTTTGCATATAGTTCATGACACAATGAAACTATGAGATACTAAGATTGTCAAAAGGAGTTCAGATGGAGAGTGGAAGGAACGAACTGAAATAATCTCACCCCTGCTTTTATGTCCTCCATTATCAGAAAAATGCCACAAGAACATGTTATAAAACACCATTTTCATTGAAGTGGTTCCCTACATAGACGTGTTTAAAACACCTCCACTTCCTACCTGCATCGAGAGTTAAAAGTTACTTGTCAGAACTCAGACGTCTATCATACTGGTATAATTTCCCTGTGCAATCTCCATCAGGGTCCTGGTAAGGGCTGCAACTCAAAGCCCAGTGTAGAAACAGACAGACACCTGTCAATCAAGGTGCCATGCTTTTTATGCATAGCTTTAAATTCAATTACAAAGCTCATAAATATAGACATCTTCTATAGATCTTCTTTTTTTATTATTATTTTTGACCATCACAGGAGTGATTTTAGTTGTAAATCAGAGTTTTTTCAAATCCGCAATGAGAGGATAGTTTCCAACTGAGGTTGTGACTGCAGTAACGTAACCTCAGGGGACGCGTCAAATGTGAAAAAGAAAATTTCACACACTCAGGTGTGACAGCAAGTGGTTTCACTTATAGTTTCCATTTGCAGTGGCTGCATCCTCAGCCTTATCATTTATCTATTCACCTGAAGATTATCCTAAAGTTTCTTTATTTTGTTTCTCTAAATCCTCAGAAACTCGTCCTCTTCAAACCCTCCTCATCTTCAGACTCTGTCTTCTCAAATATAGACAGCTTGCCCGACTGCGTGGAATACTCGTTCAGATCTGCTTGTCACTTCACATCTCCCTCATCTTCGTCTCTCCTTCACCTCTCCCTACGTCTGTCCAGCCCTCCTTCTTGTAATCTGTCCGTCTCCTGCTCCACACCACCAGATCAGTCTGTCTGTAGAGGGTTTTTTTTTTTTAATTCCTCTGTGGAGGAGCTGAGGGAGTTGTGGGAGTAAGAGAAGGTGGGGCTCAAAATCTGTAGAGCAGCGATGGGGTGTGTGGGGGGGGTCTAAATGTAAACTGTGGAACACAGAGCAGCTTAACAGAGCTATAAATAGAGCAATGGAGCATGAGAGAAAGCGAGCAGGAGAGAAAAAGCTTTGCTTACGGAATAAAAATTGCTCCCGACAGTCGGGGATTAGTGCTTCCCTGGAGGATTTTCACTTTCCAATCTGGGGCGATTGGGAAGAGCACCAGCCTCAGTCATCTTAATTCAGTTAAACCCTGCCCAGCACAGATAGAAAACATGGATCCGTCTATGTTGCACCAAAATAGACGTGGGCGCATTCAGCCAATAAAAACCCAAACCCCCGTTGAAGTGGCGGCGGGGGGGTGAGGGTGGTTGAGTATCGGAAAGCATAAAAAAAACGTCCACGATCATTCAGCAAAACGACAAAGCACACCGAGGCTGAATCTCATCACCAGCAGATTACTCAGCACCGCTCTGCTGCTGTGCATGCTGGGAGGTGCATGTGTGTCAAATCAGTCCTCTCAACTTTCAGGATTTTAAATAGGAGGACTCCACAAAGCTTCAAATCAACTCAAATAACCTCAGATAATCACTAAATACCTCAATTTGTAAATTTTTATTGATGAAAAGATGTTTTTTTTTGAGGTACATTCACACCGCCCTGAGCAAAGTGTCTTAAAGTGGCAGTTCCAATGAAAACACATCTTTGTAAACATGCAGAAATGTGCAACTGTTGAGCTACATTCACACCAGCCACAGCAACTGGTGATCAAGTGGCCACACTGCTACGAAAATTCCATTTAAGTGCAAATAAACCCACATTTCTGGCTTACGGGTTCAAAACTCTCGCATTTGCTCGTCCCTACGCCAGTTTTCTATTGGGCTCTACAGACTTATTTGATGGTCATTGATTGCACGCTGGAAGTTTAACCATGATCACAAAGGAGAAATGAACAATTGCAGTTTGTGCCTGGCCAGAATCATATGTCTTTCATATATTGGAATAGAGCTGTGCAGAAAAAGATTTACAAGATGTGCATCACTTTGACATTTCCCCAACAAGCCTCTCTCAACTGTAGGTGGTGGACATGTGCTAGTGTTGTTACCAACAGTCTGGTGTTCAAGAATTCACACAAGTGCCCGGTGTGAACCAAATATAAGAGGATATACTGAACCTGAAAATGAAATGATGCCTAACTGATATCAGATGTTCTAGATTGATAAGTTATCAGTAAAGGAATCACGATAGAAAGGTTGTAGTGGCTCACGGTATTGTTAATATTACTATGCCATAAAAGAAGTGACATCTTAGTGATCTGACAAGAGAAACAGTGGACAAAATACTGAAGAAAATCATTAGCAGGAAATTTGTCAATTCTTGGTAGACATTAGAGTTGATGTAAACCTTACCTGAGGTCTGCCCATGGAGATTAACATCTCAGCTTCTACAAGTCGCAGGCAATATTTAATATAGAGAAGTCAATACTGAGGTCGGAAGTGAGGATTTGTGAGCAACATTATGGCTTCTTTCCAAGAGAAGCACAGATAAAGTATTTGCCTTGAGGATGCTAATGGAGAAGAACAGAGAAGATTACAGTAACTCCCTCCCTCAACCACTATGTAGAGCCCTATGTAGTGCGTTTGCCATTTTCTAGTGCTGTCCGAATCTACTAATTCAAAAATCAAGTGCACTCGAAATTTTCCATAAGTCTTTGCAAAAAAACTAGCGTGCATCAATGCTCACTAGATTAGTGAATATAGACCGCAATTTATTGCGGTCAAACAATTTCGAACAAAAAAACGTGTTTAAATGTAATTTTTGAATAAACTGTCCACATTTTCACCATCAGAACACAGTGGAGTCATAAATAAGCGTCATGAAATGTTCCTATTTATTCGATTTTCACTTATCGAAATCGGTGACGTCATATCCAGTGTTTAGAAAAAAATAATCAAAGTAGTGAGCATCGTGTCCGAATCACCTTTAAAATACAGAGCACTAGATAGTCCCACACTATATAGTTTTTTAGTAGGGATTAGGGAGGGAATTTAGACCCAACCTATGTTTGTAAAAATCAGTGCAAAGCCAATATGAAAAGATGTTTTTCCATCAGCATCACGTTAATCGTGTAAATGCTCACAGATTTACGGTATATCCAACATCAAGTATTATTCTGATGTCACCGATTGCCTGCATCTTAGAAAGATTATACACATAAATAAGCAAAGTATCATTCATAAATTTGTGAAAGTGTTGAAGCCATTAAATAAAACTGGTTAATAAAGGATTAAAGACAGTTGCATCGTTTTCTGAAAATCTCTTCTGCTGTTTTTTGAGGCAGAATTCTCTGAAAATCTTTCTGTTTTCAGGCAAAAATATGATAGTTTGATAAAAACATTAATGATAATTTGTTTCTACTGAAGAATTTGAAATATTGAGGATTTAAAAAAAAGTATCATATATCTCAAAAATGTTTGCAATAATTTATCAGATTTGGATCAGCTGCAAGACTATAAAAGCTTTATGAGACAAAGTACCTAAATACCCGTGAAGATTTTCACAGTTTAAACCTACCAGAACTATTTTTTTTCTAAAAAAGTTTTTCCTAAATTTGTAACACGCTGTAATACATCAAAACAGTTTTTAGGCTTTCTTTTGCTGAAAGGCAACTCCATTTAAATCCCACAGCAACTCCTGAACTCTAAACTACAGAGACTAGAAATAAAATGTCTTTTTGCTCATAAAAGTTGGACTTCGTGATCACCCAAAGTGAATTTGCAAGAATGAGTAACTGTGGTGGATATAGACAGAACACTGAGACTCAGTATCAACTTTAAAGGTAGACCGTTCTTAGAGATATTCATTCAAAAGAAATGAAAGTTGCAAAAAAAATTAAATAACACTAGTTATGGCTACAAAAAGAAAAAATCCCACAGACTTCTACTGAGAAATAAACAGCTATTCTCTTTATTATAGGCCTCACCGTCAATCAGTGGTCTTTTTATGAACTAATGGTATTACGTGTGACAAAAGAGTCAGAGATACGTCTGTCAGTCAGTCAGACTTTATCAACTGTGTTCATAATTAATCTAGAACTTGTTTGTAACATGCTACATGTTAGCCACGTTAGAAGTGTTAGCATTCCCAATACCTATGTTGGTAGAAAAAAAAAACCTGATACCACAAAAACAGACATTATTCACTACGCTAACTCCAAACCTTTGTGAGTAGCACGTAAAATAAGAGACGTTAGCTATGTTAGCTTTTTTACAATAGCTACTTATATGTAAAAGAGTTAATGCAAATATGAGGTGCTCTGGATTATAAGACACACTGTCATTTTAAAAGTGCATTCACACCCTGAATACGATTCGCGCGGCAGAGACGAATAGCTCCAGTGTTCATCAATGGTACAGGTGCGCTCTGAGGCGAATTGAAGCGAATTGGTGCAATATGAGTGACTGACGCAGCGCGAAGGTCCACCAGCAGTTCAATTTGAGCTGCGAGGCGTGAATTGGACGGCACGGCCAAAACGTAAATACTTGAAGTTTGACAGGTTGCTGCTGCGTCGCATCTTCCAATCAGGAACTCAGCTTTGGGCACATGACGTTTTCAGTTTTTGTACTGAATCTTCATCTTTTTCCTTTACCTGTTTGAGCCGCAGGTTTGCAGAGCTCATTTGGAGGCAGGATACACTCTGGACAGATCGCCAACTTTCTCTCCCGCGGTGGAACCCACTTGCTCGATATGCCGGCAGAGAGAGAGACCCTGCGGGGTTTGGAGGCTGCCGGCTCGGGCCTCATTGAGACATTTAAGAAAAAGGAAAAAGGTCTCCTAATTTTATTTTTCCCCCTCAGATTAATATGAAACAGTGAGCCTTCAAGCTCAGCCACAGAGACACAGAAACACAGCGGAAGCGGCTGTCATACAGACACAGCTCCCTGTACTGGGAAAATCTTTTTATAATAATCATATAAACTCAAACGTGGAGACATGATTACTGATGTTTTTGTAGAACTCTTCACAATAACAAACCTTATTCCCCGACATCATGTGTCTTCCATTCATTCTAAGTGAGATATGCACAGACAGAGGTGGTAGCTCCTCCCACATGTGGCCGAGGCATCAGGGACACAGTTTTTGACAGGCGGTCAGCAGCAAATTCGCTGCGCAGCGAAAGAGGGGCAGGGCACGCAAATTTGTCACGCATATTGCATTGTGAAAGAAAGTAAGTATTTTAAGTGTGAGTCATAGTGTGGAAATATGTCACTAAGTCATTTTTTTTTCAGTTATAACCAGTCTTGCTCTACTTTCTTTTAACATGTTCTTTTTGATCCAAATTTTTCGTCATAATATATTTTCTTTATTCAAGCTATAAACATATGTGATCTCACGTCAAGCTTTCATAACATTGCATTGAAGGATTCTGCCGAGTCCAAAATCAAATAGTAGGGTTGTGGACTTTCAACAAGCTGACTCCCGAGTGGCTGCCAGATAAACGTTAACTCAAACCGACTTGGATCAATCTGTGCTTACTGACCACGATCTCTCCAACAAAGTCCATATCACGAAAAACTGACTTTGTCTCATTGGAACCGGAGGGAGCCATCTTCTATGACTGATGTCACACTCACACATCCAGTTCTCTTATACAGTCAATGGTTCACGCCAACCATCCTCGTGTCTTCTCACATCCATTAAAGGCATCTTTGTACATCATTTAGATGTTTTCTCCTGGTGGCTCCAACCTAAGCATCCTATCATGAGCATCATCTCTTGAGATGCTTGAGATTTTGCAAACTTGGTCCAAATGTAGCTCAAGTAAAAACAGATGCTGAGTTATTAAAATTAAACTTATAATCAGAGGTTTAGGCCATTTTAGGAAAACTCTGTCTTGAAGCATAAACTTTAAGTTTTTGAGTGTGTTTACAGAAAAGTCCAAATGAGTATTTTCAGGTTTATCAGAGCTGACCTATATTTTCCTCCCCTAGCTTTGCTTTCCTCTTGCACCTTATTCCTTGCCGTCTCTGACAGGCGTAGTTGGGCAGTACATCTCAGATTGGTGTGAAATCGCCGCCTAACAGGCGGGAAATTGGCTCTGTTATTTTTGGAGCCGAGTCACGGGGGACCGTCGGACCATCATCCTCTCTCTAATGAGCAGGTGATGGAGGCGTATCTTGGGAGGCATGGAGGGGAGATTTGTGTCTCCAGTGCTGCACACATGGCAGATGATCAGATGAGGGGAGAACAGAACGAGTCGAAGCAGGAGGAGCGCGACAGCGGATAGTGTTACACAACAAAATCCTGGGGAAAAAAGGGAACGACATGGGAAAGGGGGCTTTCAGTTGGCAAGTGTGCAGCTCAGAAGTGAAGGGGGCGTCTATCAGCTACACTGTTGGGGGTACGATTGCTGGCTACCCCAGTCTCATGCGGAAGAGCCTTTGAGCAAACCGTCTCTGGTGGATTATAGCTAGTGGTAACAAAATACTCTACTCATGATAAGTTAGGGATATTGTAAAAACTCATTGGAAGTCGTTTGTTTCGGGATGGGGAGGCTATTGTATTGGAGTCTTACTTATTGGGTCCAAAACCAAAACAGTCCAAAAGAAAATAATTTTTAATGTGGCATCAATTTCTATATTCTGTGGGTATGAAAAGTTGGTTTTCAGAGTAAGTCATTCCAAGTTTATCGTTCAAAAAACCATGAACACACGATGTCGCTTAACATACGAGCAGCACTACCTGGCCATACTGCGCCTTTGGGTTAGTCAGATGTTGTAGGGGAAGTTGGTGAGTCTCAATGCCTCATTTTTACTGAGTTGTCCAGAAGTTACTGGTCCGCTACTGGCCGGTTTGGAATGGTGAGCGTTTCCATTGAGTGTTGGACCATCAAGGTGCATGCGGGGTGTAGACCGATGACGTTGCTGTGCGTCATAACAGTGTGTATTCAGGGGTTTAGTGTGTCTCTGGTCCCTAACCCCCGCAAATTAAGGGGAATACTGAATGCAAAGAAGTTCATTTTCTTGGCAAGAAGGTTGTTTGAGGCTTAAAAGAGTAACTTTCGGTTTGAATCTTGAGTCCAAAAAGTGCTTGTTGTTGTTGTAAAACCTTTATGCCAATCAATGGGTTACATCATGTGATGACAATATCTCCGCCCTAACCGTTAGATTTAAAAAAATACTGCAATGTCTGGTACAACGACATAATAAAGACTCACCCCAATAAAAATTGTGTTTTTAACATGTTCTTGGGACATTTTTCTGGTGATGGATAAAGAAAATTAAGCTTCGAATTGAGGAGTATTTCTTTATTTTAATCGTTGTGGAGCAGAAGAACACAATGCATCTGCTTGTGTTCTTCAACTGTGCTGTTAGCTCTAAGTTTGATCGCTATTTTTGTGTTACTAGTAACGTTAGGTTGGGGTTGTGAGGAGTTGTAAGCAAGTGGAGTGTAAGACTGTGTAAACAAAGAGATGGGAAGTGAGGGCGGGCTTACTCTGGGCCAACAGCCCCACCCACAACCTAGAAGCTGAAATCTACTGTTGCCGCTCTGTAGAAACTATGTCCTAGAAAATGACACAGGCTTTTGATTTTTGTTGAAAAATGCATAATTATAGTTAAAGACCACTGGGAATGTCTCTAAAATGGATCAATAGATGACTGAGTGGGACTTTAAATCCTTTTATTTAACCTTGTGCAATTATTATCATTTTTGAAATGATTTTTGGTGAACAAATCAAGATAAGGTAACATTGTTGATTTTTTTTTTACATATATTAAACAGGAAATGAACCATTTGCAGAATTCTGTTAATATTGTTGACCCACTATAGACAGTTTTGGTGGCTTAAATAGCAGAAACCTATTTTTTTTCATGTTCTTTCTCCAGAATGTGAATTCATCTCCATAAGAACAAGGAGTTCTTGGAGAGATGAAGCTGCTCTGCTGATCCAGCCGGACATGACCGGAGGACAGCGTGTTCATGCTCAGATTATAGAAGTCTGGCGGGGGTGGGGGTGGGGGGTGAGTGGGGTGGGGGTTGATGGTGGAGCAGCCAAGTGTCAGACCCAATCTCACCTTTAGGAAGCAGAAGATCAGCTGCAATCCCGAATTTGCCGAGGATCCGATTTGATTAAGTCTGCTGCTTTAGTGCCACCACACAGCACACACAGTATGGGGGCTCAGCAGGTTTATTTTATTATATTTTTCTTAAGGCAATCCATTTTTTTTTTTTACCCCAAAAATGTGGAGAGAACCTCTTGAGGAAGATGGAGAGGCGCGCTCACGCGACTGCATCCGAAGCCGCTGGAAGGCGTCACACACCGCATTCATCACACTTCATAAATTCAGGCATTACTGCACAGACAACACAAACACAGCCTGGGAAGTCTGCACTGCAGCGGCTGAACACTGCCCCCTCCTGTCCAACAACATACTGAGCTACACTTTTTTGTCCCACTAGCAGCTTTACAGTGCTAAAAACACAATCCCAAGAACATTAAAACTCCCTTTGTGTGTGTGTTTTTTTTTCTATCAGGCTGCTGGTGCAGCAGACTGCGGCCTCAGTTCGATTCGTTCTCGTGGCGCGCCAGGGCAGCCGGCAGCGTCGTCCCACAGGGGCCGTGGAAGTGGAACCTGAGACAGAAGAGACTGAGCGAGGCTGCAGATGAACAAGAATAGTCCAAAAAAATAAGACGTACTTGAAGCGCATGGTGGCTGGCGTGTTCTCCATGTTGAATTCGGCCACGGGGACGCCTCTGGCTGCCACCTGGGGGGCAAACATGGCCGCCGGGTACACTACCGATGAGGTGCCGACCTGCAGAGAGGCACGTGAGTTACTGACAGCTCTAACAGTAGACAGTTTTGAAGACCCACTCCGATGAAAACTGTGTTTTTAACATGTTCTTGTAGCATTTTAGTCATGATGGAGGACAAATATAAAGAAAATTAGGCTAAAATGTTTAGTTCTCAGTGTTTCCTTGTCTAAAGTTTGTCAATATTCAGAGAAACTGAATGGAAGTTGGGTCTAAATTGCCCCTAAATGTGAATGTGAGAGTCCGGGCCTGCAACAGGCTGGCGGCCTCTTCAGGGTGAACCGGTTCTTTGTCCAACAGTAGTTAGGAAGGGCTCCAGCAACCTGTGACTTTAAAAGGGATTCGGCAAGTTCTGAAGATGAAAATATTCTGTCTTTTCTTTTTAAACAACAAGTATCTATCAGAATTCAACTTTTACTTCATAGTAGAACAATGTACATCAGTACAAAAAAATATTATTTTCAAAAACTGTTATGTAAATGTCTATAAATAGATAAATAGTGGATTTTTTCATTATTTGTGTTAAATTTTCTAAAACATTTAACAAAATATCAATAATTTTGGTGTAAAGGGGAAAACAGAATAGTCGGTGCTTGATATTTAGTGAGTCTATGTTGTTGCTATGGCAATGTTTTACAAGGGGAGGAGTCTTTTCCTTCTTTTTTTTTTAACAAAGTGATACAGGAAACAAAAGGTAACTTCAGAGCAGAAAATAATGATCACATTTGATTTATTAAAATCAACAAATGATAAAGAAGTACATCGTCTTGTTCAAAGACAAATCAGAACTGATTTAGTTTCATTTCTGATCCGGTCCAAACCACTTAGTCAGAGGGTGTAACCTTGAACACTTTCGATTTGACTTCATTAGAGGAATGTTTTACCATACCAATGATTTTGTAAAGTGGGAAACTTTAAAAAGTATTTCGGAAATCAGGAAATTCTTTACTTTCTGGTAAAAAAACAACTATTTGAAAAAGAAAAGGGGAATATGAACTCAGAAGGAAAAACTGCTCATAGCAACCCGATATTCACCCACCACAAGACAGAGGTCACAGCTGTCCAGAACCTGCTCTGAGCGGGACAGGACGCCGGAGTCCAGAGATTCTCCAAACCACACCACCGCCGGTCTCAACAGGCCTCCACAGCCGGCCTGCTCGCACCTGAAATGCAAAAAAAACACTGTCACCATGGATAAAAGCCACGTGAGGAAAAAAGTAAAGGAGCGTACCGCGGCAGCTGCTCCACGGGGATCTGGGCGTCATGCGTGTCTGGGTCTGGAGCTCTGAGGAGACGGTGGACGTTTCAAAAACATGGATTCCACTCAGATTCCTCAAAGATGAGGCTCAAATACAAAGACTCCAAAAACTGAAAAAGCAAAACTAATCATGGTTATTCCCTTCTTAAAATGTATTAAAATAGTTTTTATATCTTTGAGGAGGATCCAGGCTGAGTTCAGACCGTCGTTCTTTCTGGAAGGCAAGTGTCCTGTTCAGCCTTTTCAAGAAATACAACAGCTGTAGCAGGCGGTGGTAGTGTGATGGTGGGGAGCTGATTTAGAACTACGATCATCTATTGATTTACTGCATAAGCCTTACCAGTGGTCGTTGAATTAGGATTATGCCGTTTTTAGCCAAACTTTTAATTTAGTCATTTTTTAGGTTTCCGCAGAGCGACATTAGAAATTTGCATCAGAGTTGTGGGCGGGATCATTGGTGAGGGGCAACCCCGTCCCCTCTTCCCTTTGGAGCTGAGAGCTCTCTGTTTACAAACTCTCCTGCTATCTTACAGCCCCTCACAACCACAACTTAACATTACCAATTCAACAAAAATGGCGAGCAATATTGCAGTTAATTTTTAAATTAACTCATTTAAACCTTTTTTTGTGCCTAAACTAACACAAACATTGTAAAATCACAGAAAGGATTTTCTTCTTCACATAAGACCTGGTAGGTTTGGAGAATTCTTCATCTAATAAGTAAAAAAGAACAAAATGTTAAACTTTAAAGCAATAAATGTATTTAAAAAACTAATTAGGAAGTGTAAAAACACACTTTTTGTATATAGAAATGATCTAAAAAGTATGAAAGAGAAAAAATAACATTGTAATGAACTCAAAGGAAATTGCAGAACCCTTTCAGAATAAATGCCAAGCAAACAAACTAAAATATTGATACTTGTAGATTGTTTTTCTGGTAATTTCTTTATGTTTTCCAGCTCCTGTGTAATTGTCAACCCAGACAACATAACACAATTTGTTGTGATGCTAACTCCCCTTCCCGTTTATAAACCTGGTTTAGAGCATTTGTCAGGACTCACTCATCCGTTCCAAATGTCACGTTAAGTGACAGAGCGGCTTTCACCGTGACATTTGATTCTTGCTGGATTTCCTTCTCACTGTGTCATCAGGTTGCATTCAGTTGGTTTGACATTTGACAGCCTGAAACCAGCTGTTTTTCTCTGGCATTTTGGTGTTTGAACGCCTGCGATCTATATTTCACACAAACACGTTTTCCAACCCGCTCGTCGTTGAAGACAGCGGAAGATTTGGACCAACTGTCAGCTGAGGAATGCTCTCACCCTTTGTCCTTCAGGGCGTCGCAAATAGGGCTCTTGTAATTGGCCGCCTCGTGGCCGCAGCTCAGGCAGCGGGTTTTAAACAAGCTGCCTGCAAGTGAAACAGAAAAAAAAATATTGTATATACCTTTTAAATTAGGACAACAGGAAGCGCTCACCGTGGAGTTCCAGGATGGTTTTGGAGCCGGCGCGGCGGTGGAGTTCGTCGATGTTCTGGGTGATCACCGTCACTTTCCGTCCCTGTTTGCCTAGCCGCTCCTCACACTCGGCGATGGCTTTGTGGGCGGGGTTTGGCTCTTTGGTGAGCATGACCTCCCGCCGATAATGATAGAACTCCCAAACACGAGATGGATTTCGGGAAAAGGCCTCTGGAGTGGCTAGATCCTGACCGCAGGAGGAAGGAACAAGGAAAAGATACTGTAGATAAAAATTCAAAACCTAGTGGCGGATTTGCGCATTTTGCTAATTGCTTTAAAGAACCATAACTAGCCACAGGAATGGGCTACAAATGTACTTTTTTTTCAACATCCATTAGATTAAAACATCTGGCGGGACAGATTCAGCCAGCAGGCCTTGTGTTTGACACCTGTGCTTTAAGGGGCTCAAAAATGATTTCAAAGTCTATGGTTTTGAAACCACACGGCGACAGGACCTATTGCTTGGCGGCCATTTTTGTGGCATTAGTGTGAAATTTGGTGATTTTCACATTTTCCCAAAATATGGGAGAGAAAACTTTTGTTTGAGCGATCTTCATGAAATTTCGCACACATAGCGACAGCTTATCCATCTGTATAATAACAATATAAGGGTTAAGCCAACAACCACCACCAACTTTTCACTGACCTTTGACCTTGAGAAGAGGTCACCATCTTGAATTCAAAAGAAAAAGCCTTATAAATTTAAACTCCTCCTAGGGATTTCATTCTATCGCCTCCTAACTCCTTAAATATCACTGGGAAGCCACAGGGGAAAAAATTGAAGTTAGAAGAATTTGAATTATATTATGTGGCGTCCACTTCTTGGTTGCACATACTCATAGAAATTGTTCGAATTGTTGGTGAATAATGAAATAAACTTTTGGATTCTTCTTTTGCCCCCAGCAGGCTGATGAACATTAAGAAACGAAATCTCATGCATAATTTAGTCTTTATTCTAGTAGTTCTGACCTCAGGTGTCAGTACTCACCTGGGCCTGCCACTTCCTCCAGAAGCCTCCAGCTCCTCTGAAGGTGGGAACTCCGCTCTCGGCACTCACCCCAGCTCCGGTGAGGATGGCAATGTTTTTGGCTTTGCCAAAAAACTCCCTGAATGCTGCCAGGTCTGCAGAGAAAAGCACCCAGTTAGACAGTACAATCCCCTCCTACACATGGCTGGGGTTAATGTAACGGAATACCTGAGCTGGGTTTGGCCATCTCTACGCTTCCACGGAGTCTTCTGATGCGGGCCTGTGTGCAAGAGTTTATGACGGCTCTGCAGGTGAACTGCCGCAGAATCATCAGCGTCTAAAACTAAAAAGTGACATTGGTAACATTTTTACTTTTCTTCATAGTATAATCTTTGGCCTTTTTATTTAAAAAAAAAAAAAGCTTTAACAGTGCCTCTAGTTTAAGATTGTATATAAGCACTATTATAGAGAATAATTAGAAAATGAATTGAAAATATTTCAAATTAAAATCTGGGTGCTGTTTTTTTTTTAACCCCTTGACGATCAAAGATGTAAATATGTATCAAACCCCTTAAGCTTTGTCTAAATTTAGCATCTACCTAAAAGCAAAATCATACTCATTTTTCGCTCATAGCTGGAAATAAATTCAGGATCATCAAGGAGTTAAAGTCAATTAAACTGTTCAAATCCCAAGCTCTCCTCCAGTTTTTTTAATCATACAAAGCAAACACTTAGCAGAATAAATAAACCAATCCCAGATGAAGGAAAAAAAAAATCTTGATGCAGACGCCATCTTTGTAATTTTTTTCCCGTACATTTACAACTCCAAACCTTTTGAATCTACAAGATAAAAAATAGCATAAATTTAGCCAATAACTTTTAAAGTCATAAATATAAAACTTTCTTCACAAAAAATTATTAAATTTAAAATCGTAATATTAATATTATTATTATTTTGTAAACTGTCCCTAATACTCTGTATCTTTGTTCTTTTTTTTCGCTGTATAATACATTTAGCTATTTAAAATTCATTCCCGGTACAGATGATTTGATTTCCGGTTTTAGCACAACAGGTACTTCCTGTTTGAAACGCGAGGGGGCGGGGTCACTCATTCCAGTTCTCATATGCTCTTCATGGTTAACGTAGACTTCAAAAAAGGCAAAATATCAACACTTTGGGGGCAGCTATAATGCTGGAGGTGCATCATAGTGTGTAAAAAATATCTTTCAGTCAAGACATTTACGTGCAACATCCGAAAAGTGCGTCATTTAGATAGGAAGTGCACTCCAATGCTAAAAGGCTATGCTAAAGCTAACGAGTTAGCGCCTCTGAACGTGGACACACAGCTGCTGCTGATTGGAGTCCCTTCAGTGTGAAGGAGGAGCTCATACCTCTCGGGAGGAGATGTCTCTCCTCTAAAATGAGGATTCAAAGGGTAAATGCTTCAGGTCAGAGCTGTAAAACACCGGAACTCAATCGTAGTGTTGTTCTCCTCATTCAGAGAAGGGGTGTGTCGGGTTGGATCAGCTGGAACACCGTCAGCCAATCACAGCGGACGGTGAAGTAAACAAAACCAGAGCTTTCGGTCGTACCATGTTAGAACCAGCAGGGGGAGCGCTTGTACTACTGCACACGGCACCAGGGTGACCCTGAACACAGGGGTCACAAACAACCCCCGGCAAAGAAGATATCTACCATTCACATCTGTGGTAAAACAACCGACTCAGCTATGATTAGACAGATTTAAAGCAGAGTAAAATAGATACATACAGATAAAAGGACTTTAAAAGCACTCTGGAGCTTTTTCAAGAAAGAATTTTATGACAAACACACACTTTTGGTTTTTTTTTAAACAATATTTGGTGAAAATTTGGAGATTAATACATACCTATTACACCAGACCAGTTTTTTCATTTTTTTTTTATTTGTTTTATGCTTGTACACTAGCAGTGTTACACCTTTTCCATGTTTTATTGTTTCATTTGCTAACAGAGGGAGAGAGGCGGTCTTGGCTAATTTGGCATCCTGGCCAAAAAACAAGCCCCGCCCCCTGGAACTCAAAGCTTGCATACATACAAACAAACAAATACAAGAACTGAATGTATTATTTATGTTAAATTATTAACTATTTAAGTAAATATACAAATTAGAAAAAATATATAAAACAATGAGTAGAAGGAAATATTGTATATAAACACCAAAATATATTGCACAAATCCTTCATGACCATAAATGAACAAAATAAAAAAATGATAAAAGTAGTATTTATTTATACTGACTTTTATTGATATTGTTAATATATTAATGCATAGTTAACAATATTTAATATTTTATTATAATATTGTCCAATTGAACTAAGTAACTATATTAAAATAATAGTTACTATTTAATCTAAATCGGTATTAATCATATTATCATGGTGTATGTTTTGTCATGATATTCTTAACCACGTGAAAGTGCAAGTTGTAAAGGCTGACTTTTATGGTCTTTTTTAAGACAAAATCATCAATGACATCATCACCATTTACCTGTTCACATTCTGTGCAGTTCCCCCTTTACCTCTTCCTGTGTTTTCTTACACACAAAGAGAGAGAATATTGTCATCAGAGCAGCAAGTTGCCTTGATAGTAAGTGCACCCTGGTGCATATTTCATTAACTTCTCCAAGAAATGGGCAGTTTAAGTCTAGAAAACCAACAGCATTAGAAAACTGCAGATTTTTAATTTTTTTTGCACCATCAGATCTCACTCTGGGCAACTGCCTACTTTGCTCATGGAGATCAGACTGAAATTAGTTCATCATGAAGCACAATTCATAAACAATGGCAGTACAAGTGTCACAAATGTTTCTACTGATGCACCAAAGGATGCTGGGATAAAATTGTGATTTATAATTGTATGAAATGTAGTCAGTCCAAGCACAACTATAAAAAGGCAACAAAAATGTATCCTTATTATTATGGATTGTATGAATTATTTTGTGTATCAATATTTTGATATTTTGTGCGACTTTTTTTTTGCCTGAAAATAATTATTTTCTAAAAGTACAGTGTGTAAAACAGCTGAAATGTGCTGTTTTTGTCACAACAAGTCATGAAATGAGAACTGAACCCCTGATTGGAGGATCCTGGTGGTTGCAGGTTGGCGTCAGTATAGGGTGTTTTAGCTGCTATCAGTTTGTGGGTGTGGGGGTTAGTGCTCTCGACCCCCTCTGCAGGAAAGCCCCGGTTCCTATCTTGACTTGGACCTTTTTGCATGGAGTTTGCATTTTCTCCTTGTACAAGTGTGGGTTTCACCTGGGTACTCTGGTTTCCTCCCATGGTCCAAGAACATACTTCACAGACTATTTGATGATTGTAAAAGGTCCCCAGGTGTTTCTGCGTGAGTGTGTGGCCCTGCAAAACACTGGTGACCTGTTGAGTGCCCCGCCTTCACCCATGACCCCGCAAGAGATTCAGCAGGTTCTGAAGGTAAGTCCAAATACTCAATAATTTTTACCAAATTATTCTGGACTGCAAGGATCAGAATGGTTTTCGCAGATCTTCTTTCTGCACCTCTGAGCCAAAATATATTGAAAAACTCAGCAAAATTTGCACAGTAACTAGTGAAAACAAAGTTTGGGCATAGTGAGTGACCCCCCCACACACACCAAGAGAAACTCAAATAAAATTTAAAATAAAAAAAAGGACATCAAAGCGGTAGAATCTGTCAACTATTTTGATCTGCGCCAAAATGTCTTAAGGGGCTCAACAAAATAACTAATAAAAAAGTTCAAATCCACTAACAAAACCAAAACCAGTGTTGGTGATATCCAAAACTAGATTTGAAATTATTCTGGGATGGGTACAGGACCGATAGCTTAGTGGCCCATTTTGTCTCAAATTGTGAAATTTGGAGATTTTCACATTTTCCACAATATGTGAAAAAAACTTATTTCTTTACAACATTTCAAACACATACCACCACCTTAGGTCTACAACTACAACCAAAGATTCATTGACTTTTGACCTTTCAAAAAAAAATCATTTAGTGCCTTCTACAAATTCAAACGTCTCCTTCCTAAAAGCTTGGAAGAAAAAAGTTGAATTAGAAGTTGTAGATTTTGAATAGTGGTAGCATGGCGTGCTAAAAGTTGTGTTTTCCTGTTGTTTGCACATTTTTTTCAGGAATATTGTAAAAATGTAATACATACTGTAAAAGCATTGATTCAAGCTAAAAAAAAAAACAATATTACATACAACATGACAATAGTAAGAATGTGGGTGTAGTAAATAAAAAAACTCAGTTGCCAAGTAAATCTAAAAAATTACTTTTTCAGATTCCTCTAAAAAGGACAATGACCTGTTTGTTTCCCCAAGGTGAAAGAAAAATAAAATGGTTGCTATGGAGATAAGCTAATAGAAAAGCCACTGTGGGGGTTGCTCATCTGGACCTGGTTGGCTCCACCTTTTCTCCTGGTGTACTGCCTCCTTATCCCACCTTTCACTGAATTCTCTTTGAAATTGTAGACATTGTTGGAAGGCTAGTCATCATCTCTGCATCTCCAGGTACCAGATGCTCCTCCTCAAGATGAATGCTCAGGGGCCCTCCTCCAGCTGCACCCTCTTCCTGGTAACCCTCAGCAGGCTCCAACCGCTGAGCCTTGAGGTGTGCCCCATTTGTACTTCCGTCTTTAGAATGAGGCATGCAGATCCCACTTCTGACACCAACTCTCTAGTCTGGATGAAGAACACAGAAGGTTTAGAGGGAGAGTCAGGGGCCAGAAGTGGCAGGAAAAGGGGCTAATTGGGGCAGGAAGGGCAGTTAGCTGCTAAAGGCTTTAGTTTGCAGTTGTTTTTTCTCCATTTCATTGTAATAAAGTTAAATAGATGCTGTTCTTGTGAACATTTTTAGTTTAAAGTTTATTTTCAATATATAATTTTAAGTACAATCTTTAATATAATTTTATAGTACTTTGAGGAAATAATGCTCCCCTTTACCTTCCTTTTTTCCTCCTTCTCACTGCTGTCACGCACACACAAACGCACGCACGCGCACACACACCCTCCTTCCTGGGCGGTGCAGAAGTGACTGCCGCCGCCTCTCTCCCTCTCTCGCAGTCCCGCCGGTCGCCTGTGGACTCTGCCCGGCTCGCCGACGATGGCGGCGGCCCCGGAGGAGGAGGTGGACCGCAGACCGATCCGGAGGGTCCGCTCCAAGAGTGACACTCCGTACATCAACGAGGCGCGCATCTCTCTGCACCTAGAGACAGGTGAGGCTTCCGGCCAGCAGGCGTTTGGGCGTTTTAGCTGCGTCCATGGGGGACCCGTGCGGTTTTTCCTTTCATTCTTTTTATTTTATTTTATTTTTATTCAGTTTGCGGGACACCCCCTCACGCACACACGGATGCATGCATCCATGCATGCATGACTTCGATTTTTCATTGTGCAGAATTGACGGTACCAGAGGAGCTCGGCTGGGCTTTATTCCCATTTGATTGGAGACGTCTGCAGCTGCACTGGACGCATGCTAGTGTTTTTTTTCTTCCTTCCAGCCAGACTCCGCCTCGACTGTCGGCTGCAGTGAAAACGTCGTGGGAACTCGGCTGTTGCTTTTTAAACGCGTCTCTCCTTATTGCACGTGCAGGGGGGT
>NC_050515.1:20842698-20865587 GCF_002922805.2 Oryzias melastigma | reverse complement strand
TCTGCATCTTGGCGCTGCAGTCGCGCTCCGGGTTCGCTTGATCACATCCGCAACTTGACACGTGGGAGCGGAGCTGTCCAGGGTGTCTGGGTGCTGAAAGTGCCACGAGGAGAGCACGCGAGACGAGGCGAGGCGGGGAGGCGGAGGGGTGGGGGCATCTCCACTCATCATCATCCATACAACATAGACGGAGCCCTGGGCATGACAATCAACAAAACTATATTAATTAATCCCTCAATTAATAATTTGTGGCCACAAATTAGTATTTTGTTTGCCTAAGTATGTATTTTAGCATTGTTGTGTCCTGCTAATTTGTGTACACAAAATCCCTATTTTTGCCATTTGCGCACATAAATACTCATTTTGGGCACACAGTGCTAATGTGTTGTCACAAATACTATTTTTCGTGCAAAAAAGAAAAAATTCAGCAAACTATTTTCGTGGCACAAGATCCTATGTCTATACACAAAAAATATTATTTTTGGCACACAACATTCTCATTGTTTTTGGTGTGCAAAATATGATATGTGCACATTAAATACTCTTTGTGTGCAATAAATTCTAATTTGTGCACACGAAATACAAATTTGCGGGCACATGTGCCCTTAAATGTCAATTTGCCAAATCAAAGTACAAATTTTGTGCACAAAATTCTAATTTTTGACCACAAAATACTATGATCATTGAACAAAATGCTAGCTTGTGCACGCAAAATATTATTTTCAGAGCACAAAAGGCTCATTTGTCTGCTCAAACTACTATTTTTGGTACACAACATGATAATTTGTGCCCAAAAAATGCTATTTACGATACGCAACATGATCATTTGTGCACACTCACTTGAGTGCTTTAAATTCTAATTTGTGCACAGAAATACTAATTTGCGGGCACAAATTGCTAATTTAACCCACAAAATCCCTATGTGTGCTCTTAAATTTCTAATTGCCAACTCAAAATACTAACTTTGAGCACAAACTTCTAATTTTTTACCACAAAGTACTATGTTCGGTGCACAAAATTCAAATTTGTGCACACAAAATGCTGTTTTCTGTGCACAACATTCTCATTTGTGTGCACAGAATGCTAATTTATGACCACAAAATACTCCATTTGGTGCACAACATGCTATTTTATGAAAACTGAATGTTTTTTCGGGGGCAAAACATGCTCATTGGGTGCTCAAAATACTGATTTGGTGTGCAAAATGCCAATCTGTGCAAACAAAATACCAATTTTTGTGCACAAGATCCTCATTTTTGTGCATAAAATGATCATTTGTGCAACAAAATATTCATTTGTGTGCATTAAATGCTAATTTGTGCACACAAAATACAGTACTAATTTGTAGGCACAAATTGCTATTTTCCCTCCACAAGATGGTTATTTGAGCACATAAAATGCTAATCTATACCAACAAAATGCATTTTTTTTGCCCAAATAATGCTAATTTGTGCTCACAAAATGGTAGTTTGAATGCCCAAAATGCCTATTTGTGGCCACAAAATTCAACTTTTTTGTCCAAACAATAATTCGTTTGAGGGAAAAATTGTATTTGATTATTCATTTATTTTAAATGTCATGTCCAAGGCTCCCTACATAAATACTGGATGATGTTTGTTTAATGGGCTTGCTTCCTCCACCACTATCTCTTCTGGAATTGGCTGATGTGACAGTCACATGTACAGCCTGCTGCCGCATTGGAAAAAAAAAAAAACCTCTCCCATTGTTGTTCTTTATTCCATCACTGTCCTCCTAAACATCCTCCTTCACATGCCAATCTGAAGGGATTATTTCTGTGAAAATAATCTGAATGAGATCAGGAGTTACCGGCATACTACTGCAGCGCTCAGCTGGCTCAGACCGTCATGACTCATGATGTTCTTGCCCGCCCACTCTCTGTCTCTCAGCTGTCCTCTCCGGGTTATACCTTTATGTCAAAATATATTATTGAAATCAGCTCTGGAACACATACTTTTATTATTATTTAATAGCACCGTTATAGGCTTTAATCGAAACATTTCCTCACACCTGAGGGTGCTGGTGGTAGAGTGTCCGCCCTGAGGCAATCAGCTCAAATCCATGGCTGGGTCGTACCAAAAACTCCCTGCTTGACACTCAGCATTTAAGGGTTAGATTAGGGGTTAATCCACCAAATGGTTCTCAAGCGCTGCTGTGACAGCTTCCCAAGGGGATGGGTCAAAAATGGAGAACAAATGTTGTGACTTTTACTCAATTTTAGCTTAAAACTGTGTTAAAGTATTGTTTGGGGTTTAGTGGAGGAAGATCTTGTTTTGTTGTCTTTTAGAAAGAGTGATAGAAGAACTTTAGTTTAAAAGTGTATTTTGTTAAACTGATACATGGTTCTAACTTGAAACAGCCCACAAATTAAGCTTAAAAGTCACAATTTTGGTGTTGGATATCTTAAGTTTACACCAGCAAATCCAAGAAATGAAAACAAAACCCTTCAGGCTCCAGTAAGCATTCCTTTTGAAATTTCCTTCCTTTTGTCTTTTCCTCCCTGTTTTTCCTTACTTAAACCATCTGCCCACTCTCTAGATCTAATTCAAATCTGTTTATTTGTTTCTGTTTTGCAAAGCCCACTCCTCTCTGTGATGTGTGTCACAGTTCATGTGTGACAAATTGTCATGATGTGTTCAGCACGCCTCCTCTGGGCTGCGCGTGGGAGACGGCTTGGCGTAGTAAACATGGGTTTTCACGGTGGCGTGTTGCTTTCTTTAGCCACTTTCATCTGAATGAACGGCTCTCCTTGGTTTTAATGACTTTCCCAAAAGTGTTGCTAAGAGAATAATTTGCCCCTTTTTATGACGCACATCATGAAGTTTCATGACATGAAGAAATGACACAATAGTTTTGATGTTAAACCCAAAGTGTTGTACTTTTTAAGCTTTTTAGTCTTTTATTTTTATGGTTGGAAAACAAAACAGTAAAGGCAGGTTAAATAATTTTCTTTTTTTGTGACTCGTCCTTTGGTCAGCTGTTAGTTCAGGGTTATTCCACCAGTGTGTGCACAAACAGCTGAGATGTATTGTGGCCTTTGGGTGTTGCGGTGACTAATGTGTTAGCAGAGCAGACCAAAGTGCAGCTTCAGGCCAAAGCAAAGCCTTCTGCTATAAATGTGTGTAAATATTTGAAAAGGATATTAAACTACTCACATGAAGTCGGTTTGAATTTTAATGGAATACAGTTCCCCATAATTAAGACTATTATAAAGATAGCCCAAAATACCAAAAACCGACCAGGTATTTCTAGTTTTCCACTATTTGCTGCAATGACAGCTTGATAGCGTCTTATCCTCCTCATGATGCTGTTTTTCTGAGGCTATGCATGCCACTCTTCCACAAGTGGTCACTTAAGGGGGTACGATCATCCAGTATCTGCTTCAGCTGGTCCCAGACAGGCTCTACAGGGTCTGAGGTCATTGCTGGTCATAACATATGAGGCACTTCCACTTCCTTAAGTCCAGCCCACCCCAGAAGGTTGGGGTAGATTGGAGGAATTGGGGGAGGATGATGGGTTCTATGATGTTTCTGAGGTGTGATTGGACTTCCTCCATCAAAGCGAACCATAAGGACCATGTTGACCTCAGCGTATCACTTACCTTAACTTCTCCATCAACATTGACGACCATCGTTTCTGTTCAAAGAGACTCCTCAGTGAACAGGACGGTAGAACATTGCTGTGTTGTTCAGGTTGCATGGTCTTGTATCCTCTAAAAACGCTCACAGCAGTGTCTTTGTATCAGTGGAGTCACCTGCAATGACCTTCTGGCCTTCAAGTCAAGGCGGTGAAGTTGGTTGTGAATGGTTTGTCTGGCAACTGTAGTACCCTCACATGTCGCCAATGGGCCTGCAGTTGTGTGGTATTTGTGCATAGGTCTTTAGGTATTGGTCATTGTCCCAGTCTTTGAAGTCACAGACACAACAGGCATGAGATATAGGGTAAATCTGGGTTTAATGTGCATTCAAGAGCCCGTGGTTTTAACACTGGGCAAGCAGGGAGGGGATTCTCCCTTTTTTCTTTTTTTTTGGTTACTGTTTTCTAGTGCATGTCCACCACCTAAAATTGGAAGAGGCTTAATACTAACTGTCAAAGCGGTGAAAATCTCGCACTCTTGCTCCAGAGTTTTTCTTTCCCATCTCTATTCCAATGTATTAAAGACTTGCTGTAACCATTGACATAAATGGAGATGGACAAATTAAGGTTGTGACGTTACCAATAGAAGATGCCTTACCTCGGCTTCCAAGAAAATAAAGTCATCTCAGTGTCCATTTACTTACAGGTATCACCCAATTTCACCATTTTGGGACCAGATGAAGTGAGCAAACAATGATTGGTCCGAGAATAAATCAAACGCTTCAAACATTTGAGGCAGGGACAGCGGGCGCCACATGCTCTTATTGAGGCATCTGATTGGCCAGGTTATAACTTAATTAACTTGTGATAAAGAAAATACGTCATGGAAAAAATTGGTTTAGCAAGAACATGTTAAAAAGAGACACCAGAGCAAGAATGGTTATTCTGACAAACAGAATGACTGAGTTACAGCTGTTTATTTTTCAATAGAAAGTTATGGGTTTTTGTTTTCCTGGGACCAGCGGGTACTTCCTATTTGCAACGAGAGGGGGGAAGATATAATATGTCCAGTTCTCTCTATACTGTCTATGCATATAAGTCCATCCAGGTACAAATTGGGGTTATTCATTTCCCCGCTATGATAACTTTTCAAACAGTTGGAACTTCTGTGAATAAAAAGGGACGTCATCGTTAGGTCACTACCAATTACAAGTCCCTGATTGGTCGAAGTTTGACCTAGTTTTACCTTTAATGCGTGTTCAATGGACACACGTTTTTTATAAAAGGATTATAGAAAGTTGCGTAGCTACACTTGAACGTGAGACTTTTGAATTCAGAACCTAAAATGCGCGTCTACTTGCATTTACATAGATCTTTCATAGGAAGTGGCTGCTTGAATACTCGTTGCCATGGGCAACGACTTCTTGTAAGAAATAAACACAACCAGGAAAAAGCAAATGTTGCAATATTTTTACTTATTTTTGTCCAAGTTGAAAGAGATTGTAAAAAAAATATACATTTTCAGAAATATTTAGTGTTCCCTTGTTTATTGTGAGGATTGCAATACTTTTCAAAGGTTACATATTCCAGTGCTTTTTTGGTTCATTCTTCCTCTGCAGTCTTTCCCAAAAATACTGAGATGCAGGAGAGAGGTTTGAATGAATGTCAGCTGACACTAACAGGGCTTAAGAAAGAGGAGGAGGGGGGAGCAGGAGGAGTCTAAGGATGAGGACGATTTGGCAAAATGAAGCCGTGAGAGTTGGCAGCTGGAAAAAGGATCTGGGATTGGACGGCGTCCGTGAAAATATGGTGGGAACGCTGCACACGAACCCTCTCACGCCTTTTTTGAGCAACGCTCTTGTCATAAGCTCCTGCATTAACGCGGCTACCAATCTGCCTTAAGCGGCGTATGGTGTCAAATCCCCCAAAAGGAACACAAAAGCCCTGGGAGGAAGGAAAGTGGGGCAAAAGGTATTTGGAACTCATCGATTTTGCAAGTTGTCCCACATTAGAAGACTTTTTTTCTTCTTTTTAAGTGGGACAACTTGCAGAATCAGTGACTGACAAATACTGCACACTGAGCACATCCACATTCTGTTCCCCTGTTTGCACGTGGGTCTGTTCATTCAGCTCACACAGGCTGCCTTTTGTGCTGAGAGAGAAATCCAGAATGACTCAGACCCGAGTTATTACTCACCATGACGGGAATTATGCTCCTCAGCTGGATGAGGTCAGAGTGAAGGAGCAGGCAGAGGCGTGACGTGGAACAGATACTGTCATGTAGGAGTCCTCTGCAGGATGGCTGCAGTGTTTTTTTATCGACCTTCTGGTATCAGCTGATATTTCTGTGTGTTCGCCTGATTGTTTTGACTGCATGTGGTATTTTTTAGCACTTTTTCTACCCATTCACAGGCGTTTTCCAAATAAATGTACTACTCCCTAACCCCTAAAAGACTATGTTGTGCAGAACTATTTGTGAATTGACTGTTTTGATGATGAAAAACTAGATGAGTTATAAAAAATACATTTACAATTTTTTTCTAATGCAACACATTGTGTTCTATATTTGCCAATCTAGCGACCATCAATGCACACTATTTTTTGCAGTAAGTTCTAGGAAATTTCAGGTGATTAAATTTTGGGCTATGTCACTATTAAGTGCACTATATAGTGTGTTCACTATTTTCTAGTGCTGTCTGAATCTATAATTCCAAAATCAAGTGGACTAGAAATTTCCCGACATTAGCGGATATAGACCACAATGCATTGCGGTTGAACAATTTTTACGAAAAACATATTTAAATTATTTTTTTAATAAACCATCAACCTTTTCATCATCAGAACACAGTGGAGTCATAAATAGTCATGAAATATTCTTGTTGATTAGATTTTCATTTCATGAAATTGGTGACATTAAATCTGGCGTTTAGAAAAACGAAAGTAAAGTAGTGAGCACAGTGCCTGAATTGCTTTTAAAACCCAGGGGCACTAGATAGTCGTGCGTTATATAGTTTTTAGTAGTTAGGGATTAGAGTGTGAATTCAGACATAGCCTTGGAATGTAGATTTGGACCATTGACTGTTCATAAGAACTGGACTGAGTGATCCCTCCCCCCAAACAGGAAGTACCAGCTGGTTCCGAGAATCCCATTGACTTCCATTGAGAAATTATAGATTCTTGCTCTATTAATCTATTATTTTATAATTTTGCTCTTTAAATTTTCTTACACCTTTTTTTACATATTCCTGCTAATACAAATTATTTTACTTTACACACTATGTAATTAGTAGTCATCATAACTTAAATATTGATGTGTTTTCCTCTACATCTGCTGGTGTGATCAAAGTAATTTAACAGTAGTCCAGGTGTCGTGTCATGCATTAGAATTAGGCAGAGGTAAAGCTAAAGCATTTCATGTGGGAGGGGGGCAGTAGACTTTGGAAAGGTGGCAAATGCATGTGTCGGACTGGACACCCATTACAAATGAAAGGATCAAAAATATGAATTTCAGTTTTATTTGTGTATTCAATCTTTCAGATTGTTTTGATGATTTTGAAATCTTTGTCAATAATAGTAATACTGACTCCAAAATTGGGGGGGGTAAAGCTTTTTGCTGGGGGATTGCTGCCCCCACTTGCCCCCTGTAGCTCCGCCCCTGGGACTAAGAGACAGTAATGCTGCATGGAGTCTTTTGAAAGAGTAGCAAGTAATCTGAATTAAACGTGTACAGAAACCTCATAAATGTGGATTTAAAAGCTCTTCTGATCAAAACGGGACTGAAACCTGTTGACGTTTTTTGCATTTAGTGCATTTTTGTGACTTTATAATCCAACCTAACTAAAGCAACAATATCCAAACTAAAGGCATGATGTATCAAAAAATGTAAAAACAAATGTTTCCGATTCTTCAGATTCAGATTTTTTACATTTTTTGTGTTGTGTTGCTCTCACCCTGCATGGCAGTCTTCCCTGTGAACGTTTCTTTTGTATTCCCCCCTTCCCTCCACCCCCCTGTGGCATTTGTACATGTGCCCCCTCCTGTGCGAACAAAACGTACAACAAACCACAACAGGCGAGCTCAGATCCAAGCTGGTGTCTGCGTGTGGTGAGGGCCACCTATCAAAGTTCATGCAGGAGAGAGGGATGACTCACATTCACACTTTCACACTGATCTACACACACACATGCAAGCTCCTGCAGGCTGAACTGCTCTGTCACTTTGTATTATTCAGCGTGACGTGAGTCCAGTCTCAGGGAGCAGGGAGGGGGTCGTTACCAGCTGAAGAGCGAATGACAGCACAAGCGAGAAGATGAAGACGAGGAGGAGCAAAACTTCAAAAGGCTGAACTTTGTCTTGCCTTTGAACCTGTCAGCTCCTGCCTGTGTTCATCACGCAGGATTCAGAGCTGCTCTCCAGCATATGGTGCCGACGCCAAAACACTTCAGAACGGAGACAGAAGACTGAATGAGACACTGACACCTTTCTGCTTTCAGGCTGTGAGTGAGCGAATCAGGTTACAATAAATCCAAATTCTACCTCAAAAGCCAGACTCATGGAGCCGGTATTTTTAGGAGAATGTTTAAGATGCTGTAGCTTCAGTTTGGGATTAGGTGTCAGCAGATTTGTAAAAAAAAAAGAACATGTTTTGGTTTAAGGGCTGTAAAAGTGAGATTGACTCATCACCATTTTAATGTTGCATCTATTTTTAACATCCATCCTTCTGTTTTAAGCTTTCCTTTTTCATTAAAAAACATAATACTTGGGGAGTTTTTAATATCAGATTTAAAAAAAGCGATATGATGGCAGGACTACACCTGTGTTTTAACATCTTGATGATTCATTTCCTATTACAATGAGTGAACGTTATTTCCTGCATGATTTTCTACACTTTTTCGTTCATTAAAATTCAAAATATTGACTAGAGTTTTCCAAAACCTGTATTCTCTTATTTTTAATCATATTTTTCCCTGTACTTTTTATCATTTTGATTTGTTTTACTTTGTCTTTCACCCATTTTAATCAACAGGAAACCTGATTGTTTCAAAAAACACTCCATTTATTAACTGCAAAAGAGGCCCATATCATCATTTCTCCATCACAGTTCTGGACAATAGATGTAGCAGCTTAAATATTGAAAAAATAACAACGTGAAAAATTGCTTTCAGTCAAATACAGCCCCATGAATTCAGTTTTAATGAGGGAGAATGTTAACAAATTTTACAGAGGAGAACCTTGAAACCCTTTAAAGTGGAGTAAATTTCTTGAAATAACCATGCAGCTCCAACAGCTACTTACATTCCACAAGGACGAAAGCCTTTTGTCCCACTGTTCCTCTGACTATTAAGCATAAATTACTCTGTACACCACCTTTTCCTTTTCTGACTTTGTTGGGATTCACATTTCACCTGATTAATGCTATGAATTTGCTATTGCAGCATGCTTGTATGCTCACTAACTAAACTCCTTTTTGCTCGTATCCACTGAGCGTTTCCTCTAAAGTACACAGAAACAGATTTAATCTGTTAAGTAAATGGTGTATAGCATTTACTTATATAGCACCTCTCTACACTGATTAAGGCCCAAAGGACTTTAGGTTCACCAGTACTCACATGATGGTGGAAGACCTGCATTCTCAAACAGACTGGGGTTTGTGGTTTGTTCTGCACCAAAGTTCAGGCGACTTCACAACTGACAAAAAAGGCTAAATTGTGGTTTTGTTTACTGTCAAACTAATTCTGAGAGGTACATGGTGCTCTGTCAAAATGTATGGTTGAGAATTATTGTGAATATGCTAATGTGGCTAACATGTAGCGGTGTCGGATTGTGTTTTTTTTACGTGTTGATAATAATGTTGGGAATCATAGTAGTCACAGTAACGTTTGTTTTAGTGAGGCTAACATGTAGCAGTGTTACTCATAATGTTGGGAGTTAGCGTAGTCACAGTAACTTTTGTTTTAGCGGTAACAGTGTTTTTTTTTTTTTTTTTTTTTTTTTTTTACATGTTGCAAACAATTTGAGACTTAAAGGTATTGTGGCTAGCATGGCTAACATGGCTAATATGTAGGGAGTTATTGTAGTCTCAGTAATGTTGTTTTATAGTATCAGTCTTTTTACTGAGGCCAATGAGTTATATATCACTAGAGATGGCATGCTAGCTTGTTGCGTACGCAAAGTTGGACGCCATATTGGACTGCTGCAGATGCCGTTTCACTGCTGTCTTACAATTGCACAAACAGAGCTGGAAAAACAAGAAAGTGACTTTTCACTTGTAAATTATTACTGTGAGCGGATAAAAGAGAACTTCTAAAAAACATTTTAAGAACACCTGAGTGAGTTTACTGTCAATAGTGAACATTTACTCTGATCTTGTAGCCTATTCAAAGTCAATGGCAGCTTTAGACTTTGCTCTATTTCCAGGTTTTCTGGCAGGACCACGGACATTTTTTGTTTTATGGAGGATGGTCCTGGTATTTGTATGTGTGTTAGACCTCAGATCAGAGCAGAAGACCAGGATTTTCTCAGTAGTGGCGACAGAAGAGACAGAAGAGCCCATCAGCGCTGAATCCCTATCCGGCGCTGGACCAGGAAATGTGTACGGAAAACTGCTTGCCCGCGGTCAAACTGGTGCCAGAGTCCTGATAAAGGCTGGGTGGAATCCACTTGTTGCACCTTGAACAAAAATATTTAACATGACCTGGGTCTTATTTTTGAGATCTTTTTGAATTAAAAAAAAAATTGTGGCAAAATTCAGCATTTAGCCCTCTAATTTGGCTAATTTAACATTGTTTAGTATCAGTCATACAGTAACCGTCTTATACTTTTCTTCATTAATTTTGTCATTTGGACTTGGAGATCTAATCAGCAAAGTTTGACGACTCTCAGAATTTTTTTATATTTCCCCTGCAACCCCTCTTTTAAAATGTTTTTTTTTTTTTTATTCTGACTCTGTTTCTTGCTGTGATGGACCACTGACTGTTGTTTTGGGCAGTTCTCCTGCTGTGCAGCTAATTATCTGCTGTTCAGCAACACTCAAGAACTGTTTGAGCTCCTCAGCTCTTTTAAAACCAGCAGACATCTTCATTAGGGGTGCACAGGAGGACAAATGAGCATCGGGGTAAGAGGAGGTGAAAAGGGATAAAGATTAAAGTCTGTATTCAAACTGGAGGCCTTACTGTCATTAATCTTTCATTCTAGATCTCTGCCTGGATGGTGAAGATCTTGGTTCTGGGCTTAGATTAGCAGCAGCACCGTCAAAGGCCAGAAGATGATTAATATTTTCTGCTAAATTGAGACAGAACCCTTGATGAAATAAGAAGTGATGGATGATCGTTGGAGGAAAGGAGGCAGCTGTTTCCTCGTCATAAGTTAGAATTGGTGGATGGACAACTAAACGAAGAGCAAACACGGTTGGGAGTTTAACAGAGTTCAATGAGATAAATGATAATCCTGAAGCTTGGTGGAGGGATTGAGTTTGGCTCAGGGTCCTCCTGGGGGTGTAACTGGGTTGGGACTTGGGCTTGACTCAAGATAGCGTGATGTAACTGGGTCAGAGTTTGAGTTTTACCCAGGGTCCTGGTGCTGAGGCGTGGTTTGGTTAGGCCTTTGGCTTCATTCAGGGTCTTGATACTGATGTGTAGCTAAGTCAAGGGTTTAGCATAGTTCAAGGTCTTGGTACTGGTAGGTAGCTAGGTTAAGGGTTTAGCATGGTTCAAGGTCTTGGTACTGGTAGGTAGCTAGGTTAAGGGTTTAGCATGGTTCAAGGTCTTGATACTGGTGGGTAGCTAGGTTAAGGGTTTAGCATGGTTCAAGGTCTTGATACTGGTGGGTAGCTAGGTCAAGGATTTACGATGGTTCAAGGTCTTGGTACTAGTGGGTACCTAGGTCAAAGGTTTAGCATGGTTCAATGTCTTGGTACTGGGGGTAGCTAGGTCAAGGGCTTCGCATGGTTCAATGTCTTGTACTGGTGTGTAGCTAATTCAAGGGTTTAGCATGGTTCAAGGTCTTGGTACTGGTGGGTAGCTAGGTCAAGGGTTTAGCATAGTTCAAGGTCTTGGTACTGGGGGGGGGGCTAGGTTGGGGCCTGGTTCAAGGTCCTTGGGGTTATGTGGGTCAGAACCAATTGTCAAATCAATCATCTTCAATGAAAACATTTTTTTATTGTTTTCTAGAGGTGTTGCATCGTTGAGCCATGATCTCGGGATGAGGAGATGTAATTTTTTTCTGTTTTTTCAAGAAAACATTGTGAGTTGTTAGGTTTTCATATCAAAAGAAAGTGATCTGAAAAATCTCAGCTTCTTCTTCACTTCAACCTGTGGACACTTTCTCTACAATTCCTTGACTCATACTTTTTAAATTCACTCTATAGTTGTAAATCTGGTTTGTAAAAACCTTACGTTGTTGGTGTCTAATTTGGTAACAGCATGTCTGAGCGATGGTATTTCTTTGGAAAACGCCCAAAGTCTAGACAGGTCACAGATCATTCATTTTCCGTTTTTTATCGCTGGAGGTAAGGGGAGGGGCTTAATATTTCCATATATATTCAAGATTCAAAGACTGTTGAGTAATTCTTGGGTCAATTCAATTGTGGGTGGTCTCCTAGCAGCAATTCACAGAGGCTCACAATACAGGAACACATAAGGACATGCCTAGTTGATAAAGAGAAAAGATAAAAATAATAGTTATAAATAAGTATAACCGGTTTTGTGCAGATACAGTCTACTTTTAGCAGAGGAATGGTTAAAAGAGTCCGTATGGCCCCAGGGTCTGGGAGTGTGTGATCTGATTGACCTGTGGCAACCTTCTGGGGGCAGCAGGTCAAACAGTTGATGAGGATTGCAACATCTCTTTTTTGGCTTGTTTAAGATGGTGTCTTCTGGTCTGAAAGAAGCTGCTGTTCACAGGGTGCAGAGGAACTGCAGCCGCTGTGGGCCGCTATCAGGTCAGCAGAGATGGTGGTGACCAGGAATTTTATGGAGGGGGCACAGTCCACATTCTCTCAGAGAGGGGCATGTGTCCAGTATTAGTTCTTTTGTCTTTCAAACATTTAGAGACATGTTATTATCTGAGCACCACCTAAAATCCTTGAGTGACATGAGTGTTGTTTTGCATCCATGAAACCTTTAAAAGTTTTGCGTAAACTTGGCAGCGTTTGAATTTAAAGAGCCGGTTTGGAGCTCGGTGTGAGCATCAGAGCCGGTATTGATCCTGGCAGTTTCACTTGGCACTAAGTGGAGAGCTGTGTAGAACTCGTGACCTCTGGACCCCTGATCGATGATCCCGTCAACCGATCTACAAAAGTTTCCATCCAAAGCTTGCTTGCAAAAAGAGAACTGTTTCAGTAAAACCCAGGATTTAAGTGATAGAGAAATGAGGAATGGATTCCAGATCAGCAGTTTAATCCTGGAAGAAAGGAGAAAAAAAAGTGAAATTTTGCGATCCAGGTTATTTTAAGCTCCTCTGAGGGTTGGGGAGGACCGTAACGAGGATCGGTTCTCATCGGAGCTGTCAGGCAGAGCAGCTGCTTGATTCCCCTCATTGTAGGATGAAAATCCAGCCTTCATCTGCTGGTTCTGTGACGCTGGTGGACAGGACGGTTTAACGCGTGACAGCAGGCGACCCCACAGCAGCAAGGACACGCTCCCTCCTGTGTGACAGGAACACCTGGAGTCTTTGCTGGAGCTCCTACAGAACCCCTTCCTGCATCTCAGATTAATAACTTTAACATTTCAGTTGCATTTTAGGAAATTTTAATCAAAAAACTGTGACTTTTGTTCACAATATGATGGCACAAAAATCATTCCATACATAACCTGTGATGGAGGTTTTGATCCTGGCACAAAAAATGTTTATTTCCCACACAAACGTTTTTGCATTTTTTATATTCAATAAGAAAAATAATATATATTTTTATCTGGTTATGGGAAAAAAAATTCTAGTTTAAATTTTAATATTTAGATTAGATTAATTAAAGCCCGGCTCTGATTGTCTTTTGATCTATTTTAAAACCATTCCCAATTATGATTATGCTGTTTTTTACGGAGCCCCCTTTTTTTTTTACTTTAATTTTTTTTTCCGATGTCCCTTTAGGGGCTCCGTAGTTTTTAGCTAAAATCAGAAAAAAGACTAAATTCGTCTCAGAGTTGTTGGGGGCGGGACCGTCGTTGCAGAACGACCCCAGACAGATTCAAAGCTGGGTAATTCTATCCGGCCCTCCAGATCATTTTATTTTATTGTTATTAATGACCTGATGTTATGTTGTGTTTTTGTCTAACTTGTATAATTTTGACTAAAATTATTTTTATGGACAGTAAAATATTGAGTTATTTAAGGTTTAACTTGATTTATTCAGGAATAATATCCCTGACGGTTTTTATTCATATTTGAAAGTTACATTTTTAAAGCTTTAAAAATGTAGTCATATTCATGTTTTCTGTGGCTGAAATTGACATGTTTTGGTCACTTTAGGCTGAATTCACTAGGAGAACTTTTGCTAAAAACTCAAGAATTAAAGTGTAAACTCTCCTTTGATTTGAATTAGTTTCATTTCAAAATTGATTATTATTGCTGTAAAATTTTTGGCATTACTTCTTCCCCCAGTGTATTGTTTTTGACCACGACAGGCCTCTGTGGGGTATGGATTTTCAGTCTGTTTTGCAGTTCACACACAAGCGTGGTGATGACCCACCCTGGAGAGGGTGCAGTGTGAACAAACATCCTGAGTGTGAAGCCAGGATGAATACGTGTCTCTTTTGCACCTTTTTTTTTCACAATAAAGGTGTGAAAGGGGCTATTGAGTTGGTGAACTTCTGCCGACCTTCTGCTAATCTAAACTGAAGTTTGTTTTATTTTTGGAGTATTTGCCAAATAATCTTCAGGGTGGTGTTTTGCCCCCTCTCCAAGTGCAAAGATTGAGGCTTATTTCACGTAACAAGTATAAAATCAAGCTGGATTTTTAGTTTAGTTTAATGCTCCCTCTTCCTAATTTTATTTTTAGAAAATTAATAAAACTGAAAAAAAAACATTTAAATTCAATTTAAAACTATCAATAACCTAATTTATTATTGGTTAAATATAGAAATATTGGAGTTTGCAGTAAAAATTAATACGTTGGAAAATATGTTTTTTAAAATTCCAGTTAAAACAACTTACCTAACATAAAAGAAATCGAAAATTGAGCAGATAATGGTATAAAAATACGGAATTACTTGTTCATAGGCAAGAAATCTTAAAAAAAAAAATAATTTTTTTCTCGTTTTTGATTGCAGATTTATTTAGTTCATTATAAGTTCCTTTTTAAAAATGCTAAAACCATTCAAAGTTCTTATTTTTAAAAATTTAAAGATAAGAAAAATAGAAACATTTTGCCAAGTAGTGATAAAAAAAGATCAGAAGTTTCCTAAATTAAGTAATACTAAAAATTTTAAATAAAAACAAGAAAAAGCTAATTTGAGGGGCTTTTTCAGCAAAGTAAGACCAAATTAAAAAAAAAAAAGGTAATTTGTACTTCTTTAATTTTTTACACAAGAGAGATTTTTAACAATATTATTATTGAGCTTCGGTATGGAAGTTTGAAGTATCAGTGTGGATAAAAATACTATTATTAGGTCACAATGCAAACTGTAGACTCTACCTCTCTGCAGGAATGCTAAAGGTAATGAAATCGAGCACTACCGCCTCCAGATGCATCATTAAAAAACATTCTTCCACTATAAATAGAAATAGGAACAGTCTGTTTACATGGCTGTGAGAGATATCATGCAAAAATATATATTTTTTTATTTAAAAAATTGTATAAACGCATCATTTGCTGCAAGATAAATCTGAGGTCTTTCTCTCCACCGCAGAGCTTAAAAATGGAAACATTCCTTCACCTGTCAGGTGTCGCTACGTCTGCTGAAGCTGCTACTTCTTCCTGCAGTAACTGGAGACGGCATTGAAGATCATGAAGCTGGGGGTTTATTGATCGAATTCTGATCTTTAATCCTCCATCTTATTGTCACTGAAGAAGCACCCAATGCATGACCTTAACTCGCTCTGACTGTATGTGCCACCTTAGAAGCTGTTGGGATGAATCCTCTGGCATGTTTCCGCATTGGTTCAGGACAGCTTAGATCATTATCCTATTACAGCTTTTAATGTCTGTTTTTGTTGGAAAAATACATACTTTTTTGGTTTAGATTACCAGTCAAAAATAAGTTTAATTTTTGAAAGATCTTAGAGAATTTTTAGTCGTATATTTGAGATTTGTCTCTTGATCCATCTTTGTTTGCTGTGATTTGGCTCCATCTGCAGGAAATCATGTGTAACAGCAACCCAAGAGCCCACCTTTTTAAATGAGTCCAAACAAACAAACAAAAAAAAGCCTTTTCAAAAGCATGTTAGTTAAGGGATTCTTTAAAAAAAATTGTTAGTCACTGGTAATTATTAACAATACATTCGAAACATTGTTTTATTGTTTGTAGCAGTGTTTTAAGAAACTCATTTTGTGTATAACTTGTTTTATGATTGAGGTTGTAGCTCGTTTTCCAAGATTTTCAAGCAATTATGCTTGTTCTCGAATCTGATTGGATAAAGATGCTGGCAGGGCCTGCAACCCTGCACTGTGATTGGTTCGCTGATTTAAAGGGTAGTTCGGAGTAAATTTATAACCGGAAACAGTTCTGTACATTTTCAAAATACGGCCGATAAGTTTAAAATATTTTATACTTCGCTTGATTGTGGCAATAGGCAAAAATAGGCAAATGTATGCCTATTTAAGAGACATATAATATACTTTTGTCCTCAGTCACAATTAAATCGATTCCAAGTGAACGTTTCTGGATTGGTTTAGAACTGCTGAAAGCAGTTTTAAAATAATCTTTTTGTACTGGAAAAAAAAAACATTATTGTTTTTAGATTAGATTACTAATTAGTTTACTTATCAGTCCAACGCAAGTTAGATGTGTTTTTTAACCTATAACTTTTTATTTACCTTCACAAATGTGTCTGCCTTTTTATCATTAAGGATTATTTTCTTATTATTTATATTGATGAAAAGTATTGTTTTACATTAATTCCTTGAAAATGGAAAGAAAATGTAATCCCATTTAACTAAAAAAAGACTAATTATATATATAAAAAAATAAGGTTATAGAGAATTTTGCACACGAATTAATGAGAATGAATGTTCTGAAAGAGAATTCACTTTCTAGATATTTTTCAATAATTTTCAGAAGCTTTTGTTTTGTAAGATCAGTCCGGAAGTGGGTTTTTGTAACGGTCGTTGAGCTCCGGCGGCCGGAGCCGCAGACCGTTAAATCCCGCTCCTCTACGGAGCAGGGGCCCGGAGGTTCGGGTCCAGGGAGAACATGACGGGCCGCGGAGGGGACAGGGTGTGCTCCGGACCCGGAGCGAGGACCGACACCTCCTGCTACTGCGAGGAGGAGAAGCCTAAAAAGAGGAAAAGAGCCCTGTGTCTGTCCAGAAGGAAGCCTCGCGGACAGCAGCGCCGCGAGGCTCCCGCTCACAATAACAACAACACGCCGCTCAGCATCCACTGTCAGCTCGGGAAGGAGATCAAACACATCTGCAGCAACTGCCGGAGAGCGGAGCAGCTGGACGGTGAGCGCACAGACGCAGGAGGTGATGATGGATCTCCCTTATGTTTTTGTAAAACCATCGCGGGTATCGCTCCCTGCATGCCGGGGAAGCAGCAGCAGAGCGCCGCGCGCTGAAATGACAGGACCCCGAACTGTCCTGTTGTTTTCCTTGGCGGTCACGTGATCTCTTCTTCTTTTTTAATCCTCCGTTCATTGAATCTAAGAATTCTGCACTTTGTATATACTGTAGGTCTTATGTCATGCTTTTATTTTGAAATTGCACTGTACAATTGCTGCTCTAAGACATTTTTCTTAATTGTACAGTTGATAATAAGTTAACTCTTTTAAAATGACTAAATCAACCAATAATAACATATTTTTAATTTGATAAAGGATATCTTTGTTCTCCTTCTTTTAAAGTCTCAGTCTCAAACAAATCATGCTTTTATTTTGAAAACAGCACAATTAAATTAATACTTAAAGGGATTTTTCTTAAAGATAAAATTAATTTAAGGTAACTAATTAGTCACACTTTTTTAAATTGAAAAAGCAACAATTATACAATATATATCTCTGTTAAAGTGTCAGTCCTAAAGAAATTTCTGTTTTATTTTGGAAATTGCAGAATCAAATTATAGCTTTAAGTCATTTTTCTTAAAAATACAATTGATAATAAATTATATAATTAGTCCCACTTTTTTAAATTAACAAAGCACACAACAAAAAACATTTTCATAGAATGAAGATTGTCTTTATTTCCCTAATTTTTAAAGTCAGTCTTACATAACTAATGCTTTTATTTTGACTGTACAATACATTTTCTGGTTTAAGAATTTCTTGTAAATTGACAAAGCAACCAATCTTTTTTTTTTTTCTTTTTTTTTACCTCTTTTAAAGTGTCAAGAAGCGGCTATATATGTTTCCACACATAGTCTGTAGTAATAATAGTGATCCCAGAGTACAACATTTGAGCACTGTTGCCATCAACTGTTGTGAGTTATTGTTGTTGTTGTTGAGACAGTGGCGACCCGAGAGTCACATGGGGCGAGCGTCTCCCTGCGGTGTGAGGCCGGGCTGATGCTTTTATTTTGTCAAGCAAGGGAGAAGGATGAGGGGAGAATACACAGCATCGTGTGTTGTTGATGATATGCCTCTGCTGCAGATTTGAACTGACATTCTTCCTCAAACAAAACCAACACGAGGCTGACAGCCACACACACACCGACATGCACACACACACAGCTTGTGTTTTCCCTCTGCTTCCCACTCACTTTGATTCAGCGTCTCTGACAGCGTCTGCTTCCTCACAGAGAAACCGTCTGATAGATAAACACACTAGAACAGGAGAAAACAGTTTTAATATTTCATACTTCTTTAAGTTGGTGGTAGATTTAAATCATTTTTGGTTTGCAAAAATTGTGAATATTTTCTGTTTTAATCCAAAGTATCTTTACTTTTTGTCATTGTTGTGGATTCAAATGGAGCCATCAGTGTAGAAATTCACTCATTATTTTTCTCAGACTCCAAAGCTCTCTCAAGTGTGTACTTCTGACTGACTGTTAGGGCTGCCAGGATTAGTCGATAAGTCATTACTTTACGTTATGTGGAGTCAGAGTGTAGTAAAGTTGAATATCATATTGGCATTCTGCTAGCTTTATGGACTATTTTGACATTTATTAAGGTTTTTTAAGCTAATTTTGAGTTTAGCTAATATATCCGTTACATGCTAGCTATTTTGGCTAATTTAGGATTTTTTCAGTTTTTTAGACTAATTTGGAGTTTAGCTAATATTTTAGCTACGTGCTAGCTATTTTTGGCTAATTTAGAATGTTTTTAGTTTTTTAGGCTAATTTGGAGTTTAGCTAATAATTCTGCTACATGCTAGCTATTTTGGCTAATTTAGGATTTTTCCAGTTTTTTAGGTTGTTGTGGAGTTTAGCTAATATTTCAGCTACTTGCTAGCTATTTTGGCTAATTTTGGATTTTTCCATTTTTTTAGGCTAATCTGGAGTTTAGCTAGTATTTCAACTACCTGCTAATTTGGTCAATTTGGTCTTTTTGTTTGTTGTTTTTTAGGCTATTTTGGAGTTTAGCTAATATTTCAGCTCCATGCTCGCTGTTTTGGCTAACTTTGGCTAGCTTTTTTTTTGTTTTCAGGCTAATTTAGCATTTAACTATTATTTTAGCTGCCTATAAGCTTCAGCATTTTCAGCTATTAGCTTCAGCGTTTGTAGCTATCAACTTCAGCGTTTTCAGCCATCAACTACAGCATTTCTAGCTATGAATTTTAGCATCTTCAGCGGCCAAATTCAGCTTACAGCATTCACACTAGCATTATCGCAGGTAATGCTGTTTATCTAGTTTTTAATTGGTTTAAAGCTAATGATGGTTAAGATCTGTGCTTTACATCCAGTTTGCTCATGACCCGATTAGTCAACTAATCGGAAATAATTAATCGTTTGTGGCAGCACTACTGACTGTGTATGAAAATTTTACTGAGTCACATTCCAAACAGGAAGTACCTGATGGTTCCAAGAAGCCAAAATCCTAGAGATTTCTATTGAGAAATAAACATTTGTCTTGCTCTGCTACATTCGTTTTAACACGTTATGGCTAATTCCACATTTTCCACGACATGTTTTCTATACTGGAAGTATTTCAAGTACTAACTGTCTAATCAGATAACTCAATAAAAGTATGTGGTTTTACAGTGAATGTCCAAAATGTTTGACAGATTCTCTCAAGTCTACCTTTAAGCGGTGGGCTTCCAATAAGTTCACTCCTGATTGGTGAGAGGGGTTTTCATTCATTGTGTGACTTCACACTCACTTTCTCCAGTTCTCATATACAGTCAGTGGTACATTAGCGTGTTTGTTTTAGATGTTTGCTCCCCATTCGCTGCCATCGTCACAGACTTTATGTTCAGCAGAGGCTGGGAAAGCTGGAATTCTAGTTGGGAAGTCAGGGGGTGCCAAAAAAATCTATTACAAAAAAACAAAAAAAATCTATTACACTTATAGATGAAAAGCAGGTTGTTTTAATTTATGCTAGAAAGAAAACGTTATTTTAGTTTGAAATCTGTGCTTTTAAGTTGAAAATATTCTTAAAAAGCTTAACTATGAGGCTTTTTAGAAGCTTCACACAAGTATTTGATCACCCAGAAATCATTATTTCTCCTTTTTGATAGCTAAAAACTAAATAAAACCACATTTAGGCAATCTGAAGGATGATTTTGTTTCATTTACGCTAGAATGGTGTCACTTATCAGTCTATAAAATATTACTATTATCAATTTATTGCAACTTCCTGTTCGGGGCTCAGTGCACAATCAAGTTAGTAAACCTTCACGCCAATGTAAAACCAAGCTAAATTCATAAACATACACTGCAATAGCAGATATTTTCTCCTCAGAATGCTGGGTTTTATGTGAAAGGGATAAATCTGAAGCTGTGAACTGAACAGTTCTGATCCAAACCTGGAAGCCTGTTTGTGACTCGTCTCGCCGTCTGGACTGTTTTGACCGTCTCTCCCTCCATCACCTGCTCCTTCTGTCTCCTTCCAGCTGAAGAAGTGGAGCGTTTGGCAGCAATGCGCTCCGACTCGCTGGTGCCGGGCACGCACACGCCTCCCATTCGGCGGAGGAGCAAGTTCGCCACCTTGGGCCGCCTGTTCAAACCCTGGAAGTGGAGGAAGAAGAAGAGCGAGAAGTTTAAGCAGACGTCTGCGGGTAAGAGGAGTCTGCTCTGACAGCAGATGACACGTCTCTGAGCTGCTACAGCTGAGAGCAGATTCACTTTAGTTTCATTCAAAAAATGAAAATACAGTTTTATCCATTTTTGCATTTCAGGTGGTCAGTGTGTTCTAGAACAATGAGAACAGAGAACATTAAGTGCCTCTTAAAGGTGGAAAATGAACTCATTTGCATAACCTGATGACATAACTGGAGTCAAGTTCATTTTTAGATTTGTTTCTTTTTCATAATTTCTTCTCAGATAAGAACAAAGTTAGGGAATGTTTGATGCTTTTAGCATTCACTTCTGTGATGACATCATCAGGTTTACAGAAAAGCAGAAGTCTGAACAGACTATGATCAGTCTGATGCTGTCCAACTTCATGAGTTGGTGGTTGTGGTGGTCCGCGGTACACGTGTGTGCTGAACCGTGGCTAGTTGTAAACAAGTTTGGAGTTACAGGTTTATTTATACTCTAACGTGGCTAAAAAAAAAAAATGCTTCTCTAATATTTCATTTTTAAAACGAATGTATTTCTGAGGTTTATTGTGTGACAGTGATGATGACGGGTTCACCATTTTACCAGAGAAATACTTTCAACCAGAGTGGTGTCTGACATCAAAGCTGATAAATAGAACAACAATGCTCCCCCAGCGGTGATCTGAGAACCAACAAGGACCCCCCCACCCCCTCCCTCTGCTGGATGAACTGTTTCTCTAAATCCTGTTCTCACCAGGAGGAGCAAAACGACCATTACAGAGGTGAAGAGAGGCTTCCTGCCGCCAAGCTGTCAGCCCAGCTGTGGCGTCTTTTGTTGTTGAAGCCTCCTTCTGCTAAGGAGCAAGCACATATTGCAGAGCGTGTTCCAGCGGGAGAGCCGCCAGCCGGAGCAGGAAGGACTGATGTACGAGCAAAAAAACGCAGAGGATTCTGACCTTTGTTCGGATTCTGTTTCAAGTCCTGCAGCACAGAGAGACAGATGGATGAAAATGTGATTAAAGCTGAAATATTCCTTTTGATTTTATAGATTTATTCGGACAGGAAGGAGGAAATATGCCGTGCTTTAGGAAACGCACCACTTTGACAGGTTAAAGAATCACTTTTACCAACTATCTGTCTTTTTTTTTTGTTTGTTCTGGGGCATTTTCACAGTTCTGGAGAGAAAGATGTCGACCCGTCAGAGCCGAGAGGAGCTCATCAAGAAAGGCCTCCTGAAGGAGGTTTTTGACAAAGGTGAGGCTTCACGCCACAAAGATGCAGAGCAGATCTCCCACTGACTGTCACTACATTTATGGTTATGAGCTCTAAAGTTTAATGTTGTTTTTTATAGTTATTTTGCTTTTTTAATTGTTGTTGTGGTCTTGCTTGCATTGAGGGATCTGTTGATGTAATTTGGACTTCAGGGCCACCGTACTGACCTGAAAAGTGAAGGGAGGTTTCAAAGTAAAAGCAAAAAACCTTCATAGCAACAGTTTGAGAGTCTTTCTTAACCCTGGAACACTAGGCAGGGGCGGGGCTTATATCTAGAAATCCATCAGATCCACTGTAGTCATAGGCTTTTAACTTTTTAAAAATTAGATTTTTAATCTTTTTTTCTTTATTTTATTTTATTTTTTTTACTTTGAACTATATGTGTGTATTTTTGTTAACTGTCTAATCTTGTTCAGATTCTACTGGAACATATTTTGTTTGTCAATGAAAGCTGTTCATATGACAGTGAATGAATCTTGAATTCTTCCCTTTTACCTCCATTCCTCTTCCTCCTCTCCAGACAGCGCTCCATCAAGTCTCCAGGAGGAGGTGAAGATGGAGAACGGGCGCTCCCCATCGCTTAGCTCCGCCCCTTCAGATTGTGACGATGGTGAGCGGATGGATGGAGCCGCAGCAGCTGTAGGTAGGCAGCAAAGCTTTAACTCTTAGCAGTCTGGAATGAATAGTTTTTTAGTTCTTTACATTTTCCTCCAATAATTTAACTTTAAAGCGTTTTT
>NC_050515.1:20829116-20842660 GCF_002922805.2 Oryzias melastigma | reverse complement strand
TGTAAAGGATAGGTAGACTGTCGCACATTTTTGTACATTAAAGTTGAAAAACCTCATCAGTTATGTGTCACAGCTCTTGTTATGTTTATTTTAGACTAAAACATGTGAACCTTTGTGAAACCTTCACATTACATTTTGAATGAAAACTATTAATGCTGACGTTGCTGGCAACCTCCAGTTTGGTTCCTTTCTTCATCATTCTCCTTTTCCTAAAAATCTAATCTTTTTCCCCTTCAGGATCATCTGATGTTCAGATGCCGAATGATGGCACATGTCAGCAGGACTTCTGCCAGGCCCCGCCCACAAAGACATCAGCGCCCTGTCCGACTGACGGTGGGGAGTCGCCGCTCTCCAGACCTCCATCCGTTCACAAACAGCCTCCCGCTCTGCCACCAAAACCCTTCAGCAGGCTGCCCAATCACTTCACAGGTACGCCCCGCGGCTCCCAGGACACACTCCAGATCACGCGTCATCTGACGTGTCAGCAATTTTTTTTTCTCCCTCCTGTCCAGACGGCGCCCCCATCAGGTTACCGTGCATGTCCATCAAGCTGTCCCCCCCTCTACCTTCAAAGAAGCTCCTGATCTCTGTCCCTGTGAGCACCATGGAGCCGTCCCCGCTGGCCTTCCAGAAGTGTCCCGCCCCTTCCAGCCACCCCCCTGTGGGCGGGCCCTCGCTGCAGTACGGACAGCTGCCCCTCCCCCTCCATCCACCCAGCCGGATCATAGAGGAACTAAACAAAACCCTGGCCCTCACCATGCAGAGGTTTGAGAGGTGAAGCTCCGACTGACTCACGCTGAGCTTAGACAACAAACAGGAGAGCAGGACGAAGCAGGAAGTTTGGAAAAAACTTTCAAAATAAAGTTAATAAACCTCCATATAACAACCATATAGCATGTAACACTGTTCAACTTTACAACAAAATAAAATACTTCCACTCTTATTCCAGAAACCGCTTAGTTTTCTTTCTTTTTTTTTAAACACAAGTGGGGGGACCTTTTTCATTGACAAGTGGTCTTCTTCTCAAGAGCAGGTATCCGCAAAGGATTTAGGATTTTTCTTATATAAGTCATCAGTAGATAATCAAAATCATAGAATTATTTAGAAAATACTTTTGATTATTTATTAGTTGAGTTTTCTTTAAAAAAAATCCACTTTGGGTCCGAAAATATTTGATTTCAAAAGTAAAAATGTGCAATTGTTCATTTTTGTCCTTTTTAGGAATGATGAGGTGACTTTAAAGATGTTAAAACACTTTTTCTGCACTAAAATACATTTTTAAAAGCCAATCCAAAGTTTTTCTGCATTTATTGTGTCTCTTTTTTCAAATGAAAAACATTTTTTTATCCAATTTCTCAAATAATCTATTATATTTTTTAATTCCTAGGAATAATAATAAGTTCTTGTGGTTTAAATTTGTCATTTTATATCTTAGTTTTTCCATTTAATGTAATTAAGTATGAAATCTGAGCTTGTGTTCTCTGTGACCTGCAGCTCCATGACGCACGCGGGTCCCGCGGTGATGATCGAATGTGACGACGATGACAAAGAAAACCATCCCGACGAGGCCGACTATGAAGACCTGCCAGGGATGTACAACGAGGAGGAAGAGGAAGAGGAGGAGGAGGAAGAAGAAGAGGAGGAAGACGAGGAGGAGGAAGAGGAGGACGATGACGACACGCTTTTCACAAGTACGACTTTTGTTCTTTTATTTTTCTTTGTAGCTTGAAGCAAATCTACCCAGACATAAAAGAATGAAGAAACTTTTTCTTTTTTTGTTCTTTTATCAAAAGAAATTAGTTCATAACATTTTTATTTCAAATCTTCCTTTGGATATCACCAATAAGAATGTTTTGGATTTTGAAGGAAAAAAAAGAGTTTTTTTATGGTGATGTCATCATCTTTTTGAGTCTGCAAAAGGATCTTTGCCCAGTGAGAATCTGGATCAGCTGACCTCCCCGTGTTCCTCCTGCAGGTACGCTCGCCATGAAGATTTTACGGAGAGACTCTCTGGCCATCAAGCTGAGCAACCGGCCCTCCAAGAGGGAGCTGGAGGAGAAGAACATCCTGCCCATGCAGTCGGACCAGGAGCGGCTGGAGTCACGGCAGCAGACGGCCACCAAGCTGACCAGGTGAGCGACCCCCGCAGGTGATGTAGGGGAAGCACAGGTAACAAACTCCTTAAAACCAGACAGAAAAAAAGACGTCTTGTGTGATGTTTTTTCTCAGGCGTCTGAGTCAGAGGCCGACGGCTGAGGAACTGGAACAGAGGAACATACTGAAGCGTAAGTCCTAGAGGAGAAGAAAAACCCATCAAACCTGTCAGTGAGTGAGTGAGCTCTTTGTTCTCCTTCTCTCAGCTCGCAATGATCAGGAGGAGCAGGAGGAGAAGAGGGAGATCAAAAGACATTTATCTAAAAAGGTACGTCTTTGATCAGAGGACATCTGTGGCCCCGTTTCTATAGTGACCCGACTGTGCGCCCTTCATTCTACGCATTATTTCATCTTGTTTCTCAAATCATATTTGTAGCATCAGAATGCAGCGGTGCATTCCTGAAAACATTTATTCTATGGGTCAGAATCAAGAAATGTTGATTAGGTAAGGAGGAGGAGCAAAAATAACCAACGAGAGATCTCCACTACAAACTGCACTGCACTCTTTCTGTTACCTTTGAGGTAAAGAACTATCAGCTCAGGAGTAACTGTGGCTGTGTGCGTTTCCTCACTAGGTAACTTCTAAAAGATGGGACTATCCTGTGTCCCACAATGCAATGCTATTCAGACACATGCTAATACTACTTTCTTCTTCTTTAACGCCAAATATGACATCACCCATTTTTCAAAGTAAAAGCCTAAGTAATATAATAGTCAGTATTTGTAAACATTTTACAAAAACTATTTATGAATCCACTGATGAAAACTTTTATGATTTATTGAAAATAATTAATTTACATAGTTTTTTTTTTCAAATAAAAAAAAATTCAAATTCTGTGCATTGTGGTCTATGTTTAATCTAGTGAGAATTGATCCACAAAACAACCTTTTTCACAGAGACTTCTGGGAAATTTCAAGGGATTTGGATTTGGAATTGTGGATTCAGACATCAGTGAATTTGGATCAAGCCAATGATTTCCTGTTTGAAGTGGCTGTGAAAGCAAGTGACTAAAATTCAGCAGGTAACCACTAGATGGTGCTTTGCATAACTAAGACTTTCCTTTTTATTTTAAATGTGGCTAAGAAAAAAAATTACCTTTTGGTCTCAGGATAATTTTTAACTTCATTTAGACAGAAGTAAGCAATTATTATTTATTAATTAATTAATTTAATTCATTTCTGAGAATGTCATCAGTGACACAAAAACAACTCACAGTCGTTGACAAACTGCAACCCTTCGACCGTTTACTCCATCAACGTAAATCAGCTGATTCTAACAATGAAAGAACCGCAACATTTTTACATGACATTAACAAACAAAACCCATGATGATGCTCCTCCAGCTCAGCCAGAGACCCACCGTGGAGGAGCTGAGGGAGGCGAAGATCCTCATCCGCTTCAGCGACTATGTGGAGGTGGCCGAGGCTCAGGACTACGACAGGAGAGCCGACAAACCGTGGACGCGGCTAACGGCCGCCGATAAGGTCAGTTTTAGAGGAAGACGAGGTCGTCCTCAGGCGCTCCAAGTCTCATCCTTCTCTCTGCCGCGCAGGCCGCCATAAGGAAGGAGCTGAACGAGTTCAAAAGCACAGAAATGGAGGTGCATGAGTCGAGCCGCCATCTGACCAGGTGGGTCACCCCCACAGTCCATCCCAGAGGAAGGATGTGAGAGAGAGGAAGTCACATGACAACGACCACTGAGAAAAAATACCATAAAAAGAAAACATTAGTCAAGAAAAATGACTCATATTCTGCTTTTATTTTGCAGAAAGAAATAATTGTTTCTTTAAAATTACAAGCAAAATTAATAAAACAAGACTTAGGTCATCATTTCAGTTTATTTTTGTAATCTGGATTTCTAAAAACTAAGAACAGTCCGAGTCCAAACAGCAGAACTCCCCCGGAGTTCAGAGAAGCGCTTGTAGCTGATCGACAGGAACCACAGTTCCAGCAGGAGAGACGAAAGAAAGGATTTGAAAAGTGTGTTTTACATCCACACCAAACAATCCAGACGGGACAAACAAAAGTAGACATTAACCAGGTAAACAATCTAAAATAAATCTGTAATCATTCAGGCTGTGGATTAGTATTTTGGTGGTGAGATCAATAATTCACACATCAAAACACAATTATTAATATTTTTAATGAATATGTCTGAATACCGGTAGTTACTATAGTATGTCTGTTTAAATAATCTGTATTTAATCACCTTTATTTAAAACCAAAAAAAACAGATTTTGACCTCAAATGATGTCAAAACATTTTTATGAAATATTTTATTTCATATTTATTATGATTTTAATTAAAATTGTCAACTGTATTTTAAACTGAATGTGCTTTATCAATTTTTTTAATTAAAATTAATTTTAGCTTCTTTTTTTCCATCTACAAAACACTTAGTATAGTTTAATTTTGAAAATGAGAAGAGTGAAGACAAACTAGGGTGTACAGATCCCTTTAAAGTATAATAGAGAGAAGGCAGTTGGATGACTGTAGAAAGGAAACTGGATGAAAAGAGGCTGAATCGTCTCTGTTTGCCTTCAGAGCTTTTCTGTCTGCTTTTATTTTGTAAAAGACAAACAGAAAGGTGACATTTCCTGTAAGCTTGAACAACGTTCAAGTTTTTTTTTTTTTTTGGTACCATTTTTTCAATGACATTTCTCACACTTGATTGTAGGCGAGTCACTGAAATGAGATGGCAAAACTGAACAGTGAAAAATAAGCAGAGCAGCTTAAATGTTTCAGGTTGAAGTTCCAGCTGAAGCAGGAAGTTGGTTCAGGAGCTTCACACGCCCCTAATTAAAGAGCCACTCTGATAAAAACTGTGTTTTTGGTTTTTGACATGTTCTTGTGGCATTTTTCTGATGATAGAAGACAAATATAAAGACATTTACTCCCAAAATAGCATTTTTGAGTATTTTGTTGGAGAGTAGTTGTAGTTACGTTGTGGAAAATACATTCCACTCTGAGGCGTCCACATAGATCCATTTTCATTTTTCTCACCTGAGCTGCGTCTGGCTCAAACTGTCCATCTGGATGGCTCTGATTTTGCTTACCATTCTTTTGCATCAGTAATGTTAGCTTGTAGGTATGAGAGCTGTAAGCTAGCAGGAGAGAGAGTAAACAGATGGATGATGGGAAGTGGGGGCGGAGTTGCACTGTGCCAACAGTCAGAGGAGAATTTCTAATGAACTCCTGCTACTTTGAAGAAACTGTCCTATAAATGAAGCAGGCTTTTTCATTTTGTCTAATTATAATTAAAAGATAACTGGGAATGCCTTTAAAAAAAAAAAAGATATGATTGAAGTGGGACTTTAGTCCTTTTTCCGCTCTTGTCCTTTTTTTGTTGCGTAAATCTAATTTTCATTCATTCGGAATGTCTGGATTTTGAGTCAAACTTATTATAATTCTCCTGCAGGTTCCACCGGCCCTGACACCACCTGCTGCCCTGTTTGTTTTTACTGCTAACCAGCGCCACCTGCTGACTGATAAGCTGACCTCAGGAGTTTGAGCCTTCAAAGGGACGGTTGGACTCTGGACTGCCATCTCCCTGCAGGGAGAGCAAAAGAACTTCTTGATATTCAAAAGCTTTTAACTGTTTTTTTAAAGATGATGATGAGGTGGAGATGTTTTACCTCGCAGATGAAGGTCAAACTGACTTCCTGTGCCAATCTGTGATCATGACTTCTCAGAGATGACGGTGCGCGTTTATTTTTTTACCCGTTATGGATTCTGGCCGTTTTATCCCACAGACGTCTGGAAGTCCCACATGGAATTCCACATCCGTTTACAGAGCAATAACTTCAGATTTCGCTCCGCTCTGGAGCTTCAGCTCCTCAAATCCCCGATTTAAACCAAAGCGGGCTGACCTGGACCATAAACGCACCACGCAGTGATCACTGTGGAGAGTTCACGGACCGACTGCGTCTCTGGACTTGACAGTTTTTGTTTACACTCATTTCAAATTTGCCAAATGTTTCATTTGAAAAACTGGATGGAAACCCTAAAGTCCAGATAGGGGGCACCCCGCCGCGCCCCTTACCGTGTGGTGTTTACAGCTGAAGAACCCGTCGTGTTGGACGACGCTTCGGTCATGACAAAAAAATATTCTATGAGGATGTACAGAAAGTGGAGATTTTTGGATGTTTTTGTAAACAAACTGCATGTTGTATTAATTTATTGTGAGTCTTTAATGATGTACACAATTTCTTAAAGAAAAAACTTATAAAAAAATAAGTTTCCTCCTGGTCGCCCTCTTCTTCTGCGAAAAAGTCAGTTTTTTTCTTTCCCAGAGAAAAGTATGTCCAGCTTAGTCACCCCCAAGGGATTCTGGGAAATGTCTCACACAGCATGAACCGGGTTCCCGCAATACTTCTGCCAGAGCTCCACGGCTTTCGTCACGATGGCGTCCGTGTTTTCCTGCGGGATCTGGAGGAGACGGCGGCAGTGAGAGGAGAACGGCAGTCCCCTCCCCCCCCCGTGGGAATGGTCACTCACGTTAGACAGGAAGTTGACCATGCCCTCTGGCCGGTTGATGCCCAGCAGCATGATCTTATAGCTGAGCAGGATCTCCAGGGCCACAAACACCAGGATCTTACAGGAGCCACTGATCACCTTGTCCCAAACCCTGAAGACGTTTGGAAAAAGTTTGGAAGTGATCTTCAGATGTTCATGAACGACAAATTCCAGGCTCAGAGGTGCATTTTTACAAGTATTGTAATTTCAAAATAAAAGTCTAGACTTAAAATGAGTGAAAAAACTCAGGCAAACATAACTCAGGAGTCTGCAACCTTCAACACCTAAAGAGCCAATCGGGTCAATTTCTCATCGACCACAACGCAGTCGGAGCCACAAAGTCCCTTCACCCTCAACAGAAATAAAACACGGATTCATATTGAAGCAGTAGGTAGTGTGAGGTCAACAGTTATTAAAAAAAATAAAATTTTATAGAATAGAATTTAATAAAAAATCTGCCATCAAATCCAAAGTACTACAATGGAGGGGTAAAACAGCCTAAATTGAGGGGTAGAGGCCAAATGAAGGAGTAAAAGAGTCAAAATGGAGAGGTAAGAGAGCTAGAATAGAGAGGTAAAAGAGCCCTGTGTGGCTCTGGAGCCTCAGGTTGCAGACTCCTGCTCTAGGAAAAGAGCTATAGAGTGAACAGGTGGTGTGGTTCTGTGTGAGCGGAGCAGCACATAGTGACCTCTGCAGGCTGCACTCGGGCAGACAGCCGGCGAAGCAGCGTCTGAACCAGAGGCTGTAGGGCAGTTGAAGCAGCGCTCCTGTGTTCTTCAGGTGGGTCAGCAGCCGCGGCTCCTCCTGGCTCAGGTAATGCTCCAGGCTCTTTGGCTGCACCAGAACACAAGGACAACGTCAGATCACTGATGACACCTTTGAAACTGACATCTCCCTCAATTAAAGGAAAAAAAACCCTCCGATTCATTATTTTCATTTATGCAGTTAAACACCATCATCAATTGTGTAATGTTAATATTTGTGAATCTTTAGAGAAAAAACCTCATTCTGTGGACAGATGCAGACACAAACTAGATTTAGGATTAAAGTAGTAGAACAAAAGCACTGTGATCTAACATGCAGCTGCTGAAATTAAGATAAACTTTGAAATAAATTCTTAATTTTAGATTCTTAAGGCAAATAGCTTCTTTTGAACATTTTAGTGTTATTATAATTCGTAAACACTTTTAATCTAAACTACAACATTCTGATCAGTGCTTTATTATTGAATTGACAAAATTGCTAAATTAGACAACCAAATGTGAAGATTAAAGTTAGGATATCTACAGCATAGATAAACATTTTTTTCCTTTATGAACAATACGTTTAAAGCTTTTCTGCTGAAAACATTCAGTGTGATTAGCATAAATCAGCAAAAAATGGTAACAGTTGTAAAAACAAATGTAAAAAAACACACAACTGACTCTGGACAGGTATAAACAAGTACAATTTGAAAGAAAGTGTACTGATTTTAGGGTTAATATCCTGCAGGTACTTATTTTGAAGAGCTGAAAAGGGAAGTTCTTTCTCTCTTCTCCAGAGGAGAATGGTTTAATAAACAAACTGATGGAGGGATTTTTTTTGTAATAAACTTGTATAAAGGGGTTTATTAAAATAGTTTACCTGTTGTGATGCATTCATGTGAGAGAAATTCTAAATTCCTTTTTAATCAATCTACTTTATTAGCATTATTACAAGCGATTGCACTTAAAGTTGCTCCTAGGCCGCTATTTTTAAAGCCTAGATCTATAAAAATTCATGTCTGTGTCTCTGCTCTAATCTTTTTGTTCAACAATGAGATAATTATGAACAATCTATTTATGAAACTCAATTTCCTGAAAGTGTTTTTTTGTTCTTCTTCAATCTACAGACTATTGCTGCAAAACAGAATTAGATTTTTGATTAAATCAAAGTGAAGTAACTCCAAACCCTCACCAGATGTGGAACCGAATCCCCAAACTTTGTGTAGAACTGAGTAATAAAACATTTGATGAGCCAGTAGCAGTCCACCGGATCATCCACAATCTCCTCCATGGCTCTGCTGACTGCCAGGAAGTCCTCGTTCTCCTCATCCTGAAAAAAAAAAGAGGTTACATTTTTCAGATATGTTGACTAGAAGCTGATAAATATGAACAACAGCTCAGCTGAAGTTCTTTAAATCCCTCCTGAGAAGTCTGTGGTCCATCTTTAGTGGAAACTGACACGTGAAGGCCATTGTTGTATGGATTCAGGAAGATTTTCAAAATAAATCGCATAATAATCAGAATACAGAATAATCACAGCTTCAGTTACACATTTTCTTTAAAAAATACAAAAAGTTCTTATATTTTTAAAAATACACCAATTTCTTAGTCATTTGGAACAAAAAAAAAAAGCGAAAAAAAAAATCTGGACAGATGTGAACTAGTGAGGAGTCTCCTTGTCTGCAGGCACTATGGAGGAAGTTCTTCACCAGAATGTGTCTCTTCCAGTGTAGAGCTATGGATGTTGAGTCTGGGATTTTGATGCCATAAAGGAAGCTTCATCCTCATCTTTAGTGCCTCACACACACCCCCCTCTACTGCTGAGGAGTTCACTGACTCTCAGTTAAAAGCAGCACATTTTGTAGCATTCACAGTTCGAAAATAGGAAAAGTCAGTTCCTTAAAAACTAATAACTTTCCTTTCTCTATCAAACAGAGTAGACGACTGAAAATCATTTAATTATGTGCGGTGTGTAATATTTGGGACAACAGGAAACATCATCAGAGGGATTCTATTGAGAGTTTCAAAATAAAAGCAGTCCGTCAGAAACTTTAGAGCAGTACAAAGGTTGAGACAGTATGATGAGCGATGAGCATGATACAGTTCATTAAAAGGTTATTTTTGTTTTCCGTGTCTGCACACGCATCTTAGACAACATTCTGACAAAGCGTTTGGGTCACCTGGTCTAACTGCAGGTGCTCATGGGAGGTCAGAGTCATGCAGGCGGGTTTCTTACTGGAGGTAACGTCTCGGAGCATCGCGGCAGCACCTGGTTCTCCAGCTGGAACATGCGCAGGTACACGTGCGTTGACGGCGTGGATGAGTTTATGTACCGCATCACCTCCAAAGCCTCCTTGATGTCCTGGTACTGCTCCTTCCTGTAACCTCCAACCAGAGCGTGGGAGTCACTGTGGGGAGGGAGGATCCCTGCAGGACAGGGGATGATAACAAAACAAGATTTTTGGTGGATTTGTACCTAGTTTGGGTGAAATTTAGGAAAACTTTCTAACATATTCATACAAAAACAGTTTGGTTTTGCTCAACTCAAGTGATTGTTTATGAGTGTTTCTTACCTAACAGCACCTTCCACACATGAATCCTGTACATGGAGGGAAGCGGGAACCTTTGACTAAAGGTGCTCAGCTTTTCCAGATCTGTAACAGCACAGAACCCATCAGTTTATATGCTTTTTAATTATAATTTCAAACAAGTTCTCAGTCAGAAACAACGTTTTTTTCCTATTTCCAAACACTTAGATTATCAGACGCTAGGTCTGGTTGCAGTCACTGTTAACCAGCAATATTTATAACCACGATTTTTCTGTGACAATTAAAAAACTAAAGCCTTGATTCCACCAGGAAGCTTAGCTCACACTGACATTTGTGGTATCAAAAGTTTAAAAGAATGTATTCAGACATTTTAAAACTCAGGCTTAATTTTTAAGGGACACATTTTTTTTTATACATAGCTTATTTCAAGTAAAAAAATAAATAAAGATGTAAACCGATGCTGGTCTCTAAGATCACTGAGAAACTAATATAGTTCATGCTGGCCAAAAAAAAAAAAAACTGCTTTCAAAATAAAACCTGTCAATATTGAGTAGGTAAGTATAAAGTTAAAAAGAGTGCAGCTTTGTGTCGCAGAGGATGGGTCAAATGCAGAGAACAAATTTCACACACCCAAGTGAGTGACAACTGATGAGACATTATCTTATACAAGTGGGTTTTCATCACTTCCATGCTCTCATTTTACCAAAATAAAGCAGCAAAAATTAAAAATAATTCTATTGAGTGTATCAATAAAATAATAGCTTACCTAGAGGGTTGTCCTTTAGCAGTATTTCTAGAGACTTCTTTTCCTCCACGCCCCTGAAGCCCATTTTCTCATAGTAAGCTGAGCGAAAGTTTCTCTGAGGGTCGTCAGCCATGACTCCTTTAATTAAAACTAAACTGTATAGTTTTAGTGGGAAAATACCAGCCAGAAAGCTATGTTGAGTAGAGGATATACGAATTCGTTTAAAGTTATTTGGCAGCTTAATAAAGCAGACGATAAACTCTGCTTAATAACTAGTCATTTTTTTTGTTTGTTTATTTTTTTCCTTAAGAGGCGAAGAAGCAGGTTATTGCATGAGCTAACATTGTTAGCTTGATAGAATGAATTACTGCAGTGTCCAGGAGTCGCTACATTCTTGGTCCCCGACTTTATCCTTGAAGAGTTGTTTTACTAAACGACGATAAAATGACAAATTAAGAAGTTTATTAACTTCTCATTTTCGAGTCTGGTTGTCGTTGTCATTAGCATTACCGTTTGAAAACTACCAAGGAATTTGTCACAACTACATGTCCTGTAAGCAAGCGCAGCGACATGCTAAGGGGTTTTAACAAGAACTTCCGGATATTGCGTTCAGAATAAAAGCTCTCGTATAGAGTTTACGATTTAGTTTGCATATTTTCCAATATTTCATTATGAAAATTTTAATTTTGGCATTTTTAAAAGTAGAATGTTTTCTTATCATGCGATAGTAACATAATTTAACATCCATTCTTCTTTGCACATCGCAAACCCCCATTTATTTTGAAAGCGGGCCACTTCATTTTCCTGTCCGTCAAGTTCAAGCTCCACCTTACGTTGCTCGTTTTAACGGAAAGCGGGAGGGACCAAAATGTATTAAAGGACGCAAAGAAGCAAGTGTTCACGTTTCCTATGAATACTTTGAAAATCATATAAACTGTAGTTTTTAAACCACGAAAGCCATAAATATGACGAAGATAAGACTGCAATAATCCCCAGTCCTTCTTTAAAGAATCAAGAAGACATTAGAGCACCCCCACATGCCAGTTTCAAGGGGATTTCTACAGGTAAAGCATGTTCACAATCATTAATGTTCCCCAATCTGACTAGAAAAAATAAACCTAGACATGGTTACCTGGACTTGGACTCACACATTGTTATAGATGACACAAGGGTTGAAATCAAAACCCTTGAAGAATTATCAATACACGTCATAGTAGTGGACAAATGTGTCAAATTCTCTTGAAATGTCATTGTTTACCGTCCTTGACCTGTTCCCTAGTTTTCTGTGAAAGCAGGAATTGAACACTGGGGTACATAAACCTAGTCCCACTGATTTTTATCTCATGTTAGACTTCCATCCAGCCTGGGATAAGCAGAACATTACAACTCCAAGCTATAAACTCAGAACAAAGAAATGAACTCCATGAACTCTGCCCTCAGGAGCTGTGGTGAAAACCAGCAAAATACTGAGAGAAAACCTGGTCCTTCCCAAGGACAGAACCCGGAGGGAGAAGCAGATGCGTCACAACAATGGACAAGTCCTTTACACAGGACAGATAGTTAGAGAGAGGAGGTGAGGAAGCACAAGTGTCAAAATGGGAAAACTTCTCTCAACAGTAGTTGGTTTATTAAGACGTTTACTGTCACACATATATGACGCCGTTTTGGTAATTGTGCCCATGAGATTAGGGTCCCATTCACATCTGTCGCACTCAAACTGTAGACTTGCTCAAATAACACGTAGTTAATAATTACCTGAGTTGCGCATAAACAGTAAAAGAGTCAATCTATAATTAGGGGTACATTTCAAGTCAAGCAAAACCTCAAAATTTCAATATTCTTTTTTAACAAGTAAACTATATGGCTCTATATTATACACCCTTAACGTTAAAAATTAACCAATTTGCAAGCTTAAGCTCAACTGAATTTCAAATTATTTTAATGAAAATGTATATTTGATTTATTATATTGTCAACTGTGTTACGGACAAATCTTGTGTAATGCAAAACACATACAAACATACTACACATTTGATAACAAACTTAATTGAAAGTATTTGAGTCCATTAACTGAATATTTTTTATTTATCTGTCCAACTTATTTGAAATTATGACTTTTGAACTCTTTTATTGGGATTTTACGGGATACTGTGATGGAGGGTGATGCTATTTTCCACCATAAAATCACATTAAACAAAATGTAAGTTGTTTATCTTTTATTAGTACAAAACTTTACTCTCCAGAGATCTTTCCAATCTTTTATTATTACATTTTCTTCAACTTTTAAGAACTATATGTCACAAAAAACACTTGTAACACAGTTGACAGACACCTTAACACAGTTGACGGAAGTAACACAGTTGACAGGACAGAAGACTTTGGGAACCTTAGAAGAAAAAAAAAGTTTTATTTCACAAATGAGCAAAGATATTGAAGTGATGAAAAACAACAGCATTGCACAACTCACAGAACCCTAAATTTGGCTAAAACTGAACATGAATTCTACACAACATGGGCTTCCTAACATCTGTCTAGTTTTGGATCTGGGTGACTCAGAATTTTGCTTTTGTCTTTCGCATCTTTTTCTGAATTTTTCAGTTTTTCTTCTCTCTTGTTTGAGTTTTTCCTTAAGAGCTTGGATATCCTTATATAACTTGGACTTCCGTCTTCTGAGTATTTTCCTTCCAATAAGTCTTAGTCCGGGGGTCGGCAACCTGCGGCCACGGAGCCGCATGCGACTCTTCAAGCGCCCCCTTGCGGCTCAGTGGCGCTTTTTCAAAAATGTTTGTAAATAATAATGAATATTAGAAGAAACTATATTCTCGCGAGTTGAGTGGGA
>NC_050515.1:20806512-20828919 GCF_002922805.2 Oryzias melastigma | reverse complement strand
ACATAAAAATGACTTTAAAAATCGTATTTCTTTATACATTTCTTTAATTTCATCAAAGCAATGAAACAAACTGTAATTCATTCATATTGTAGTGATGGTCTCAGGCACGCTGTCGGTCTGGCAGCGCAAGGAATTGTGGGTTACCCATTCTTTTGCCTGTCTGACTGGAATTGGATTTAAGTTTGGGTTTTCCTCAATGTCTTTTGTTGTCTGACTGTTGAACATTTGTTGAACATTTATGATTTTGTCCTGTTATGTTTGAATTCTTCCTGCACCTGGAGTGAGAATGAGGGAGAGACTGATCAGGACCCCCTCTCGTTGTATTATTGAGGGATGTCAAGATAAAAGCTCAAACGTTCATTATGAGGCTATTCAGCTTTGGTCAGATTGTTAGACACTGCAATGTCTCACCAATTGACATGAGGCCAAAAATAAAGCTTAAATGACACTAGGACACGCAGCAGGAGAAATAATCGTTAATTCGACACATTCTCCATGTGTTCCTTATAGAGTAAGACTTGTATAAGTCATTTCAAATAATGCGGCTCCAGACACATTTGCTTTTTATTGTATTGGTCCAAAGTAGCTCATTCAACTCTTTGGGTTGCCGACCCCTGTCTTAGTCTAATGAAACAAAAAATACAAATAAGTGTCACTATCAAAACACCATAAAAATAATATAAGTAATTTGATCAAGTCTTTGATACATGCGGAGAATAGAAAGCTGTTTCTTTGGTACTTTCATCAAGTCTTCCTAGTAAAATCTATTGTTAAACCTATATTTTCAAATCTATACCTTGACATCTGAGGCTGTGGATCAACCTCAGGGCTTTGAGGTGGAGCAAGCTGCTTCTCTGTCACGTTTTTCCTTATTCTGCTCTAGCATTGGGTCTTTCTCCAATATACTTGTTTCAAACCCATCACTCTAAAACACAATTTCTTCAACTTGTCAATTGTTTTAAACATAAATGGTCACAAAAAACTTCCAATAATGTCAACTGTGTTACTTCATGTCAACTGTGTTACAGTAGATGGGTAACACAGTTGACAGGTAACAGTTGACATTTCAGCCATTTTAGGGCCCTGTGCTAACTGCAGACCTCAGAGCTGTTGCCCCAAACTTTTCTGAACTCATATTTGTATATATTTAAAACTTAGTTTTGTAAATTTAAAATCTAAAACAAGTTGACATGAACATGCTGATAACACAGTTGACAATCAATTATTTCCCCCTACATCTATACAATAAAATTGTTAAAATGTTGAAGAGGAAAAGTAAATCCTTACCACAGTGAGGTTGGATTTCCCTCCAATAAGGATATGACATCGCAATGATGTAGGTCATTTGACTTTGGAGCAAACTATTGCTGAGTTACAGGGGTAGGTTTAGTGGGTAACACTGTTGACACAGGTTTCTCGGACACATACAAATTTGAGAAAATAATGTATATAAATGAACAAAATATATTTTTAAACACTTTTGTTTTATTTTAGAAGTTACATCAAATTATTATTTTTTTTAAAGTTATATGTTAACAACTACTTTAATACTGATATGAAGACTTAAACTTCATATTTGAGAAACCGGACAGTATAGAACCACCAGGTTCCAGTATTGTTTAAGTAATTTTTACCAAAAGAAAAAATGCATCTTTTTATTTTTTATATTAAATGAAAAAATAACATGTACATTTTTCTTAGTGTAAAAATTTCCATTGGCTTAGGTTAATATTTAATATAAATTGATTAATCCAGGCCATGGACATGACATGTACCCCTAATTATAGAATCACTCAAAAACTGAAGAACCTACCTGGATAAGCAACCAATCATCTTCTAGATCCACTTTGTTATTGTTGAGAATCTTTAGAGACAAGTTTACCTTTCTGTTTCTGAGTGTTTTCCAAGATTTTTGTTGTTGGAGTTTTAGTTAGTTACATATTTTTCAGACTATAAGTCCCTCCGGAGTACAAGATCCTGCAGCCAAAAAAATTTACAATATGGTAAAAACCTAATTAATGCAAACATTTTATGTCTATTTATGACTCCACTGTGTTCTGATGATGAAAATAAAAAAATAAATTAAAAAAATCCATTCAGTTTTATTTATAGATCCCAATATCACGATACAATCGTCTCAGTGGGCTAACTGTACAAAGACATAAAGTCAGTCATAAAATATAAACAGTGGCTGGTTGCTAAACTAAACTAACTATGTTAACCTGGCTTCCCTGCCCTTAGAGTAGACACTTCTTCTCAATGAGGAAAAACTCCTAAAAAAAAAACAATTTTGGGAAAGAAAAAAAAATCTCAGGTATGTCCACATGAATGAGGGATCCTCTCCCAGGACGTACAGGCGATGTACCAGGACTATTGAATAAGAACTAGCTTATCTAACTCTACAACTACATGTTTAAATAGGGTAGCAGATGGGCTGGGGGACAGCTGGGGATCTGAGACGTGTCAGATAAGAGTTCAACGGCCAAGAACAGAAGCACATTTTTTTCAGCAATATTTGCTAATGTAGTTAGTATCGATGCACACTGGTTTTCGCAAAAACTTCTGTGAAATTTCTAAGTCACTTGATTTTGGAATTGAGATTCGAACAGCACAACAAAATGTAGAACAGACTATTTAGTGAGTAGTGAAGGAATTCGGGCATATCCTAAATTATTAGCTCTTAATGTTTAAATTACATTAATAAAAAGAACACTCTATGGTCAACTTAAGTCTTTATAACACTTCAAATCACTAACTTTATTTAATTCGTTATCCTCTGTGTCACTTTTGAACAAACCTAGACGTAAGACTGAGCGTTGCTTCTTTTCCTGCTTTGCTGCCAGTAGCAAATATTGATTTACACACCTAAATTGCCCTCTAGTGGTTGTTACAATTTATTAAAAGAAAAAAAGTCACATATAAGTTGCACCCTTAGCCAAGCTATGCAAAAAAACAAGAAAAAAAAATGTGACGTACTCAGAAAACTATGGTGGTTGTTTTTTTTATTTTTTTTTTTTATTTTAATGTCATGTTGGTTAGATGTTTTGCTATGGTTTGGCAAACCTTCCAGGGTATATTCCGCCTTCACTCGATAGGGGCTGGGATAGGCTCTAGCACCCATGTGACTCTGACAGGGTTTATAAACCAGGTTTGGAAAATGGATTTCTGAAAAGTCAAAAGTTGTCACCGCCCTGCAGGTGAGGACTGTGCACACATGGGAGTCTAGGGTGCCTCTTGCATGTTTAGGTTGTGCGACAGACTACAGGCTGCGCAGTCAGCTGATTCCACAGCATCATAGCTGAGTGTTGACCATGTCCAACTTGTCATCCTATTTGGACTCCTGACCATTGGCTGAAGGTTGAGGATGTTGTGAGGCGCATTAGCTTAGACAAGGTAGAGACAAAATGCACATCCACCAGTGATTTATTCGAGTTCGAATATTTAACCCTATTCATATTTGCATATATATGTCCAAAAAGTATTTATTTATAATTGAAATAAGAAATTTCTGACAGGCATTAATTCAGTATTTTTTTTAATCTCATTTTCATTTTTTTTAATAAAAGGAAATAGATGCAATACAACCCTGAGTTGTAAACTCAAACATGATGGAAACAAAAGAAGGAAACCAGACCAGAAAACATATGGAATGTTTTCTATTGCAGAGTTTACATGTAGAATTCTAATGCTGAAAAAAACAACTGCCAAGCTTTCATGTAATATATATATTTTTAATTATTTATCTTCATTTTTATTGTTAAACTACCTTTATAATAAAGTATATGTGCTTTTTTTCCAAACTTAAAATAAACCACATTTCTAAAAGAGTTTGGCATTATAACTTTATAAAATAAGAAAAATAATGAAAAAATTCCACACCTTCAATGCTGAAATAATATCTCTTTGTTTTTGTTTTGAAATGACAATTAATTGGGCAAAAAACTGAAGGTACAAATGCAGAAAAAGCTTTATTTTGAAATTGCGATGAACTATTACATGACAGTGGAATGTTCAACCAAAAAAATCATTGTAATAGTTGAGAAGAAAAGACAAAAAAATAGAGCAAAAAGATTCCAAAGTGTTCCCAGCAAGAAAAAAAATGATTATATTGTAAAAGTTATATAAATGAAATTGTAACTGCTGTATCAGCACATCAAAGTGAACTGAAACCACATTTTAACACGCTCTGCAACAGAATGACAAAACAGTTTGTGGAATTTTCGAAAGTGCAAGCCCTATGTCTAAACATGACTGCTGTTGATATTTATGATATTCCCAAATGGATTTTTGAAATTCTTCTTCATTATATTTATCTCAAAATAAGATTTTGAAGTACAGAAATACCAAAGTGTAAAACTTAAAAGCATTAAAATACACATAAAAAAGTTTACATTTTTCCAAAGGAAAATCTCAAATTGGAAATGATTTCCAACCAGGAAAAAGCATGCATGTGCAGAACTGTCCTTACTTGGTTTATTTCGAACTGAAGAAACAGTGCTGTCTTCCTCCTAAGGAGCCATAATCTAAACTGCCCCTGCGGGAGCTTCTTTGAGAGCAACTCCTAGATCCTGTGGTGGATCCTGGGGCTGAAGCGGCATTGTACGGACTGCTGATCCCTTTGGAGGACATAGATGATGCTGGAAGCATTTGAACCCCGGTTCCATCCTCCACCAAGCAGTTATCCAGGGCATCTTTGTAAGAGATTTTTAGTTTGCTTTTGGGACAAGTCAGGCACTTGGGGAGATTTTTTATGTCATGGAGCTTCTGTGCTGCTCGCTCATCCAACCAGCCCATTTTCAGAGCATCCTCTATGCTTCTTCTGCAGCCCATCTCGGGATCATAAAGTCCCCCTGTTACAACCTGAAACTCGAGAAATCTCTGCCCCGACTCATATGGCAGCCACCTTTCTTTCACAGCCTCAGCAATTGACATCCTCCTTTTAGTTTTAACATCCTCAAAACCAAAGAAAGCTTTCTGGGCAGGTTTGAGTCTCAATTCCATCATGCTATCTATCATGCCCATGCGGCACGCCTCTTGAATGCTGAACCTCTTTCCATTTGTGGGATCCACAATTCCTCCAGTGCAGGCTTGTGCTTCAAGAAGTTTCTGTGCAGTGATTGAATCCACTAATCCACGATTTAAAGCCTCCATTATAGAAATCTTCTCAACAGTATCCGTGTCAAATATGGCACCAACAGGTTCCAGATAACGATCGGTTTCAAGGGGCGTAGAAAGAGTGATTGACACACTAGATATCCGTTTGAGGCTGTCGGAAGACTGTTGAACGTTGCTGCTTCGCTCTACGACAGTGCTGGTTCTTGTTGTGACTGTCTTGGTGAAAGTAGGTGATAAAGATCTTGACCCAACTGTTGAGAAGGAAGAATAGGATGTTGATGATCCTGAAAGTGAGGCCTCTGTTTCTTTTGAAACTGTTGATGTACTGGAAGATGTTGCTGAAACAGATGAGGAAGAGGATGTACTGAAAGATGTTGATGTTCCTGAAACTGATGTTGGGGATGATGCACTGAAGGACATTGCCGTTTCTGAAGTTGGTGTCGAGGAATATGTATTGACATATGCTGATGTTCTTGAAATGGATGTTGGGGATGATGTGCTGAAAGATGTTGACGTTGGTGAAGCTGGGGTCGGGGAGGATGTTCTAAAAGATGTTGACGTTGCAAAAGCTGATGTTGATGTTTTTGAAGCTGAAGTTGATGAGGATGTACTAAATGATGATGATGTTCTTGATGTTGATGTTGCTGAAGACATGTGAGAGGCCGGTGAAGATGGTAATGATTGATGTTTAGCTTTCTCTGTGATAATATCAGCAAACTGAGTGAGGGTGATGGCTCGTGAGTGGTACTGATTTACCACAGATTCATCAATGACCTTCTTTTCAAGCATCTCTGTTATGTCATATGTTCTTCCGGATGTCCTTTCAGTGATAACAAATCTCTTGGAGCCATTTAAATCAGTGATGGTGATCTCCTCCCATTCACATTCTTGGTTAGAGAGCTCAATGAAAGTTTCATGGTCTATGTAACCTTTGTTGAATGCCTCAAGCACTGTCATCTCTTTGTTAGTCTCCGGGTCCACAATTATTACCCTCCTCCTTCTTCGGGTATTTGTGGTTGTTGATTCTTTCTTTTTCTTGTCTACAATAGGCAACAGAATCAGGCCAGTGTTCTTATCTACAATACAGCGTCTCTTAAGTTCCAGATATGTGAGGTTTTCCTCAGTATTTGGGTCAAAAAAACCTTTAGTGTCATCACTTTCATCAGTTAAGATCTTGTTCATTTCTTCATCAAAGTAGCCTCTCTTGTAAGCTACATTCACATTAATACGATGGCTGTGTTCAGGATCAATGAGACCACCGCTTGCAATCTGAGCCTCAAGCAACCGGATACCATGTCCTTTTTCAACTACACCTTTCTCTATTGCTTGAAAGAGGGAAATAATCTTGTCAGTTCCAGGCAGTTTGTAACCTGTCACAGCTTTTTCTGCTGAAAGCAGTTTGTCCTTGAACTCTGGTCCAACTAGTCTTCTTTTGTAGGCCTCATCAACTGTCAGATAAAGATTGAAGACAGGATCGATCATAAATCCTGAAGCAGCTTGGGCTTCAAGCAGCTCCAAACTGGTACCAGATCGCAACAGACCATTCTTCATGGCTTCATAGATTGATAGAACCTTATCCCTAGCCTCGTCGTAAACTCCAGCAATGCAGGTTGAACCTCTCAGGTATGGATGTAGCCGCTCCTCAATCTCCTGGATTGTCATTTTACCTTCATTAATTTTATCCACATCAGATTGTTCTAGCAAGTTTGCATCTACTAGGTCTATGAGGGACACATCATTCCTAAAACCTGGAGTGGTCAACGGCTTTTTTGGTTCTGGTAGAAGCAAGAGTCCTGTGCTTGGATCAGATTTACATTTTTTCTTAATTGACACATATGTGGTTGGCCGTTGGGTATCGGGGTCCAAATAACAATCAGGAGACTGATTTAAGACTCGATATAGATCCTCATCAATGAGACCCCTTTTCAATGCAATGTCTTTAGGCAAAAACACACTAAGTGTTGGGTCCAAAATTCCACCAACAGATTCTTGAGCCTGAAGTATTCGCAGACCTGTGTCCATTTCAATAAGGCCCAGTCTTGAAGCCTGTCCAACTGACAAGAGCTTTCCAGTTAGAGGATCTTTATAACCGGTAACAGCAGACTCCACAGTATATAACAGAGATTCATCTTCTTTGTCCACAATTCCTCTGGTACATGCTTCTTTTACTGTCAGATTTTGTTTAGTTGTGGGGTCAATAATGTAACCCACTGCTACCTGGGCAAGCAAAAGGAGTTGAGCACTGACAGGTGAAATGATTTTCTGTTTTTTGGCCTCCAAGAAAGACATTTTACCCAAAGGTCCAGCTGCTACACCAGCTATAACCCCTGTCCCTTTTAAAAACACCTTTTTATCCACAGTCACCTCAGAGACCGTTTTCTCACCTTTTACTAATTTTTCAAATGTTTGTTTGTCAAGAACTGCACAATCAAAGAGCTGCTGTGCAGTGACATTCTTGCGTACACCTTCAAAAAGTAACTCACTGTGGTCCAAATTATCTGGGACTGGTAAAAGATGAAGGCCTGTTTTTGTATTTGTGCTACATTTCGCCATCAAATCCATATAACTGACATCCCCTTTAGTATCTGGGTCAAGGTAAAAAGCTGGCTTCTGGCTCAACAAATGAAGTAGCTCCTCATCTAAAAGGTTGAACTTGATAGCCAAATCTTTTGGAAGAAACACACTAAGATTGGGATCCAAAATGCCTCCAGCTGATTCTTGAGCCTGCAGCAAGCGAAGTCCAGTCTTCTTGTCAAGTAAGCCCTTCTTCATGGCCTCAAACACTGAGATGGGCTTGGTAGAAGTAGGGTCTTTGTAACCAATGGCAGCACATTCTGCTAACAACAGTTTATCTCGATCTTTAGGATCAATCAATTTCTTGACACAAGCCTCATCAACTGTTAACTTTTTGTTATTTTTTGGGTCGATGATATAACCAGTGGCAGCCTGACCTTCAAGGAGTAGATCAACACAAATACGAGATAAATGATTTGTGTCCTTTGCTTCAAAAAAAGACATTACACCATGAGATCCAGATATGATTCCAGCAATAGGTCCTATTCCCTGTAAATAAATCTTCTTTTCTTCTGACACCTCTGGAACAGTTTTCTCTCCTTTTAGAAGCTGGTTGAATGTTGGTTTGTCAAGAACACCACAGTCCAACAGCTGTTGTGCTGAGACTGGCTTACGGACACCATCAAATATCAGTTTGGATGGATCTTTCCTCTCAGAGATGGGCAAAAGTTTCAAACCCGTGTGGGGTTCTGTTTTGCATTTTTGCTTCAAGGCTCCATAGCTGGAATCTTGCTCTGTTTCTGGGTCAACATAACACTCAGGGTTCTGGTTGAGTGCACGACAAAGGTCTTCATCCAAAAGGTTGCGCTTCATGGCTGTGTCTTTGGGGAGGAACACGCTCAGGTTTGGATCCAGAATGCCCCCTGCTGACTCCTGGGCCTGTAGCAGACGTAGGCCAGTCTTTTTATCCACCAATCCTTTCTTCACTGCCTCAAACACTGAAAGGGGCTGTACTGAGCGTGGATCCTTATATCCAACAGCTGCAGCTTCTGCAGTTAGGAGTTTGTCTCGATCACTTCTATCAACAACTCCCTTTGCACACGCTTCATCCACGGTGAGTTTGCGATTAGTAACAGGGTCAATGATGTGTCCTGTTGCTGCCTGGGCTTCCAGAAGCAAATCTGCTTTGTCTGGGTCAACAAGCTTTTGTTTTTTGGCTTCATTGAAGGACATTTTTCCAGAAGGCCCAACTGTCACACCAGCAATAGATCCAGTCCCTTTAAGGAACACTTTCTTGTCTTCTGACACCTCTGGAACAGTTTTCTCTCCTTTTAGAAGCTGCTTGAATGTTGGTTTGTCAAGAACACCACAGTCCAACAGCTGCTTTGCTGAGACTGGCTTACGGACACCATCAAATATCAGTTTGGATGGATCCGTTCTCCCAGAGATGGGCAGAAGTTTCAAACCCGTGTGGGGTTCTGTTTTGCATTTTTTCTTCATTGCTTCATAGGTGGAATCTTGCTCTGTTTCTGGGTCAACATAACACTCAGGGTTCTGGTTGAGTGCACGACAAAGGTCTTCATCCAAAAGGTTGCGCTTCATGGCTGCGTCTTTGGGGAGGAACACGCTCAAGTTTGGATCCAGAATGCCCCCTGCTGACTCTTGGGCCTGTAGCAGACGTAGGCCAGTCTTTTTATCAACCAATCCTTTCTTCATTGCCTCAAACACTGAAAGGGGCTGTACTGAGCGTGGATCCTTATATCCAACAGCTGCAGCTTCTGCAGCTAGGAGTTTGTCTCGATCACTTCTATCAACAACTCCCTTTGCACACGCTTCGTCCACAGTGAGTTTGCGATTAGTAACAGGGTCAATGATGTGTCCTGTTGCTGCCTGGGCTTCCAGAAGCAAATCTGCTTTGTCTGGTTCAAAAAGCTTTTGTTTTTTGGCTTCATTGAAGGACATTTTCCCAGAAGGCCCAACTGTCACACCAGCAATAGGTCCAGTCCCTTTAAGGAACACTTTCTTGTCTTCTGACACCTCTGGAACAGTTTTCTCTCCTTTTAGAAGCTGGTTGAATGTTGGTTTGTCAAGAACACCACAGTCCAACAGCTGCTGTGCTGAGACTGGCTTACGGACACCATCAAATATCAGTTTGGATGGATCCTTTCTCCCAGAGATGGGCAAAAGTTTCAAACCCGTGTGGGGTTCTGTTTTACATTTTTTCTTCATCGCTTCATAGGTGGAATCTTGCTCTGTTTCTGGGTCAACATAACACTCAGGGTTCTGGTTAAGTGCACGACAAAGGTCTTCATCCAAAAGGTTGCGCTTCATGGCTGTGTCTTTGGGGAGGAAAACACTCAGGTTTGGATCCAGAATGCCCCCTGCTGACTCTTGGGCCTGTAGGAGACGTAGGCCAGTCTTTTTATCCACCAATCCTTTCTTCACTGCCTCAAACACTGAAAGCGGCTGAGCTGAGCGTGGATCCTTATATCCAACAGCTGCAGCTTCTGCAGCTAGGAGTTTGTCTCGATCACATCTATCAACAACTCTCTTTGCACACGCTTCGTCCACGGTGAGTTTACGATTAGTAACAGGGTCAATAATGTGTCCTGTAGCTGCCTGGGCTTCCAGAAGCAAATCTGCTTTGTCTGGGTCAACAAGCTTTTGTTTTTTGGCTTCATTGAAGGACATTTTTCCAGAAGGCCCAACTGTCACACCAGCAATAGATCCAGTCCCTTTAAGGAACACTTTCTTGTCTTCTGACACCTCTGGAACAGTTATCTCCCCTTTTAGAAGCTGGTTGAATGTTGGTTTGTCAAGAACACCACAGTCCAACAGCTGCTGTGCTGAGACTGGCTTACGGACACCATCAAATATCAGTTTGGATGGATCCTTTCTCCCAGAGATGGGCAAAAGTTTCAAACCTGTGTGGGGTTCTGTTTTACATTTTTTCTTCATCGCTTCATAGGTGGAATCTTGCTCTGTTTCTGGGTCAACATAACACTCAGGGTTCTGGTTGAGTGCACGACAAAGGTCTTCATCCAAAAGGTAGCGCTTTATCGCTGTGTCTTTGGGGAGGAAAACACTCAGGTTTGGATCCAGAATGCCCCCTGCTGAGTCTTGGGCCTGTAGGAGACGTAGGCCAGTCTTTTTATCCACCAATCCTTTCTTCACTGCCTCAAACACTGAAAGCGGCTGAGCTGAGCGTGGATCCTTATATCCAACAGCTGCAGCTTCTGCCTCTAGTAGTTTATCTCGATCACTTCTATCAACAACTCCCTTTGCACATGCTTCATCCACGGTGAGTTTGCGATTATTAACAGGGTCAATGATGTGTCCTGTTGCTGCCTGGGCTTCCAGAAGCAAATCTGCTTTGTCTGGGTCAACAAGCTTTTGTTTTTTGGCTTCATTGAAGGACATTTTTCCAGAAGGCCCAACTGTCACACCAGCAATAGATCCAGTCCCTTTAAGGAACACTTTCTTGTCTTCTGACACCTCTGGAACAGTTTTCTCCCCTTTTAGAAGCTGCTTGAACGTTGGTTTGTCAAGAACACCACAGTCCAACAGCTGCTGTGCTGAGACTGGCTTGCGGACACCATCAAATATCAGTTTGGATGGATCCGTTCTCCCAGAGATGGGCAGAAGTTTCAAACCCGTGTGGGGTTCTGTTTTGCATTTTTTCTTCAACGCTCCATAGCTGGAATCTTGCTCTGTTTCTGGGTCAACATAACACTCAGGGTTCTGGTTGAGTGCACGACAAAGGTCTTCATCCAAAAGGTTGCGCTTCATGGCTGCGTCTTTGGGGAGGAAAACACTCAGGTTTGGATCCAGAATGCCCCCTGCTGACTCTTGGGCCTGTAGGAGACGTAGGCCAGTCTTTTCATCCACCAATCCTTTCTTCACTGCCTCAAACACTGAAAGCGGCTGAGCTGAGCGTGGATCCTTATATCCAACAGCTGCTGCTTCTGCCTCTAGGAGTTTATCTCGATCACATCTATCAACAACTCCCTTTGCACATGCTTCATCCACGGTGAGTTTGCGATTATTAACAGGGTCAATGATGTGTCCTGTTGCTGCCTGGGCTTCCAGAAGCAAATCTGCTTTGTCTGGTTCAAAAAGCTTTTGCTTTTTGGCTTCATTGAAGGACATTTTTCCAGAAGGCCCAACTGTCACACCAGCAATAGGTCCAGTCCCTTTAAGGAACACTTTCTTGTCTTCTGACACCTCTGGAATAGTTTTCTCTCTTTTTAGAAGCTGGTTGAATGTTGGTTTGTCAAGAACACCACAGTCCAACAGCTGCTGTGCTGAGACTGGCTTACGGACACCATCAAATATCAGTTTGGATGGATCCTTTCTCCCAGAGATGGGCAAAAGTTTCAAACCTGTGTGGGGTTCTGTTTTACATTTTTTCTTCATTGCTTCATAGGTGGAATCTTGCTCTGTTTCTGGGTCAACATAACACTCAGGGTTCTGGCTGAGTCCATGACAAAGGTCTTCATCCAAAAGGTTGCGCTTTATGGCTTTGTCTTTGGGGAGGAAAACACTCAGGTTTGGATCCAGAATGCCCCCTGCTGACTCTTGGGCCTGTAGGAGACGTAGGCCAGTCTTTTTATCCACCAATCCTTTCTTCACTGCCTCAAACACTGAAAGCGGCTGTGCTGAGCGTGGATCCTTATATCCAACAGCTGCAGCTTCTGCCTCTAGGAGTTTATCTCGATCACTTCTGTCAACAACTCCCTTTGCACAGGCTTCATCCACGGTGAGTTTGCGATTATTAACAGGGTCAATGATGTGTCCTGTAGCTGCCTGGGCTTCCAGAAGCAAATCTGCTTTGTCTGGGTCAACAAGCTTTTGTTTTTTGGCTTCATCGAAGGACATTTTTCCAGAAAGTCCAACTGCCACTCCAGCAATAGATCCAGTCCCTTTAAGGGACACTTTCTTTTCTTCTGACACCTCTGGAACGGTTTTCTCTCCTTTTAAAAGCTGGTTAAAAGTTTCTTTGTCTAACACACCACAGTCCAGAAGTTGTTTTGCTGTCACTGGCTTACGAACACCTTCAAACAACACTTTAGATGGGTCTTTCCTCTCAGAAATTGATAAGAATAGCAGACCTGTATGTGGTTCTATCTTGCATCTTTTCTTTAATGTCATATAGCTGACAAATTCTTCTGTTTCAGGATCAATATAACATTTTGGGCTTTCGTTTAGAGCATGGGACATATTCTTATCAATGAGATTGTGTTTTACAGCTGTCTCTTTTGGCAGAAATACACTAAGATTTGGATCCAGAATTCCCCCAGCAGATTCCTGGGCTTGGAGCAGTCGCTTGCCAACCTTGTCATCTATAATTCCCTTCTTAATGGCCTCAAAAACTGAGATTGGCATGGAACTACTTGGATCCTTGTACCCCACAGCAGCAGCCTCAGCTTCCAATAATTTGTCTCGGTCCCTGATGCTCACTACACCTCTCAATAAGGCTTCTTCTACTGTTAACTTCTCATTGTTTTTGGGATCAATTATATGACCTGTGGCAGCTTGAGCTTCTAGTAGTAAATCTGCGCTTTCCTCTGGCAGCATCATTTGTTCTTTTGCTTCAGCAAAGGTCAATTTTTCTCGATGTGGTGTCACAACTCCAGCAATAGCTCCAGTGCCCTTCAGAATCACTTTTTTGTCTACAGACACTTCTGGTACAGTTTTCTGACCTCTTAATAATTGTTTAAAAGTTGGCTTGTCTAGGACGCCACAGTTGAGCAGCTGGTTTCCTGTTACAGTCTTCCGCACACCGTCAAATATCAGATCAGATGGGTCAAGGTTTTTAGTGATTGGTAAAAGAAGCAGACCTGTATTAGGTTCTATCTTGCATCTTTTCTTTAGCATGTCATAGCTGATATTTTCCTCTGATTCAGGGTCAATATAACATTTAGGGTGCTGGTCCAGAGTACGACTCAGTTTTTTATTGATAAGATTTCGCTTGACAGCTGTCTCTTTAGGTAAGAATACACTAAGATGGGGATCAAGAATTCCACCAACTGAATCTTGAGCTTGCAACAGTTGAATTCCAGTTTTCTCAAAAATTGTTCCATTCTTTATGGCTCCAAAAACTGACACAGGCTTGGTATTGTCACCATTGTTGTAGCCAATGGCAGCAGACTCTGCTTCAAGTAGTCTTTCTCTATCTAGAGCATCCACCACTCCTTTTAGACATGCTTCATCTACAGTCAACTTTTGATTGGCTTTTGGGTCAATTATGTGACCAGTTGCAGCTTGAGCTTCCAGTAGAAGATCTGCACTTTCCTCTGAAATCAGCATTTGTTTCTTAGCTTCTGAGAAGGACATTTTGCCTGGATTACCAGCTAGAATTCCAGCAATCGGTCCGGTTCCTTTTAGGTTTACTTTTTTGTCCATAGAAACCTCAGGGACAGTTTTTTCACCTCTGAGTAATTGGTTAAATGTTGGTTTGTCCAGAACACCACAATCTAATAGCTGCTTTCCTGTTACTGGTTTACGTACCCCATCAAATATGAGTTCAGAAGGGTCCAGCTTTTCTGCGATTGGTAAAAGCAGTAAACCAGTATGAGGTTCTATCTTGCATCGTTTTTTCAATGTTGCATAGCTGACATATTCATCTGATTCTGGATCAATATAACATTCAGGGCTTTGGTTCAGAGCACGTAACAAGTTTTTATCAATGAGATTGCGCCTAATAGCTGTTTCTTTAGGCAGGAAAACGCTGAGGTGTGGATCAAGAATTCCCCCAACTGATTCCTGGGCTTGCAGGAAACGCAGTCCAGTTTTCTCGTCAATAATTCCTTTTTTTATGGCCTCAAAAACCGAGACAGGTTTGGATTTATCAGGATCCTTGTAACCCACAGCAGCAGCCTCTGCTTCCAGTAGCTGCTCTTGATCCATAACATCGACTACACCTCTTGCACATGCCTCATCTACAGTCAACTTTTCATTGGCTTTTGGGTCAATGATGTGACCAGTTGCAGCTTGAGCTTCCAGTAGGAGATCTGCACTTTCATCTGGAATAAGCATTTGTTTCTTAGCTTCAGAAAAGGACATTTTTCCGTGATTCCCAACGTAAACCCCAGCAATTGGTCCAGTTCCTTTCAGACTGACTTTTTTGTCAACAGACACCTCGGGAACCAGTTTCTTTCCATTTTCTAGATCTTTAAATGTTGGTTTATTCAGGACACTACAGTCAAGTAACTGCTTGGCGGTGACAGGTTTCCGAACTCCATCAAAGACTAGTTTGGAGGGATCTACCTTTTCCGGAATTGGGAGGAGCAGAAGGCCTGTGTGGGGCTCTACTTTACATCTCCTCTTCATGGCCATATATGTTACACCTTCCTCACTTTCTGGGTCCAGGTAAAGCTCAGGCTTCTGGTTCAAGGCATGACAAATGGTATCGTCAACTAGCTTCCGCTCAATGGCCACGTCTCTGGGAAGGAACACACTGAGTACAGGATCCAAAATCCCCCCAACTGATTCCTGTGCTTGAAGCAGACGCAGTGTTGTGCTCTTTTCAATCAATCCTTTCTTCATTGCCTGAAAAACTGAGAGGGGTTTTTTTGTGCCAGGTCCACTATATCCTATAGCCGCAGCCTCTGCTGCTAACAACCTCTCCCTGTCCTCTTCATCAACGACGCCTTGATTGCATGCCTCTTCAACTGTCAACTTTTGATTGGTTCTTGGATCAATTATGTGACCCGTGGCAGCTTGTGCATCCAGTAGCAAGTCAATACTATCAGGTGGAAGAAGATTTTCTTTCTTGGCTTCTGTAAATGTTAGTTTGTAAAGAGGTCCAGGGCTCGATCCTGGACTCTTGGAACTCTCAATAATTACACCAGCTATTGGACCTGTCCCTTTTAGATTTACCTTTTTGTCAGAAGACACTTCAAAAACTGTTTTATATCCTTTTACAACTTGGTTAAATGTCAGGTTATCCAATACTCTACAATCGAGTAAGTGACTGGCTGTGACAGGCTTCCGAACTCCGTCAAATATCACAGAGGAAGCATCCAATGCTGGTGGTTCCCTTGAAGTCTTTAGCTCTGTCTGTAAAGTTTGCTTGACAACTGTTGCTTCCTGCAGATCTTTCTGAAGGGTTACAAATCTGCTCTTGTAATTATCTTCAAGCTCTCTGATTTCCCTCCTCAGCAACTCTAGCTCACTTTTCATGGATTTCTTTTCTCTCTCCAGTATTTCTTTATCTGAGTCTAACTGTCGAATGAGTCCCTGTTTACCATCACACTGGTCCTTCCAGTAACTTAAATCCATCTTTATCCTCTCATTCTCCCCCTGCAAACGTTGCCTGCTGTGATGCTCAGAATCAAGAGACAGTTTCATCCTACTGAGGTCTTCTTCTATTCTTTGAATGTGCTCCTTGTCCTTTTCCGCTCGTTGCAACTTTAGCAACAAAGCATCTCTGTCTTTCACAATTGCATCGTACTCAGACTGGAGGGATTGCATCTTGGGTCTTATCTGCAATCAGAGAAACAAAAAAGATTAAGATAATTTAGCCCATTTGCTACTGCATCAAAAATTTCAGTAGACGTGGACAAAAACATGATTTGAAAATGAAACAAAAGGTTAATTTTCTCTATAATATCAGCCTTTGTAACCATGCTGGCCATCTACAGATTGTATGTGGTTTACATCTACAAAAAAAAACAATTGAACTGAAAACATTTTGTTAATCACACAAATCAAAAAATAACAAACAAATGCTAATCTTTATTACATATCCGCAAGAAGATGTTCCACTATCAATTTAAAGACCCACTCCGATCATCTTTTGTAAATTCATCCCCATTGGTCTTTTAATTATGATTATGCAATTAATGATAAAAAAAAAAAAACCTGCATGTTTTCCAAGTTAAACTTTCTGCAGAGCAGCAGTAGTCCAATAGAAATTCCCTTCTGAGTTTTAGGTGGAATTCTTGTTGCAGAGCAACCCCTCCCCTTTCCCTTACCTGTTGCTCTCCATATTATTCAAGACATACAAATAACATATTTTTGTCTGCTCCTAATTCATCACCATTTGCATAGAGAAATGCAATTTTGAGCTTTTAAATATGTCATTCATCATCAGAGAAATGCCATAAGAACAAGTTAAAACATCAAAAAACTTTTCATTGGAGTGGGTCTTTAAAGCACACTTTTTTAGATTACTTTTAAGGTGCATCTTTTTTAAAAAGGGCATGCTATGAGAGACGAGGCAACAGGAAACAGTAAAGTCTTTGTCAAAGATGATCACTCTGAATGAAAAACAAGACAAAACCAGAATCAGACGGAGTGGAGAAGGCAGAGAGGGAGGAACTGCATGCAGCTGCATTACATGCAAGCCTTTCGACACATATATAAGTATGTGTTCAAATCAGAAAGGTCAGGAGGGGTATTTTTTCAGGAATCTACTACAAAGAGGTGTGTGAGCATGCAACCAAAGGCTCAGCTACAGTGGCAGCTTAGGGAAAGGTAAAACTAGTCCAGGACTAAGAGGCAGATTTGTCATGTACCTCTGTGACCTGTTTTTGTAACTTTTCAGCCTCCAGCTTGAATTTGTCCCTCTCCAAGGAAAGCCCTGAGACCAGGTCGCAGGAGTCTAAGTTGCTGCGCTCGGTGGCTTGTAGCCGCAGCTCAAGGGCAGCGATTTGAGTGGAGAGATCATCCTCCCTTCCCCTTTTGGATTTCATGAGCTCCTCTTTCTCGAATTGTGTTTCCCTCAGCTCCTCCTCCAGCACCAGCCTTTCTTTTGTTTGGGTTTCTATCAAATCCTTTAACCTCTGAAGCTCAGAAGAGTTCTCAACGAGTGCCTCACTCTTTTCCTCAATAGATTTGCAAAGATCTTCATTTCTGAGGTTCGCCTCTTTGACTCGGACCTCTTCCTGCAGTAGTTGTTGCTTCAGGGCCTTCAGCTCGTTGTTCAGTTGATTTATCTGACTGGCTGTGGTCTGCTTTAGTCTCATGCTTATGTCTAGCTCTTCTTGCAGCCTATGGCACTCCTGTTGACTTCTACTTTGCGATGTGCTGGCTTGTTCTTGGTTCTGACGCAGGGCTGTAGTAGTGTTTGTGCACTCTGTCATTGCAACAGTCATCTTTTCCAAATCTGCCTCCACCTGCTTTCTTCTATTCACCTCCTCCTGGTGAGCTGTCCTCAGACTCTCCACCTGAACCTCCAGCTCATCTCTCACGACCTGCAAGTCCTTGATGCGCCCTTGTAGTCGGTTCATGTTTTGAACTACTCTGCATCTCTCTTCGCTTTCCCTTTCAAACTCCAAACGAATGTGCTGAAGCTCCTCCTTGCACTCAGTCAGCTGGGTTGTAGCCGTTGAGGACGTCGTGAGCTTTGTTTGCAGCTGAGCAAGAGACTGCTCAAGCACCGCCTGACCCTCCTCTGTGATCTTCCTCCTTCGAGCCTCTTCCTCCAGACTGTGCGTCACATAAGCCAGTTGGTCGCTCTTCTCCTGCAGGTTTCTCATGAGCTCAGCCAGCTCCTCTCTGTACTGACTGCTTTCTTCATCCCTCTGCCTCATCAGCAACTCCACTTGGCTTTCCATTTCTCTTCTTCTGCACCCTTCCTCTATGAACATGGCCTGTCGACTGCGAGCCTCTTCCTCCGCCGTCTTCCTTTGCTCCTCCACCTGACCGATGGTCACCCTGAGCCGCATAATTTCCTTTTCTAGACTTCTCCTATCTGCCTCCGTCCTATCACACTGCAGCTGGAGTTCAGCTGTGTCCTCGTCCCTCTGGGCTGCCAGCCTCTGGATGTCTGTGCGGCTAATCTGGATCTGGGATTCGTAGCTGACTTTTAAGCTACTTATCTCCGTGATGAATTTGCTCCTTACCTTTGACATCTCCTTCTGTAGCTCCTTGACCATTGCTTCATTCTCAGCCAGCTGCCGCCGCAGCTGTTCAATCTCATGCTCCTTATTAGTCACAGATTTCTCCACCTCCATCTTGGACCAGCTGACTGTCTCCAGCTCGTTCTGCCTCTTCTTCAGGACAGAATCATACTCCTCTTTCTGCTGATGGTAGCGCTCCTCTGCCAACTTTGACTTCCTTTTCTCTTCACCCAGCAGGTACTTAAGACGCTCTATCTCATCCTTGAGATCTGCTAGCTGACTCTGGGTGGAGTCTAGGCTGTCCTTAGTGCTACTACACTTGAGCGCCGTGGTGCGCTCCACTTCTTCCAAGGACAGCAACTTGCTCTGCGACTGGGACAGCTTCAGCTCGTATTGACCAATTGCTTCCTCCAGGGACTTGTTCTTGGAGTTGCTGTCATTGATGCCTTCCCTTAACTGCCGAAGCTCCTCCTCCAGCATGTCAATGCGGGTATTTCGAATCTGGAAATGAGAAAAATGCAAATTTAAAACTATTACAAAAAATTCAGATACAATCACAAATGGTCATTTACTTTGAATTCATATGATCTCAACATATGAATTCGCTAAAAGCAAATAATTATTAATTATTTTAAAAAGAATAACATGATTTCCATTTTAAAACGTAATTTATTTAAAATTTAGAATTACAAACACCTTGAAATATGATTTTTTGAATTTATTCCAGAACTAAAAGGGGCTATAGAAATCTTTATTTTTTTTGTCACAAAGTAAAAGTCATAAAAAAAGGTATGAAAAAATATTTTAAATTCTTTCCTAAATGCAACTTTTTTAGACTATGATATCTATATGTTATTTTTGACTTTAGAAGATTTAGTCTCTAGATTAAGCAGGGGGAGCTTTTTGAGCTCGGCAGGATTTGAATCCATGACGACGTCGTGTGTTACTAATAGTAACCTTTGTTACTGTGGTCTCCTTTGATTATTGATCAGTCCCTCCGTGTAGTACTGTGTGGTTTCCTCATCGCTCTTGAGTTAAGCTCCAGGTGGAAGAAGATTGTCAATGATCTTGTAGTTGTTCCATTTTCTATTAAATGCTTAAACAGTTGATCTCTTCTCACCAAGCTACCTGCTTATTGTAGATTAGTTCATCCCAGTATACAGTCGTGTTGCTGGTGTCCTTTGACAGCTCTTTGGTCGTGTTGGAAATGGTTACAATCTGGCTTTTTAAGGGCGTGGACAGGTGTCTTTTATACATATAACCAGTTCGGACAAGTAGTGTAGAATGGAAGGACTTCTTATGGAAGTAACAGGTCTATTAGAGGATAGAATTATTGATTGTTCATAGGTGCTAAATATTTATTTTCTTCAACATTCTACAAACTATTTAAAATTATGCACTGTGATTTCCTGGTTTATTTTTTTAGAATCTGTCTCTCAATTAAAGAGTACATATAATGAAAATTAAAGACCTCTATTATTTTTTCAAAGTCGACAAACTTGCAAAATCTGTGATTGACAAATACTTTTTTCTTCAGCTGGAAAGGTTTATGTTAGTCACTCTAATGAACACAGGATGATGCATTTCATATGATCATGAGCCATTCACTCACCCAACTTTAAAACATTCATGTAACAACAGGAATAAAAAAGTGAATCAGTACCTTAAGCTCCTCCATACTTTTGAGCAACTCTCCCAGGAATTTGTGGTAGTTCCCAGACAAAGCCAGCAACTCCATGTAACGGGTCTGAATGTGTGAAAACTAGAACACAAAAACAGGTTTGATCTCTAGCATCAGGATTTTATTGTAAATTAAGAAGAAGAACAGAATTGACCAGTAAGAGTAAAACGTTACCTCCTGGTTGAGGTCCGTTGAGGGGGACTTGAGCATCGTCCTTTTGAAAGGGATTTTGAGCAAAGTTTCTAGACCAGATGCATATGAGGCCAAGTCTCCTTCGTAATCCTGCAAAAAAGCACAATTGTGGAAGTAGGAAATAAAAAAATAAAAAAAAAATTTTTTTTTTCACATTTCAAGGATACAAACCTTGATGGCATGGACACAGGTCTCGTTGTCCTTCAGCACACTTTCTACTGTCTCCTTCTTTGCTTTGATTTCAGTGTTCAGAGCCTTAACAGATCATCACAGGAATATGAATATGGACCCTCATACAGCTTCAAAAAGCAACTATTAAATGACAGGCAGAGGACCTTCTGGTTGCTGATGTGCTCTTTGAGTGCTTGAACGTTGTCTATCTTGGTGGCCTGCATAGCGTCCTGTTTCTTCCGTGTGACATCAATCCATTCGATCAGTGAGGCGCTAGTTTGCTTGTAGTGATGCAGCTGAGGCAGATACAGCTGCAGGTCCTGAAGTCTGCACAATTAAAAAAAAACAAATGCAGTTTGCAACAGGAAACCAACAGTTACATCCTCTAAAAGTTTGTGTTTGAGACAAACCTGGTTGAAATCTGAGCCTCGATCCGTCTCCAGCGGTCAGACAGCACCCCAGCGTGCTCGGTGTATTTCATCAGCATCATGTCACACTTGTGGGAAGAACTGCCCACCTGGCTGTTCCAGTGAGTCGCCTTTGTCAGCTCTGCTTCCATTGAGGTGAGAATGTCTCTTTTCTGATCCAGCTCTGCCTTAATGTGCTACAAATTAGAGGAAGCCTTCTGAATGTATTCAATCATCTTTTAGGTCTGAAAATAATTCTTATAAAAACAGGAAGAACCTAAATGTATCCAGAATACCTTCAGGATTGATATGTATTCCTCAACTTCACTTGGAGTCAGAGAAGTGGTCTCCTTTTCGGTTAGTCTTGCTTCGTGAACTTTCACTAGGTCCTCGGCTCTGGCCACACTCTCCAGCATGTCCCTTAGAGCCCGAAGCCTGAGAGAAACAAAAGTCGCAAATGAGCCCGACTTGAGAAGTGCTAAACATGAAAAAAATCACTTCACCAATTGGGAACCACTGATAGAAAAAATCTGAAGTTTTTAGTAAAGAAATATTTAACCAAATAAGAATCTGCTGTTTTCCCCTGAATGTGTCATGTATGAATTAAAAAGTGTTACCAATAACTGTTTCAGGACAAAAACACGATGAGTCTATCTTCTTTTCGGCAGGAAATCTCCAAAAATAAAAAGATCTCGAGGAGAAACTTTGTAGAGGCTTGGAATGATGGCCAGCGGAACCAGACTGGTTATTAAAATACATCATTTTAAGATAGTATCACTCTGCATGTAATTGCTTTTGCTATGGGCATAATATATTATTCTAACACATTTTAGAATTCTTTATCTCACTGGATCCTTTGTGACAGTTTGGGATGCAACAATGCACTTCCTCATGATTTGGTTGAAACATTGAATTTTGGGTTAAGGTTTTGTTTCCATCCAATAAATGATTTGTGTATTATGAAACAAGAAAAAAATTAGAAAAATACATTTTATAGTTTGATAATAAAGCAAGTAGAAATGAAGGAAAACTTTTTCAGTTGCCTTATACTAAGCCTAATGTAATTTGATAAAATAATAAATGATAAATCCATCTTACATAACTTTCATCATTTTCAGTGTTACGGTAAAATATATTTTTCTGGACAGTGTTTTCTGCGTAGTCACGTCTTCTAATCGCTGAAATAAGTTCAAGTTGGATGCGATTGCACTCCGGGCATAACATTTCAGTCGCGGGTGACGTCATCAGCAGGTGCAGAATTCTTTTTTTTTTTTTTTTGGTGCAGAATTCTGTTGCAACTAAGGTGATTCTACTCCAATGGGCGTGCGACCACTCTGACGCGAGCGATTATGGATTGCGTGGAAGTATAAACCAGCCTTTACACTGATGACCTTATTTGAATCCTGTCTCCCCCTCATCTTCAAATTGACATTCCAGAGAAGAATTAAATGTCTTGATTTTTTTTTTTTTTTTTTTTTTT
>NC_050515.1:20779385-20806499 GCF_002922805.2 Oryzias melastigma | reverse complement strand
GTAAGCTGAGGAGCTGCTCTCCAAACTGCCGAGTCTCTGGTTAATCCCTCCAAGCTCGCTGCGGAGGAACTGGGCTTTATCAGAGTCGTTCATGTCTTCCAGGTCTTTCACAATACGCTCCCTCAAGCGTATGTACTCGTCACGCATTAGGTCGACGTCACTTTGCACCATCTGAAAGAAACATATCCGCAAAGTTTAAAAACCATAAGCCAGTTTTCCTTTTTTGTGTGTTTTCTTATTCTGCTTCACCTTTAACTCTGTGATCCTGTAGCTACAGTCTTGTACTCCATCGTCTCCGACACAGATGTGAATGTGCTGACTCAGCGCGGCTTCGGCAGTCTCCAGCCTCAGCCTGAGCGCGTGCAGTTCAGTCAAGAACTGAGATGACAAGGAAGCTGAGGAAGTCGAGGAAGAGGATGACAGCAGCACCCTTCTTGTTACTTTGGCCCATCTGTTCCCTTCTTTCTTTGTCCCAGAGTCTTTGCTCACCACCTCCTTTTTCACTTCCACCTTCTTCTCCACTTGTTTCTTGAGCTCTGCCAGTCGTCTTTCTTCCTCCAACCGCTTGGACTCCTCTTTTGCTGCAGCTTGTTGCTGCTGCTCGAGTATTTGCTGCTGTTGCGACCGCTGTTGCTCGATTACTTGTTGCTGTTGCACTCGCTGCTGCTCGATTACTTGTTGCTGTTGCAGCAGTTGTTGCTGTTGCAGTAACTGCTGTTGCTCAATCACCTGTGGCTGCTGATGATGCAGAAATACTTGCCTCTGCTGCATTGGTGGCTGCTGTATGAATATCACCTGCTGATGTTGCGGAGGCTGCTGTAGATGCTGATGCTCAATAACTTGTGGCGCTGGTTCCTGGTGGGCAACTGTGAAAGGACATAAACTTTTTTTTAAATAAATGTATTACTTTCTGGAAAAAATAAAACTTCTGTATTTTCTGTACAATAAGGTGAACTTAAAACTCTTATTTTTTTATTTTATTTTTTTCAAAAAACGTCAGTCCACCTTATAATCCAGAGCGTCAAATTTATAGACTAATTCTTGTTGTGCTGAATGTCAATGCGATTTAGAGAGGTACACGAGGCACTGTCAAAGTGTTTGGTTGGTTTTATTGTGAATACGCTAGCGCAGCTAACATGTAGCAGTGTCCGATTGTGCTCTTTTTTCATGTTACAAACTTAATTGGAAGTTAGCTAGGTCACAGTAACAATATTTTTTTTTGCTTAGTTGAATGATATTGCAAATATGCTAACATGCCTAACGTGTAGCGATTTCGAACTGTGCTTTTTTTACATGTTACTAACCAGGTTGGGAGTATTAGCTGTATCAGTCTGTTTTTTTACATGTTACAAACAAAGTTGAGAACTATTGTCAATATACTAACACATCTAACGTATAGCGGTTTTGGATTGTGCTTTTTTTCCGCGTTACTAACATGGTTAGGGGTAGTGTAGTCACAAGGACATCTGTTTTAGCGCTATCACTCTGTTTTTTACATGTTGCAAAGTTGAGAGTTATTGTGAATATGCTAACATGGCTAACATGTAGCAGTTCCTGATTGGGCTTTTTAAGTGTTACTAACAAGGTTGGGAGTTAGCCTATTTACAATAATGTTTGTTTTATAAATTAATTAATTTATTAATTAATTAATTGACGGAGAGCATCATATCCAGTGCACCCTATAGTGTGGTAAATACAGTATTAAAAATGCTCCTAACATTTTATTTTACAATTTGGCATTTCTGTCTTTTTAAAAATACATTTGTTGTTGCATATAAATTCTTTCTAGCCAAAGAAAATCCTAAAAATTAAAATTATAACAAAGCAAATTTAAAACTCTAATTCCTTCTATTATTTTTCTTTTGTATTTAAAAAATAATTTTTTGATAATTTTTCAAATGCAAATTTTAACATCAGTCTCACATTATAGTTTTCAACTTATTTGAAAACTTTTATTTTTTCACAAAGATGTAAAACAAAATGCAAGTTGACTAGAATAAGATTATAATGTCACTAAGTGGTGTTAGTTTAATCACACTGTGAGAAATTTGGGAGTCAGTAACCACATAAATTAAGTTTCCAGAACCTTCCATTTTTACCTTCTACCTGGAATTGAAATAAAGATAATCCTAACTGGTTTAAAATGCCAAAATTCTAATGACAACAGATATGAGAGACGTGTGTTTGTGACTGTACTGACCGTAAACCGGCAGCTCCACCACCAGCTTCTCATAGTGCGCCTGGGCTCCGTTGACCTGGTTCTCAATGCTCCTTTTGTCCTCGTCAGCAAACATCTGGGAGTCACGGCTTGTTATTTTGAACTCCTCAAAATGAGCCTCCATGTTCTTTATGATCTGCTTGTACTCATCTGGACGCATCTTAGAAAGCTGGAAAAGGGTGATGTACAAAAAATTAAATTAAATAATAAAAAAGGACAATAAAATATTCAACACACTTCAAAGTTTGTGTTTGGTTGGTTCATATAACCTGTTTTCTCTTTGATAATAATAATAATGCTTCTTCTTTACAAGATTAAAATCTTTTATACTTTTCATCATTTTTTTTACTTTTTACAAAAGTAAAAAAAAATCCAAATCTTGTAAGATTAATCAGAGAGATGTAACTGTGTGTTACCATGGTGATAGTGAGAGAGTTGATGTATTTGATGTCCAGCACACAGTATTGCCAGGCGATGAGACTCTTCACGTTGATGTACAGCTGATTCCAGATGGACAGGATAGACTCAAAGTATTGCTCATTCCTTTGAACAAGAAAAGAATAAATTTTTAAAAAGAAAGCTTCTATATGTAAAAGTCAGGAAAAATATGTATTTTATGAATCAGGACATGCAGATAAAACATCGTAATAATGTTTAATGTGCATACATTCCTAACATTTTTAAATTATTTGTAAAAAAATAAAAATAAATAAAAAAGGGTTAGGGTCCTTAATTCTGAAAGAATCAAACTCAGTAGTCAAGCATGGGGGTGGAGGGCTAATGATGTGGACCGTGAATTCATTTGTGTCACAACGTTTGTAACTTATCTCAAGCACATTGTGTATATTAAACCTGCTCCAATTCCTATATGTTTTTTTTTTTTAACCCAAAGTTAAAAGTTGCTGACACTCCATTGTTATCACACATTTAAAAAAAAGCGTGATTAAAAAAAATCTTCTTACTTGCTGGCGATGCTGATGCTCAGCGGGTTAGGAGGGGGTATGATCAGGCACACGGACGGCACCAGCATGTCCAGTCCTCCAGGGCCCGTCACAAGCCACTTGCTGCGCTGACTGTTGTCCTTAAGGATGGCCTCGTTTCCAGTAAGGATCACTTTCTGCAAAAGGGAGCGAGGAATGGATTTGTCATATCGGGAACATCAGGAGCCTCCTGCCTCTGTAGGCCATGTTCATGCATTGATTTGATTGCTAAACTTTTCCAAAACGGGAGGAGGAGGTCATATCTCAACAATGTTGGCTTCTCCTGAATGGTTCCCTGCTAAAAGCCCAATAGTATTCTTCATTGTAAACTTATCTTTATAAATATAATTGGTGAAGCTCTACATTTCATATCCAAATGGTTATAAATCCAACATTTTTCAATGAAAATCTTTGTCTCGGTTTCTATGAGTCCTTAAGATTCCTAGAACTTCATAGAAATAGAAGCAGAAGTTGAGGATTTTTCTATTTTTTTGTAACCCGACTTCCTGCTTTAGTTTTGGAGGCTGACGCTGTCTATATCTACAAAGCTGGACTAATATTTATTATTTATTATTGTGTATTATTTGCTTAGATGTTCACTCATGCTACCAAGCTTTTTACAAACCTTCAAAGTTGTAAATCCTTGACGCCTATAAATGCAAATATAAATCACTCTAGCTCTAAAATAACCTTAGTTTAGCATCAACTTGAAGCAAGAAGGGTTTTTTTTATCATAGCTGGAAACAAATTAAGGGTCCAAATGCTTCCCACTATAATTAAAGATTGACCAAATCTGATCTCCATCACAGTAAAAACATCAATCAGTAAGTGTGTATCAAACATTTTAGTTATGAGCTGACCTGGTCTTGCTTGAAGTCGCACAGAGCTTTGACAACGGTGCCGTTGCTCTTCACCTCTGGGTTCCTGGGCCTCAGCCTCACAATGCTCTTCGACTTGCTGACTAGGTGCTGCACCTGCCGCCTGTGCTCCATGATCTGCTCCTTCTCTTTCTGAAGATGGGGAAGGGTCACAGGTTGAAGGAAATCTCACATCTCTTCATTCCAAGTGTCACAGAACAAGATGAAAACGCCTTTCTCATAGGTTAGAAGAAGCTGCCACACCTCCAGGCCTTTGAGGAGCTCCATCAGGTCCTCCAGGGAGGTGTCTTTGTCACAGGAGAACTTCTTGCGGATCGATTCATGTTCCTTCTGAAGAGCACTGTTGGTGTCGTTGGCTTCCTTAAAGAACTATGAGAGAAATAAAACACAAGAATCAGAAGAAAAGTCAGTTTTATAGTAGGAAGATAGATCTAGAAGGTCTAGAAAAACAAAAAAATCATGGAAACTAAGTTTTTTTTTGTCAATTTCTTAGCTAGGAAGCTTTTTTGCTGTTTACAATTATCTCTACAATCTGAAAGGACGTCTTCATAAAAAGATGATGTATGACCAGTAAATGGAACTGGATCAGATTCCTCGGGTCATGCCTGAATGAAGCGTGAAGTCAGACCCCATTAATACGGTTCTTAGTTTAAAAAAGCAAAACAGTCATCCTGTACTGACTTGCTGTTTTTGGCATCAGATGCAGTCCTACCAGTTCTGTTCTTAAAATCTCTACATTTGTTCTAGTGCTGCACTGTTTCCTCATGGAGGCAGTTGGTTCAAAAGAATATTTTATGAAGTCCAATCAAGAAGTGTTACTTTAAAGACCCATTCCGATTAATATTTGTTGAATTTTGTGTTTGTTTGGTGCTTTTAACATGTTCTTGTGACATTTTCTGATGATAGAAGTCTGATTAAAACTGCATCTGTGAATTTCTTTATTTAAATCAGTTTGAATCAATTGAATCCAATTTGAAAAAGAGTGTATTTGTGACACAGAAAATTCAGTGGCCATTGCTGAGAGAGCTCTCAGCAATGGGGAAGGAAAGAGGAGGCGGGGTTACTCCACACCAACAATCTCACCCACAACTCAGAGGCAAACTTCTAATGAATCGCTGCTGCTCTGCAGCAGAAACTACGTCCTAGAAAACCATTTTTGGAGGTAAAAATGGCAATTTAAAGACCTCTGAGAATGTTTTTGAAATAGCTTAATACATGATGTGGGACTTTAAGGCTTTGAAAAATATTTTGTTTAGCGCAGGAGTCAAAAACCAAGCTAAATAGTACACATTTAATTAGGGATGAAAGATAATGCAACTCCCTTCAAAAGGTGACCCAAAAGCTAAGCTTTTAGGTTACAACCTCTTAGTTTTTTTAAACAATTCCCCCAAAAAATCTTTAATCAAACCAAGTTCCATAAATGTTGTTTTTAAACCCCATAAAACACTTTGATACATGCATTTCTGAGATCATTAGCAGGATTCAAACTTTCTGTAAAAACCCATTGTATTTAACTTGGTATGTTTTCTGTCATGTAGTTCATCAACATTCCACTAGAGGCAGTAGAAGAGCTTTTAATGCTCATTTCAAAATGGCTGCCTCCAAAAATATATATTAAAATGCCAGCTCTATTTTGAAGGAGAGAACTTTACAGGATTATGGGTGACATATTTTGACACTTATACATAGAAAAGCAGATCTATGTGGGGGCTGGGGGAGTTGTATATATCATTTTATATGCTGTGATTTCTTACCAGCCAGTAAGCTCCGTTCTCCTTCAAATGAACGTCGATGCATTTAGTGATTTGAAGCAGCCAGCTCCACTGGGTCTGCAGTGTATCCATGTAAGCCTGGAAAAAAAAATAAAAATACAAATTATTGCTCACAGCTTTGCTTTGGATAAATGTGGAGAAATCTGTCCATACCTCTATTTTGTCCGAGGCCGGGTGGTTGTTTTTCAGAAGGACGTCGGCTTTGGTTTTTGCTTTGTACAAGTCCTTCTCTTTCTCCTCCAGGGCGCTCATCAGTTTCTGTTGCATGACAAGAGCTTCAGTAATTTGCACAGATGATGGGATAATTTTAAATGCAGAAGACGAGTGACTCCAGCTGCTAAAATCTAATCTGCCACAGAAAGATCTCTCACTTATGAGGCACAGAGTTACTTCACATAAAGAATTTTGGCTGTTTATCCTTCTAGCATGTTAAAAGATTGCAGATCTTGAACAAGAAAATGTGGATTTCTGTCGTAACCCTGGAAAGCTGAGCAGCTTCACTCACAGAGTAGGCCTCCTGCTTCTTGGGGATGTACTGCTCGATGTTCTTGTCGCCCCAGTCGAACATCAGCTCCTCCTCCTCTCTCTCGTTCACCCACATGATTTCTAAGGAGATTTCTTGAAGGATCTTCTGGAGATCCCGCAGCTGCTCCATCCGGCTAACTGACATTTTCTGGGAAGGTTGAGAGTTCGAATAAACATTAAAAGAAACCCGACATTAATGATGATGAAGATGTTTCTTGTTTCAGACCTTTAGACTTTCCCAGTCTTGCTCCAGAGCATGTGACCGTGCTTTGTCTCCTCTTCTCATCTGAAAGACAGAGGCACATTTGTGTGTTTTTTAAATAAAAAATAAAAAAGTTTTAAAAAATCAATGGGACTATACCAAAATCAAAACAAAATTTAGGTTCAATCTAAACCTCGACAGATAGAAAAACAGATTTTTTTGGAGAGAATTCCTAGTCTTGATAATCTGTTCATATAAATTTATCTTAAAAAAAGGAAATTTGTGTGCAGGTGAGCTTCAAGGGTTACTTTGTGGTTATTTTGGATTCAGTGAGAGATAATTAAAATAGGAGAGAAAGCAGCTTCATGTTTTCTTAAAGGTGCAATGAGAATTGTGAAACCAAAAAGGCTCCAATTCCAGGAATTAAACTGATTCTATCTACAACACAATCCTTTGTCTTGGAGATTGAACAGATTAAATTTGAACTGCACAGCAGTCAGAACCCACCAGATCGTCTTTGGCCCGTTCTACCTCGGGGGACCTCTGGATCGTGGTGTGAAACTTCTGGTGACTGATGAGCTGCTGGTCGATGGATGCTGGGTCATCTCCCCACTGCGCTGTTTCAATCAGACGCTGGAACACAAGATCACAGGGAGTTCAGATCACCTCGTCAACACCTCCAAAAACATCACATCAGTCAGTGAGATCTGAGAGATCCACTGGAAGACGGAGCAACAGAAAGAAACGTAACTTTAGGTTCTCAAACACGTCTGGACCAGTAAAAGCCATTTTAACAAAAACATGCTTTGATTTCTGAACTCAGGGTGGAGCTTAATTAAAAATATAAAAAGATTCACTAGTACCTTAAATTGACTTTTTATTAATAAATATAAAACTCAATTTAAAAAAATGTGTTTTAGCTGAACTTTATATTTTCATAATTTATATCTGCATATATATCAAACCCTTTTAACCAAAACAAAAAACCAATACGTATGAATTGAACTGTATTTAATATTTCGACTCATACAGATTTGAAGTTTAAGTTAAGATGGATTTTGTTTACCGATTTAAAAACAGGACTGAACAGTTTGGTGGATACAAGAAACTAATTTGTTTTAAACTTTAAATCCTTGTACATTTTAGGGGCAGATTAAAATTCTGGATTTAAGAAACTAAAACCATCGATGTGTAATAATTTAACATTTGCAAGGAGATCAAAACAAGAATGGACCAGGCCTATATTTAGCTGGGGGGGTGGGGGGTGGGGGGTCAAATCTGGGTGAAAGTTTATCCAAGTCTCTAAAATGCTTAGAAAACCATCATATCAGTTCATCTATCTATGTTTCTATTTTTATCGATTTGATATGTCTCAAAACTTTTATGTTGAATTCTCTTCCTTACTCTACACTTAGCAAATGCCGGGCTTGGGACAGGCCCAGGCAGGACACTGGTTAGTGTCCCATTAAAGCTGCATTTTTCTTTTTGTCTATTTGTCTATCTGTCTGTCCATCTATACTTATAGATTTTTTGCTTTTATATTATATTATGGGGGTAGTTTTTTTGTTTGTTTCTATTTCTTTAGTTAACCGTGGATTTTTGTGGGCCATCACATTTGAGGGGCACGCACAGCATTTACGGGTCCCCCCCTTACCCAGCAATTCAGCTTTACCGCTCACCTTTTGCTGTGCAATCCACCCTGTAGCGTCTTGGAAGCTCCTGGGGGCCTCATCCCCCCAACCTCCAGAGCTCCCGCGAAGGCTCCTCCTGCGTGGCACGGTGCTTGTTAAGGCCATCTGAAGCCCCCTCAGCTGATCCCGGTACACATCCAAGCTGGAGGTTACATGTGAGGCGAGATGATGTCCGTGAGCCACTTCCAGGTGGGGCGATAAAATGAACAGAACTTGAATGTTGCTTCACCTTTTGACCACACCGTCATTGGGCTGGCCCATGTGACTCATTTCCATGGCACAGTTCATCATCTTGTCGATGGCTTCTCGAGCCTTCCCCATCCAGAACTCTGCCTCCCCCTGAGCATTACCCTAAAACAAGTTCACACAATGAAGAAATAATCAAAAACAGATAGGTGACCTATGAGAGGAAAAGGCTTTAATAAGTTCAAGCTGGAAGGGGTCATGAACTCTAGAGATAAACACTATGTGATAATTGCATGTCATTTAAATAGAGGTGGGGTGTGTGGTTTCAGCTTCTGCAGCCAGAATTCACTTTGGCATCATAAACTGGACCGACGGTGACATTATTTCTCAAGACGATCCACCGAGAAGCCAAACAACGTCCCATTTTTTTTTTTTTTCTATTTACCTCTGTAGTCGAAGCCGCAAACACATTTCTGTCATTCTTTCTCAGAGAGGAGCTGCACATAGTTCCCTTCTACGTTAAAAAAACACTCTGACTCACCCTGAAGTGTGGGAAAGAGTGAAACTAACACAACTCACGGACTGCATGGCGACTTCGGCTTTCATCAGGTACTCCTGGCACTGGCTCTGCAGACTCACAGTCCTCTGGCTGAGCGGGGCGCCACTGCAGAGGGCAGCAAAGTCAACCTTTTAGCAATTCTGTCATCAGGGTCAAACTGAACAAACACACTCGTACCATTACAAAGGTACACTCTTTTAGGGTTAAAATCAATCTTAGCTCACATTTTAATCTGCAAGGAAGCCCTGAAAAGATCCTTTTTGTTAATGAGTTTGATATCTTTCATATTCAACTATTCCTCTTTACAAGCAAAACTAAAGTAATGTTAGACAACTGTTGCTCCTGATGGTTCATTTATTAAAGTTGTTCATGTTTTCAACTATTTAGGCATATTAATCGATGACTCGCTGTCTTTTAAGCGTCATATTTATTTCATTGTAAAAAATCTGCATCTAAAGTCGAGTTTCAGACACAAAATTATGTCTTTCTTTCTGTGCAAAAAGGAGACTTGTTGCTGCAACATTTCTTCCTTTGCTGGATCATGAGGATATTTTATATACCAGTACAGACTCACCGCATGTTTAATTCAATTTTTCAAGCCTGTTTGTATTTTATAACAAACTGTGAATGATGGAGGCTTGTCGTCTCACACGCTGGTACACATTTATATAGAAGGGAGTCGTTGGGCCGTCAGTGTTGGACACCAACGGACCGAAAGTTTCTGCAAAGGACAATCCCACTTCCTCATCTCCCAACTTTGTCTCAGTTTGATGCTATTCTGAAGGACCAGGAAATTAACTCACTAACATGCTGTTATTTTACATTTTCTTTACTGTTTTAATTGCATAAAGTTTATTGGAAAGTGTAGTAATTTGCATTCTTGCCAGAATTCCTTAGAAAATAGATCTGCAGATTTCAATTGGAGTTTCTTGGTTAAATAATGGATGAATAAATAATAACACTAAGTCATTGTCCAAAAATCCTTCATGAAAAGAGAGCTCTGACCCTTATGAATTCCAGTTGCTGGACAAGTTATGTCGCAACATCAAAAAAGAAATAGGAATCAGCCTTACATACAAGATTTGGATTAAACTTAATTATTATATAAAAGGGGAAGTCAGTCCATTAGAAATCTCCTAGACTGAAAAGTAACTGAAATGAACACAGGAAGTTTTCTTGGGAGTGATGGATTCACAGAGGAAAGACAGGGAAGATATCCACAGAATCACCCTGACATTGTTTCTCTATGAACACTTTTTTAAGTAAAATAATTTTAAAAGGTGACTGCTCAGTTTTTATTTTGTTTTTTAAACCTTTTTTTGGAGTACATGTAAGTAAAATCCCATCATAATGTGACTCACCACCTTTAATTTCTTTTTTTTTTTTTTTTTACTTTTTTAAAGAACAATAAAAAAATACTATATAAATATGTCTAATTAAGTAGAATCCTAATTATTTATTGACTTTTTTTAAAGAACAAGTAAAATACTGTCAACTTCTATAGATTTTTAAAAGCTTTTTTAAAGTACAATTAGATAAAATACAATCAAAATGTGACTCATCAACTGTTATTCCCTTTTTAAAAACTCTATTTTAGAGTACGATTAGGCAAAATCGTATCAAAATGCAACTAGCCAACTTGAATTTGTTTTTCTTTAAAACATTTTTTAAAAGTACAATGAAGCAAAATCCTATAAAAAACATGATTCATCAAATTTTATTCCATTTAAATTTGTGTAAAATTTAGTTGAATCCTATCAAAATGTGACTTGTCAATTTCTATATCTTTAAAAAAAAAATTAGTCTACACGTAAGTAAAATCCTATCAATAATTGATTCATCAAATTTTATTTCTTTCTTTTGAACTTTTAGTGTACAATTAAGTAAAATCATATCAAAACACGACTCATCAACTTTTTACTTTTGTTTTATCTTAAACTTACAATACATTGTAAATGCCAAAGACTAACCATTAGAGTTATTCAAGGGGAAATACATACAAGAACCCTAAAAAGAACAATTTAGGGGGAAATGGATTGAATCAAATCATGAACCTTTTTAAAGCTATATATGGGGCCTTGCATAACTTTGCAGCAGTTTCTCTCAATAATGACTTTAATTACAGGGTTTGACAAAGGGCCATGACTTCTCACAAACTCCAGAAACTCCCCATAATTCCTGAAACCTGTGTTATGTTCCCTCAAACTGTTTTGTGAAGGGTACACTCTGAAACTGACACATCTCTGGAACGGAACGTGGGGACGCCGCAGCTCGGGGAGGTCAGAAGTTCACAGAGAGCCGTAAATTACACATCTGCAGCTCAGGGAAGAAGCTGATTTATCACCAAAATGAAGCAAAAATAAAAGCATGCTAAGAGACAAGCCTTCAATCACACTGCAGCTGTACTTTATTAACAGCGGGTGTGAGCAATCATCCCAGTCAAAACCAGATAAACAGAAATCCAGAAACTACGTAAGCCGAGACCGATATGTTTTAAAACAAGTTGTTTTCCTGGGATAACTGGATAGTAAAGTTGTTGTCTACTTGTAACAACATTTTTTGTGAGATGAATGTATTGACATGATTTTTTGTAATTGAAACGATTGTACATTACTAAAAACAACATTGAAGAACCTAGCTTAAATCTACTGAACAAAGCTAACTTTTTAAATTTTCTCATCAGAATTAATTTTTATTGAATTAAGCCAAAAAACAACATTTATCAGCTTTATTGTCTTCCAAAAATATGTTTCAGGAGCATTTTATCTCAGCCAAAACAATAGTTATTGCATTTAATTGCCCATTTATTATAATTGTTTACATTCTTATCTGCATTATCCCCGGATGCATATTGAAACATATAACATTAATAAATCACGAGCACTTTATTCAAATAAAAATAGACTTCATCTTCATGACAATGCAGTAACTTTCGTGTTATGTGTCTCATAAGTTTCTTTTTGTTTTTCTAGAATAGAAAAGTAAGTAAGTAAAACAAAAACATGAATTGTTGCGGGAGTTTTTTTTCGGGATAACAAAGGTTTTGAAGAGGCTCCGCTCTCGGCTTCCGTAGTAAATAAATAATAAACTGAACTAACGCGTTTGGTCTTGTTTAGTCCTCGAGCTCTGTGTATATTTGCATGCGGATTTGGGAGAGGAGTTGGTCAACATTTATTTAACAAACCGACTTAAGAGATAGCCTAATGGGTTTGCACAAACATCTGAAGGGTTTCTGTGTTGGATGAATAATTTAAAGGAGTTCAGCTTTCAGCCACGCGCAGCTGAATTAAACAGTTTATTTAGATGAAAGTATCAAAAGCATCATTCCCACCTCATTCCGCCCATTGGCGCTCCTCCTGAGAAGCTCATTCCAAAGCCTCTGCTCCTGGAGATGGTGTAGCTCCTCTGTCTGTCCATCTCCATGTGCGGGTCGTATCCGTTCCCGCTTCCTTGCACCAAGTCGCTTTGTGCGTAATGGTAACCCCCGGCGTTGGTCAGGTCGCCCTTGGAGCTAGCTCTGCGGCTCATGTTGAGCCCGTGCTGGGAGCCGTACGCGCTCATGGTGAGCGGTTACAGGGCGGCCTCACAGCCGCGGTTCGCGAGTCTCTCCTGCGTCTCACCTGTCCCGGAACCCCCCGGCTGCACAATGCGCGCAGCGCGCAGGAGACGTGCGCTTTTCGGGTGGATTGAGACCACACCTCTCTGCCTCCACTGAGCCAAAAAGTTTTTTCCTACTCCTCCATGTTCCAAAATAATCTTACTGCCACACCCATTAACATTCAGCTGGAGGCGCAGATGTGCGTGTAAAGCTCACCTGCCTCTGAACTGTCGGATGTCAAAGAGGGAGCTGTAGTGGGAAAAAAAAGAGAAATCTGGAGGGGACAGGGCGTTTCTCAGCTCCAACAGCCTGAAGTAATTTAGAGAATTTTGGGCAAAATTAGATTACACTGAATTACTGCAGATTTTCAGATAAATTATTTTTAGGAGTTCCCACTCCAGTCATGCAGAATAAAGTTTCACGTAACAGTTCAATTATTCCTTTTTTTTTTTTTACAAAGGATTTGATCTTAGGGCATGCAACACAATCGTATATTAAAACCAATGAGCAAATCCTGCATCATTTTTGGGGTCACAGGGTTACTGGAGCCTATCCCAACTACTGCTGTGCAAAGGGAGGTTACCCTGGACAGGTCGCCAATCTGTCCCTGGGCCACACACACACTCCCACACTCACCTTGGGGTCATTTAGTCACTAATTAATCTATGAAGGATGTTTGGACTGGAGTGAATCCACACACGCACCAGGAGCACATGCAAACTCCACACAAAAAGGACCCAGCTGAGATTGAACCTTCTCGCTGTGAGGCAAGACGAGTGCAAACCACTGCACCACCGTGCAGCCCACCGATAAAATAAACTAAATGTAACGGGAGGCTCCAGTAGGTGTCGCTGTTCCCACAGCACAGGGTATAAAAGGAAGTTGATGTGTGGTTGCTAGGTGCTAGCTTCCTGTTGTGGGACGGGGCGGCTGACGAAGCTGCGTCAGCTGATGCGAGTCTGAGTTTGCAACATCACGGCAGCGGTAGATCTGGACTGACTGAGGGGTTTTAAAGACTGGGCGTGTGGTTTTGCGACGCACCAGTGTCGGAGTACTGTGCCCTGCTGTCCTGATTTTAAGTTTTGTTTTTTGTGTTTTTGTTTGTCCGCTCCACACGAGGCTCTCAGCGTGGTTGATTAATCAGGTGTGTGAGCGGACTAATTTTCTTTTTTGTTATTTTGTTTGTTTAAGTCACTTCCCTTAGTTCATACTCCTGAGATCTGTCTAGTTTGAGTTTTGTCCGTGTCCGACTTAAAGTGTGTTGTGCTTTATCTCGTGCATGTCTGAATTTTATTGTTGTTTCTTTGTGTATTTTTCTGCACGTTTTTTTGAAGTGTTATTCGGCACGGTGACAGACAATCAGACACATGTCAAGGAGAGGAGAGCTTGGGAACGTTTTATGTTTATTGTATTAATAAAACTTTGTAACCTGCTCTTTTGTCTGGAAATTACCTCTTCTCGGTGCAACATAAATGTTGCAGTTTATAGATTTTCAAATCAATCTTTATTTATAAAGCATCGTTGACACACACTGAAATGCAATGGGGGGTCCAAAGTCAGGCCTCGAGGGCTGGTGTCCAACATGTTTTCCAACCAACCTGCCATTGAAGCTCCTTATTGGCCAAACACACCAGATCCAGATAATCAGCAGCAGATAAGGCAGGATTTCTGGAAAACCAGCAAGGAGGCCGGCCCTCGAGGACTGACTCTGGGCACCTCTGCAGTAGACATTAAAAGTAGTTTACTTTTATTCATCATATTATGTCACATTCTGATGCCTTTAAGTTTTCTTCTGCAAAAAATGCAAGCGAAGGGTAACAAACTACAATTGTTCTTCCTCCTGTTCTGCTTTGCATTGTTGCAAATTAGTCTACCTTTCTTTATACCTGCACACCTCTCCGTTTGCTCATGAGGCAGCATCAAAAACAAAAATGTTTTTAAAATTGTCTGTTTCTGTGATAGAAATGTGTACGTTTTTAGCAGTTTTCAAGGAAAATAGCACTGGATTTGCATTGCTCAAATGTTGCACAAACTCCTGAAAAATTTAGTGTAAAACATTAAGTTTCTGTAGGTCTATAAAGTTACAATAATGCCACCTTTTGTTCCTTATATTTGAGATTTAATTTGGTGGGTTTCTGAATGCAAACAAAACAATTATGTGAAGTTCTTGAAACAGATAAATACTTCTGTGTAGTTTTGACCCATAAGCAAAAAAAAAAAAAAAATGCTGCTTTTTTGTTGCTCCTTTTTCCAGTTTGTCTCATTTTTTTTAGAAATATGAGCTTTTTGCAAATGACTGTGACAAAGAATGAATCTTAAGCTTAGAAACGTGTCTCTTTCAGGCAATTTTATAGTTTCAACTTAAACTGGAGTTAAATTTGTTTTAATATACAGAAACTTTTCTTTAGTTTGCAGCTTATAAAGACACAAAACTTCTTTGTTGTATGTTTTATTGCATGAATAATTTCCAGGAACATGGTGATTCATGCAAGCCAAATACTTGGATGAAAAGGGACCACGATGTGTAAAATATCTATAAATTTACAGCAGTTTTTGTGACATTTTTGAAATATATACGTCAATGTACAGCAGGAGCTCTGCAGAAGACTGTAGAGGTCGAAGTGCTCCGAGGCAAACAGCTAGAAGAAGAACAAACTTTCATGCACGTTACGACTCAGTTGGCTGCTGCCAGTGGGTGGGGCTCACAGGGAGAACGAGTTTGTCAGTCCCTCCAAAGGCAGCTGAAACTTTATTTAACGACTGATGAGGAATTAACTATAAATCACAGAAAATGGTCAAAGTAGACATTTTGATTTTCCTCTTGCTGAGACATGTCCTGTTCTCGGACCCAAAGAGTCAGATTTCTGTAGAAACCTGTCAGCAGGCAGGAGATTTCCTCTAAAATTGCTTAAAAATCTTCTTTTTCAGTCTTTATCTGTCTTACAATCTGCAATTTTGCAGAGAGTAACAACCTGACACGGTAGATAGACACTTCCTGCATCACTGACATGATAAAAGACTAAATTCACCACAACCACAAACATAGATCTAAAGTTAAAGATCCACCCCAATTAAAGTTGCGTTTTAACATGATGTTGTGCTATTTTCCCCATAATGGAGGATATAAATAAAGAAAATTAAGCTCAAAATTACATTCCTGAGTATTTATTTGCTCAAATCATTGTGAGTCAGGAGCATTTAAAAAATGTTTGAAAAAGAGATTACTTAGAAGTCACAAACTCCCCCTTTATTTGGATGCATCCACTAGCAGATAAATAGATCCATTAACGTCTTTGCTTTCCTCCAATCTGGCTCAAAAATGCACAGCTGGATGGCTCCAACATTGCTTGCCATTTTTGAAAGGAGATTTTGGGTACACAAAACAACAAAAATGCAAGTTTACCAATAACACTCAAGAACTGTTTGGAAGTCAAGTTCACATTTATAGGACAACTTGAAAAACACCTTTAAGAATGCTGAGAATTTTTCTGCAGCAGCTTTAGCTCTATGAAGTAGAGGCCTTAATTTGTTTGTGTGGTTCAGAATCAAAGCCATATGTCCAACAACGTACTCAAGGTCACATCCTAGTCAAAATAAATTTGAATTTGAATTTGATTATTGATCTTTGTTAAAAACAAACAAAAAAAGCAAAAAAAACTTTAAGCGTTTAACGTCCCACTCCAACTATATATTTTTCTGTCGTAAAATCATTCAGAGTTCTTTTAATTAAGCAAAAATAAAAAAAATGAATACAACCAGGTAGACATTTATAAAATAAATGCTGTAAAAATTTCAGTTATAATTGGTTAGGTTACCCTTTATTATTTATGTCAAATTGCTTTTAACAGCTTTGCTGTTCTAAACAATGGGAACCTTAAGTGACAGCGCTTTCCGGCGATGTGTGATGTCACGTAAAAAGGGTCTATAGCCATTTTAATTAGCTGTTGTAGGAATGTCTGGGACCAGTACAGGATTTTATTTTTTTTATTAACATTTTCATGTACTCTTTATCTTAGGATAAAGTTTGCTATTCTGTCAACTGCATGCTTGTTGCTTGTTAATATGTCACTTGTCACTTGTTTTATGCACATTTTTATTAACTACATTAAGTCAGCATAGGGGCGTGCCTGTTTCTTTTACTATGTTGTGCAAAAATTAACAGTTATAAGGCTTAGCAATTGACAGTTTACTCTAGAAATACAGGACAGGATCAAATGAACAAACTTTTTCTCTTCACTTCTGACAGTCTGTGCAGACAATCTCAACCGCTTCCGAGGAATGTATCATGTGTCTGTAAATGTGTGGATGCTGGTAATGTGCATGAACAAGCAGCTCTGCAAGTGCAGGAAACAGAAACATAGAAGTTGCCCATCCCTTTGTTTTTGTGTTGATTTATTGAAAAACATCTGTTTTACATCGGTCTAATTGCAGACTGCAAGGAAGAGTTTGACTCAAAAGAATTTTGGGAGATGACAGAAAATGCTGCGGCTTCAAATGTCAGAAATTCAGCGTGCTCTTGAGTTTCTGTCAGTGATTCATAAAAGGTAATAAAACGGTTTTAATTTTCTCAGAGAGAAAAAAAATAAAACGCTGGTCCCACAAAACTATCTTGCCTATCCCTTTGGCAAGAAACGGTGTCGAGCACGCCTTTGCCTGCACATCAGCGCAGACAGAATGATGTCTGCTGCCAAGACCGCATTCCAGTGCTGGATCTTTTTTTTTCTTCAGACCACATTTGAGCATCAGCTTCAAAAAAGTCAATTTTTATGAGTCAGTTATGAAGCCATTTTGCAAAATGTGTTGCTTTAATAAGGACAGATCGACTCAACCAAAGAGGACAATCTTCTTTTGCATTTCTACTCCTTTAAAAAAAACATAAAAATGAATGTTTTACCGAATTTTCCTAAAGGGTGTGTCATATAATGTCAGGGTGTAAGAGTGAGGCGTAGCCTTAGTTTTCCCACCCAGACTCTTCTCCAGGTGAGTTCCTGGTTTGTGGAGACAGGACACGGCTTGCACACTTTCTGAAAACGCTGCAGCAAACGCATCTAAAGCATTCATTTAAATCAAAACAATAATTTTAAATCTGGTGTGGAAAGCCAGTTATGCAGTATTGCACTCTATCATTCCATATGTATACTTTAAATATATATATATATTTTTAAGAACCTACCAAAAATATCCAAATTCTCAGAGGAAAAAGTTGTTGTACGGTTTTACTTGAAGACCCACTCTGATCATTTTGTATCTATTGTAGAAGTGGTCTTTTAATTATGATAAAGCCATTTTTAGCCAAAATAATTTAAACAAAACCTTTTGCCTTTATTCAAGAGCAAAGTATCTGCAGAGTGGTCATTAGAAATTTACCTCTGAGTTATGAGAGAGCATCCCCACCCACTCTTCCCAACCCCATTGCTAAGAGCTCAGTGTAGGGAGCTTGTGGTTAGTCATCTCAAATAAGTTCTTTTTCCATTAGCATTTTTCCTGATACTCAATTACTTGAATTAAGTAGAAATTCAATTTTGAGCTTCACACATGTACTCCATCATGAGTAAAATGCTACAAGAATATGTTACAAACACATTTTTATTAGAGTGGGTCTTAAAGGGATTCAAATAAAATGCATATTTAAGGGATGTAAAAAGAAGCACAAGATTTGTGTGCTTTTAGTGTATTTCAAAGTTTTTATGAACACTTAAGCAGCATCCTCTCTTATTCTCAAGCAGCCTGAGTCTATTAGTGTCTTTGATCCAGTTTTAAGTTTGTCAAATTTTCTTAGCATCCAAAAAAAAAACTTTTCATTGTTGCACAAAATTAGTAATAAAATGCAGAGCACTAAACTTTATTTTCCTCTTAACTATAGGTGATTTCTGCACGGTGGTGCAGCGGTTAGCGCTCTTACCTCACAGCAAGAAGGCCCAGTTCAAGTCCTGGCTGGGGGACCTGAAACAGAACCACTAATAGGGGACCTTTCTGTGTGGAGTTTGCATGTTCTCCCTGTTCATGGATTTTCTCCCGGGACTCCGGCTTCTTCCCACCATCCAAAAACATGCTTCATAGGTTAATTAGTTACTCTAAATTGTGTCTAGGTGTGAATGTGATTGTGGCGACTGTGACTGACTGGCGACCTGTCCAGGGGTATCCTGCCTTCGCCTGAAAGTGGTCAGGTTAGGCTCCAGCAGCCCCATGACCCCAAAAGGGAGAAAACGAGTTTATAAAATTGATGGATCTGTCCTATAATAAACTCTCCATCTGCTTTTTTTCCCTAACAAATATTATTTTGCGCTTTGTTCCTCGAATTTAAAGGTCTCTCCTGGTTCTCTTCATCTTCACAAAAAGTAAAAATCTGCTCCTCTCATGCAGATGGCTTGGGGTTTAAAGACCATCCTTTAATTTGCACCTTTAAGGAATTGCAGAAACATTAGATAACATGCATTATCTGCAGATATATCTGCAGCTCATTTGAGTGTTCACATGCATGCAAACAATAAGAAATGCTCTTTTAACTGCACCAAACCCATAATAAAACAGGAAAGTTATTGTTAAAGGAAAGCTTTGAGTTGTTTTTTATGTTAAAGTGATTTGGTTGCTCTGTTGGGTGAACTTGGGTAACACATCTGAACACAGAAAGCATTTCCTAAAGATTTATGACTTATAATGAGCCTATAGTAGATGATTTTTCATTGCATGTCTTTGTAATGAATGCAGCAGAAGGCTGGAGGCAGTTTGAGCAACTGTTAGTAAGTCAGACAGTGGAACACGCAGAAATGAAAATACCATAAACATGCTTTTATGTTGCATATCTACAGAGAAATTATTGCAATTATCATGTCTCTGCCTTGTGCATTTTATCATATGAAGCTAAGCAAAATTCCAGAAACTGTAGTTTTGATTAATATATAGAAGAATTTAAAGACAACCCATCGCTACTTTTTTTTTATTTTTATGGTCTAAGGGTCAAAACACGTTTTCCGTTTTTCTAAAATTCCAAAAATGTAACTTTTTTGATGAAGTTGTATGTCGTGGACACAAACACAATGTTGTTTCTTAGTCCATGAAAAAAATTCTGTACAAATTAGCCACAATCAGCCTCCTAAATGAGTAAGTGTTGTTCGTGGGCAGGAGCCTGCTGGAAATACCTGGTGAGTAATGATAGTAAAGTGAAAGCTCAGTGACGGTACAGCTCAGAGGATTATTGTTCTTTGTTTAAAAAATGTCTTAAGCTCAAACATAAATGTTTTTTAACTATTAGAATAGGTTCTTCATAAGTTGCTGAACAGTTTTTTTCTGTCACAAATCCCCTCACAGACATCTGTCTTTGTAAAAAGAAGTAGATCCCGCCTGAATTCAAAAGAAATGAGTCTGAAACTGCTCCTCTTACAAAGAAGGAAATGATAAAATATACTATTCCTAATAAATCTGAGCTCTTTGGATTAATCCTGAGGTTAATGCAGGAGTAAACAAATGACTGAGACTGGATAGCTGAACAGATAATGAACCGAACCTGTTGTGGCCTGTGTTGATCTGGCCCGGCATATTTCTGGCATCATCTCAGACTGTTTGTCTCCAAGACTTTAATTGACAGATAACAGAAAAAGCTGTGACTATACGTGTAAAAGTCTTTGAACTTCTACCTCAAGAGGAACTGAGGTGACGCTTCAAATGATAAACGGCATACACTTTTTCTACTTTGTGCTAGACTTTGGCACATCGGTGGGCAAGGCAGGAACTCAGCCTGACCACAGCCAATTAAATTAACCCTTTAACATCAAAGATGTTGCCGGTGATACCTAAATAACACATGCCCTTTGACATACCGTAACTCTTGGACCATTTACACCGGGGTGGACAAACGTTTTGACTCTTGGGCCACAAAGGGTTCTAAAATCTGACAGAAGGGCTGGACCAGCTCTTTACAGTAAATCTGTGCCATGTTTCAGTAACTCCACCTCCTAAGAGAAATAAATAACATGGAATGTGGATGAAAACGTGCTTTAATTTTGATTTAGAAATAAATGTATGTATTATAAAACAGAACATTTTTGACTTTTTTTATTTCATAACTGTGGGTTTTGCTCTCATTTTAGAGCCAGTTGTACAGATGGGTTGATTTCAGTCAGGAAAAAAAACGGAAACGTAGAGAAATGCTGCATTCATGTGGTGTTGGAATGATCAGAAAAATGAATGTCCGACTTGGAAAAACAACAAATCTTCCAACAACAACAAATGACTGCAGAGTAGTTTCTGGACCAAGACGAGGGTCAGTTTATAGTGCACCATCTAGTTTGGTTAATTAGCTTGATGGGCCTCATGTGGCCCCCGGGCCGCTGTTTTCCCACGATCAACGTGAATCATCTGATCATCTAAGAAAGTGTCTTTTCATACCAAAACTAATGTAAAGTGTTGGATCAGAATTCACTGGAATTAGATTCATTGTGGTTGAAGACTAACAGTAATAAACCTGTGCTACCAACTTAAATTTGAGCTGAATAAAGCCGACTCCTCCAGCATCTCCAAACCTGTAGAATCATCTCCTGCAGTCACGAGGCTTCAAGGCTTTTGCAGCTTTATTTCTACCTCATATTTTTACTAATTTTTACTCCCTTGGGTGGAGAAATGCACTACTGTCTCTCGCCTAGCTAAGCTAATTTCCTACCTAATCTGCTGTTATGCATCTATATGTCAGCAGTATATGATTCAAAGCCATAAAAGAAAAATCTGGTTTCTCTGAGTTGCACGATATACAACAAGAACAAACTATTTGTCAGAACCTGCTCTCGACCTCTTCACCCTGTCATTTTTACTTTGATATGGAAATCGTTGGAGGTAGTACCGTCCCGCACTCATCTCACCAAAGCCCCTGGCGGAAGAACGACCTGCACCTCCCTGTGAACACACCCAGCTCCGCTGCAGGCTTCCCCTCAGAGCTTGGTGTTCACAGGCTGACTCAGCCTGCACAGCTGCATGTACAGACAGCTCACTGAAGTGCTGAAGACGTTTAATAATTTTGCTTTGTTTTTCCACGGTCTGAGTGGCTGTCTCATCTTGCCAGGCCTGTGAAAGTCTCTGGAAGTGTCTTAAGACAATTTTCAGGCATGGAGAGAAAGGATGAAAAAAACGAGGAGTAACTGTGGGTAAAGCTGGCATTCGGGCTGTGCTGGCTTGTTGGATCGTGAAAGGGAAATTTGAGGAAAGATGAAGGAAATCTGTTGAGCAACTTGAGTCCAGACAGCAGTAAAAACCTCACCCCTATCATCTTTTGATCTATTTTAAAAGCATTCTCAGTATTCTTTTTATTATGATTATGCTGTTTTTAACAAATAATAATAATAATTTCTGCAGGTAGTAGTTCACTTTCAGCTTATCTCTTTCTGGGTCGCCACAGCGTAACAGCACCCACTGTTTCGCATCAGTGATTTGGCAGAGTTTTTACGCCGGATGCCCTTCCTGACACAACCCTGTACTTGAGGGGCACAGGGACCCAGTTAGGCAGCAGCATCAAGGGTCTTGCCTAAGGACCCAATCTGGGTGGGGATCAGTGGACAAGCCTGGGAATCGAACCCAGGGCTTCTGCGTGTCAGCCCTTCACCTAGCCCATTATTCTTAATATATGTCCTCCATTATGAGAAAAATGCTACAAGAACATGCTGAAAACAGAATTTTCATTGGAGTGGGTTTTTTAAAAACAGAATTCATCATTAGCCTTTTTTGGATCTCATTTTTTGTTGCACTCAGAACTCTTTTTCTCACCCCTCCTGTTCATGCTAACACCACAGAAAGAGTGCACATCCTCATGCAAGGGGTGGGGCACTATGTTTGTACATCCTGAAGGCTAATAGTACACAGCAGAAACAACTTTTCTGCACCTGCATGAACCTGATGGTGCAAAAAAAGCCTGCAAATGATCAAATAACTTCCACGTATATGCACAGGATTTACATTTTAATGCACAAAATAGGAGCAAACAGTAAAGTTTATGCAGCATCCCTCCGTCACACGGGAGGTTTTAGAGATTTGTTGGATTCATCTGTCAATATTTGCTTTCAGTTTTTGGTTTGTTTCCTCTGTTCTTCCAAACTGAATGGGAACGACCTGCTCACAGTCGTATTTGGAGGTCTGCTGTGGATCAGGCCCACCATAACTCATTACAGATAAATACATCAACTGGCTTTTGCTCATTTAAAACTCTATGGTGCAAAATTATAGTGCAACACAAAAACACAACTCATAGTTGTACACTTGATGAAAAGAGCATTCTTTTCATCAAACTAGAGTGTGTGAACAAGAAAAGAGCCCACAAAAAAAAAAAAATACACAGCAGTCCCTTGTCACTTCAGGGAATTCAAATCAACCAGTTGTTCAGGTTTATACGCTCACAGGTTAATTGGTTGCTGTCAGTCTTATTTACAACACTGCCAGCCAGCAGGAGCAGGTATGGGAACCGATTGATTTAGTTCCAATATCTTTGCTTTTTGGCTCTCGGTGGAATGGAACAGAGGGGCAGGTAATGTTCAGGCTAACGCAGCTCGCTGATTCTCTCACAGAGGAGTATCTGTGCTGCAGCTGACATGGATATGCCTCCGGGGGGTGCAGAGACACAGGGCGGGGTGAATGGAAGGAAGGAGCCATCAGAAACGGGCCACATGACACCTGAAGCTATCTGGGTCAGTGGTAACATGGTTCACCTCTCCTAGAGTACAGAGGAATTCTTTCAGTCCAGGTTTTCAAATGTGACATAACCGCCCAGGAACACCTTAAATAAATTGTTCATCACAAAAAATTGATATTTTTTTATTTCTTACTATTCTATATTTCTATTATTATGATTTATTATGCCAGAGAAAAGGGAAACCTCAAATGTTGGATCAAGTTTTCTTATTTTTGAAGCCTGTGGAAATCCCATTGTACTTTGGTGTAAAGTAGTACATTGTATCACAATACAGTTCTATTGTACTAGGTACAATAGCATGAAGGCATTCTTCTCTAATCCTAATATTTTTGTCAATTGTTCGCATTGTTGACCACAAAAGCTGCAGCAGAGTTATAAAAACTCATCCTTAAACTAACAACCCAGATATTTGAGAAATGACACCAACCTGTGCATAAACGAGGCTCTTCTATGATTTTGTTAAAGTAAAATATTCTTGAAGCTTAATATTTTTTATTTACACTTCATTTGTTTAAATTTTCTACATTTAATAGATTTTGCTCTAATGCCCAAAAACGTAAGAACAATAACAAGCCAAGAAGGGGCGGTACAACCCAGAGCATGGTTTGTTAGTATAACAATTAACTCTTAGTAGTCCAAGGTCTTTTGGAGCCTTTTCTTTTTACTTTAAAATTTACCCTTAAAGTATTCTTTCATTGTTTATGCGAGAATCAATCTTTTTGTAGATATAATTTTGATTTTTTTACACAAATCTTCCACAATTAACCTAAAACTGCTTAAAAAACTAACTTCTTAATTGTAAATTTAGGCTTTTTTCACTGGAAAAAAAAGACAAAATTAAAATAGTTGTTTTGCTTTTTAGATAAAATGAAAATGTACAATTCCACAAACAAAGCAAAAACAAGATCAAAACAATGTGAAAAATATCAACAAAAAAGTTCCAAAGTTCCAAGCATTTTTTTAAAGCGGTATCAAAGTTATGTCTCATGACCATAACTATGTTTACTTTAAACCAAAAATGACAAAAATAAAAACTTTTTTACACTTTCGTGTTTATTTTTGAAAGAAAACATTACTAATTGTAAACAGACAATGTGATTGGCAAACCCACCAGTGAGCTAGAGACAACTGAGGGTTAATCTGGGGACATTCGTCTTTTTAAGAAGAACTCAGAAATGTCTCAGATACTGTGTCCCTTGCTGTGTGACTGTTCGTCTTTCATGACCTTGCTGCTCGACAGTCTGTATAACTCTTCAGATTTTCATTTTCACTCTAAAACACTCAACTTATTTTTCTACAAAAGTTTGAACTTTGAGTTTAAACACGATAGAAACGTATGAAATGGTTCCTGCTTGTCTGAGAAACGTGTATGAAGTGTGTAATGATGAGTTTTACAGCCTCATAAAGTTATAGGTTGTATTGTGTGCAATATGTGTCTGGGAGCCAGTGGAACTGCTGGAGAACAGGTGCAACGAGACTGGTAGATGTTTTTTTTTTTTTTTTTTGTGAAATAAGAAACGTTTAAAGCTTAGTTCTCTTTGCTTATTAGTATCACAAAACCTCTTGACTAACTTCCCCAACATGTTTTCCACTGCATTCTATCATATCTTTATCTCTTTTTTCTCAACTGAAACTGGTTGTAAGCAGATGCTTCACAGTGTTCATTTGGTTTTAGCTTTCTCTGCTGAATTTTTATTTCTTTTTTAGCTCTTCTTTGCTGTCAGAATGTATTCTTTCTTCTGATTTACTGAAAATATCTAAATCAGCGGCAACTGGATCCACTTCCCACTGTTGTTGTTCATTGCTTTCATCATCACTTGGGTAATTCACTCCTCCCTCCTCACTGGAATGGTTCCTAAATCTCTAAACAGCTGCTGTGACTGTCAAATCCTTAAGAAGCCACAGTGCAGACCTCAACAACCTCAAAAATCTCCTGAGATTCTTTTGGAAACAGCTGCTTCTCAACTTCATGACTATCTCCAATCACTTTTTAATCTGATCATTTAACTGAATTCAACTTTTTGTAAAATAGAAAATTCAACCCTAATTAACTTCAATATGTCATGAAGATAAAGGTAACTAAAAACAATCAGCTCAGTGGCCTCGTGGTAGAGTGTCCGCCCTGAGACTGGAAGGTCATGAGTTCATACCCCGGCCGAGTCATACCAAAGACTAAAAATGGGACCCAGTGCCTCCCTGCTTGACATTATGCATTAAGGGGTTCGATTGGGGGGTTAAACCTCCATATGGTTCCCAAGCACGACTGTGTCTGCAGCTCACCGCTCCCCCAGGGAACGGGTCAATGTGAAGAACAATTTTCATGTACCTCAATGTGTGACAACTGATGAGACTTTAACAAATAATTTGAAAATTGAAAAATGTGAAATTTGAAAAATAAAATATCAGGTCAGCCAAAAAACATATTAAAAAAACACTAATTTTGAACACATATGTATGTGAGACATTGTTTAGCCCACTTTTACACCATGGTCACGGTGAATCTTTGATTCTTATTGGCTGCAGGATGTGGATTAAAAATGATAATCCACAATGATAATACACACTTAAAAAGAAATTCCGGTCACATAGCCCAAATGTTCAGTATCCCTGTTCTGAACTAAACACCAGTTGGTGTCAGACCAACTGAGCTGAAATGATGCTTTGCCTAAGTTGTCATGATGTTTAGAATAGTACTTTCCCTCACCGCTTCAGTGCAAGTTTGGAGTGGGCTCTGTAGACGTTTTACTAAAACGTCGCACCACGTATCAAATAGTCCGTGCATTTTAATAAAGCGATTTAAACCTAAAAAAAAAACAAGATTAAGGTATTGATTGAACTATTTTTAAGAGACCATGGTATAAATGAGATAATGCCCGACAAGGTGCGGTTTATCAGAAATTAACGGACTTCATGGAACTGTCCGACATGGCTTGATAATGCACATCTCATCGGGCATTATCACGTAAAAAAAATATCTATATGCATATTAATGTTATTTCTACTTTTACAGCAAAGCAATCACAAAGAAGTCTGACTGCACCTTCTATAAGCTAATATACATTTTGTATGGCTCTTCAACAGACGGGCGACCTGTCCAGGGTGTATCTTCCTTCACTCAACAGTAGCTTGGATAGGCTCCAGCAACCCTGTCGTGACCCCAAAAAGGATTTAGCAGTGTAAGAAAAGTTTGAAATGTTAGATAAGTAAGTCTGAAGAAAAAAGTGTTTACAATTTTGAAAACTGTTGAAAAAAATTCCAGATTTTTGGCTGTAGTGGGTAAAAATGTGTCATCTTTGCTTGTGTTTTTCTTCCTCTAACTGTCTTCTTGTATTGCTGAAACAGATTGATGGCTCCTCTGTGACAGAACGGTTCTCCTTAACTCCTCTTCTCTTCCTCCAAACCATAAACCTCAATTTAAAAGGTGTGGCTGCAATAAGTCATCATGATGTTTGAGAGGAAACAGGCCTGCAAGTGTGACTCCGAATAATTCAATTAACTAAGTGAGTCGTTTAAGATAATCGAATGAAAGTTTTATTAGTGGACGGGGATGTGTTTAAGGAAAGTAATGGACTGAGCTTGTAAAAGGGGAACAGTAATCACAGAGACGAGACGTGTCTGAGGAAGAGGACTGCTGCAGCTGCATTGTATGGAGGACAGCTGTCACTCAAATCCATCTCAAGGTCACTCCGGACGTACAAATCTGTCATTTATTTTCATATTGTTAAAAGGTCTAATTAAGATTTAAAATCAATTATAGCCATGTTTAGTTATCGTGTGTCGCCCTCTAGCGTCTAAATGCAACAGTGCAACCCCCCCAAAACCAGCCTGTTGTCTCC
>NC_050515.1:20750819-20779285 GCF_002922805.2 Oryzias melastigma | reverse complement strand
ATAAAAATAGCCTCGAGGAGAAACCGCGCGAGCTCCCTGTAAAAAAATAAAAAAAAATCCTGCCGCATCGGTGAGAAGCATGAATGACTGGAGACGGAGCTTTCTGCTCGGCGGAAGGCTTCACAAAAGGGGGCCATTGTTGCCCGCAGATGCCCGTCACTGGCGCAGTCTCTCTTTGAGGGCTCTCCAATAGCAGCGCGCGGCGAGGAGGGCGGAGCTTGCTGCCCCCCTCTTTCCCATTCTCCCCCCTCCTCACCCACACCGGCTCAGTCAGTCAGTGTCCCACCGAATTGGAAGAGCTCAAACCGAGCGGCGGAGCTCGGAGCGCACCGGTGATGTTCTGGGGGCTGCTGGGTAGGTGAGGCATGCGCGCGCGCGGGAGGTCCGGGCAGGTGTGAGACCTGTGGCGCTCCCTGGAGGGGGATTTCTTTTTTTTCTTTCTTATTGCCCGCGGCCGGACCTGGCACTCTCCAGCCACGCACGGACTGATCCGACCGTCGGAGCATGGAACACAAAGCCCGTGCTCGTGAGCGCGCCAGCCCCTTTCGGGAGCCTCTCCAGCTGACCGTGCGCTCGGACACCCCCTGGTCGCTTCGATGAGGGCGCCTGCTCGGTGATCCTCCTCTTTCACGCAGATTGTTTTGTTTTTTGTTGGTCGCATCCCGGATTAATCTGCCCCCCCTGGACGTCCTTTGTGACAAAGGGCTGAACAGAGAGAGTGCGCGGAGGGCGACAGAAGGGGGGGCTTTGGCTTCGCGATGGCAGGCGGCCCGCCCGAAGCGCAGGACCACCCGCCGGAGAACGGCTTCACCCCGCTGGAGCGCCCGGCGCCCCGGCTGCTGCCGCACATCGACGGCTGCGTGCTGCCGTCTCTGGGGGGCTTCGGGAGGCATCAGAAGCATCTGGTGGTCCTGACCTGGATACCGGCATTGTTCATCGGCTTCAGCCAGTTCTCGGACCATTTTCTCCTCGCGCAGCCCACCAGCACGTGCCTGCAGCCGCGCGGCGGCAACGCCAGCAACTGGACCGCGGTCCTCCCTCCGACGGCGTCCGCGAGCGGCTCGCCCGCGCGCCAGTTCAAAGGCAACGACAGCGCGGAGGAGCCGCCTTGCTCCTGCAAGGAGTGGAAGCTGGAGCTGCAGACGGGACTCAGGCAGAACGTGGTTACCAAGGTAACGAGAGACGGGCGGATGGAGGCACAAAAGCCGCCGCGCCGACTGTACATTCTGTTCGCCATCAGTCTCCCCATCACTGCCACTGAGGGGCAAACAAACACAGCTGACTAAGTAACCCACTGACCCCGATATGAGAGCGCTGCGTGTGCAGGACTGTGATGACACGACTCACAACACCTCAGCACATTTTAAACAACAGGAACTTGAAACAATTTGCCACTAACTTCTTATTTTCTGTTCAAATCCACCGCGTGGGATTGTGGGGAATCTGTCTAAAGCATGTCTAGTCAACTTTAATCACACGTGCCTGAAATAGTTCATCTTAGTCATATTTATTCACTTACACTAGAACTCAAACTTGAAGCGTAAGTAAAAACACAGAACAAAGATAATTCAAATTCAAATTTGGATGAATTGTCTGCACAAAAATTAACATGTAACATCACTTTTTATTAAAGACTCTAACTAGAGCCATTAGTGGTACCACGAACTGAAGAAACTTCTATAACTGTGTGAACTTGCTTGGGTTTATCAACTCTAATACTATGTTCACACCAACATTAAGGTAACATGCTTTTAGCATATGACGTTCACACTGGACTGTTGCTACCTGATGCTAGCACATCAGTTGGAAGAAGCTTGGTGCAAAATTTCTAAATGGTGCAAATCTCATGAATATTGCTCTTGGCCAGTGGTGTCCACAGTCAGTCCTCGAGGGCTGGTGTCCTACATGTTTTCCAACCAACCTGCCAGTGAAGGTCCTTATGGGCCAAACACACCTGATCCAGGTAATCAGCAGCAGATAAGGTAGGGTTTCTGGAAAACTCGGTGTCCAGCCCTCAAGGACCGACTTTGGACACCCCTGGTCAGGCTTTTTTTTTTCTCACAGCTCTATTCCAATGGGTAATAGGCTTGGTGCTTAATTCTGACCGGGCACAAACTCCAATCAGTAGTTTGTCCTCCCATGATCAGATTATGTACAATAGTTGGTACTTCCATGAATTAAAGGACTTCATCCATACACCACTACCAGGTCCAAGTCCCTGATTGGTCAAAGTTCTACTGGTTTAGCTTTTAATGTTTGTTCATAAAGCCCCAAAAATTGACTTAAAAACTTGCATTGTCGTGTGTGAACACGAAAGTTTTGGATGCGGAAGCCCAAAATGCACATATTTGGACATTTACATAGACTTTTTTTAAATTAGAAGCGTTCGCTTGAATGTGCATTTCCAAGGCTGGTGTGAACGTTGCATAAAGTTACTTGGGCCCAACAAGTGAATCCCGGTGCTACCGTGCAGCAATAGACATTACAAAAAAGCAGTGTCGATGCTTAGCAAAATGCTCATTGCTGCAGTTGCACTTGCCTTACTGATGCTGAAGTAGTTTCAGCAGTTTCCTTACTGCTTGTGCATTCCATGCTATTTTTTGTAGCCAAGTTCTACTGTCCATTTATGGCAAGTTAAGGGTTCAACAATCCGAAATACGAATCTTAAACGTCAGTGCTTGTGTTAAGGGAGGGGGGTACTTAGTGGATAGGTGCGCTTGCCCCATACAGTCCGCCCTCTGGCGCCAGACCTGATTACAGTCCTGCATGGGCTCAGTCATTTCACCTAAACCACTCTCAAGCTCCTAGATCTGTGCACTTTGTTTCTAATCCTTTGTAGGACTGTAAAGTTTTTATTAGATAACTTGGAGTCAACCTTCTTTGTGCTCATCCTGTCTCCAGAAAATCCTTACAGGAGAGTGATGAAGTCCTGACATATAGTCACAAGTATTTCCAGTTCTAGTCAGTCACTAAAGTGACCTTCTTTAGCTCAGAAAGCTAACTCAAGGTGCATTCAAGTCCCTCCAAAAGCATAGTGCACAATTTTGGGGGACATGGAAAAACAGTATTGTAATGCAGCAGTGTTTATTTCAAAATCCTAAGAATCTGACAGTAATCATGCATGCCCCCTCCCTCTCTCGAATGGGGGTCCAGCATGGTGACTTTCACCGGAACACTGGGGCAGCTGCATGGGATACATTTCGAGGGGTTGTGCATGAGATGCAGAACACTCTGTGCTTCCACACGTGTGTCCTTGGCTGTGTTTCAGATGCTGAGCGCTGCAGCGGTGTGTTCACTGACCCATGTGCGCAGAGGAAAAACTATTGATTTCTGTTAGAGTAGACTCACTCTCGCAGTCCCACACACTCTGCTTTTTCTCTTTCTGTCACTCTCATTTGATGGCACTCATCCACATTACTGTGAGAGTTTCAGTAGACATAAAAAATGGGACCCACAGTGAGTGATGTTTTTTGGGGGACATTTTCTCTAAACATGTGACTAAAACCCCTTTTTTGTCCTGTTGTGTTTTTAGTGGAATCTGGTCTGTGACTCGGCTTGGAAGGTCCATATTGCCAAGTTCTCCCTGCTTGTTGGCTCAATTTTTGGCTACCTGGTGATGGGTGTCATGGCTGACTGGTATGTTGCCTCCTTTTTTCTTTTTTTTTAAGTTCAAATTGTTTACTAAACACAATTCACAACTTAAACAACACAAACAATACGCACAAATGTAAAAAAAAAAACTATACATGATTGTCTTACTTTGATTTAATCAGTCTCAATATAGCCAAATAATTCAAACTGTGGTATTAACACCAGCGATATTGATAACGCACTCTCTTCAACAAATTGTAACTCTTCAACCGTTTATGCAATCAACGTTTAGCTGATTCTCTCCAGAATCAGTTGAGTTACATTGATTGCGTAAACACTTCACGACCATAAAGTGCTGGATATCAGTTGCTATTTGCTGGAATTACAATAACTGCGTAAACAGTTGAAGAGTTACGGTTCTCCAAAGAATGTCAACACCGGAGCTTTAAAGGGTTAAAGGATTTCAGTAATGTGTTAAGAGACTGTTGCAAGAAATTACTTTTTCAATTCATTTGTTACCGTTTCCTAAAAAATAAAATAAAACTTTCAAGTATTTGTTTGTGTAAAAAAAAAAATTATGTAATTTTCTTTAAAAAAAAAAGTTTAAAACTAAATTTTGTGGAGGATTCACTTCTTGGGTGAAGTTTTTCTTAGTTTTAGATAATCTGGTAATCATGTTGATCCTATTTTCTGATTTTCTTTAATCTTTCAAAGTTACACATAAATAAAATATCTGCTAATTAATAATAAAAAAAACAATTGCTGAAAATAGGAGTAAAAAAATACAACTTCAGTTGGAAATTGTGAGTTGCACCATGCAAAATACAAATTGGTGACTTTTATGCTTTTGCATATCAGTCAAAACACAGTCACAGTTAATTCAAGTCACCTTGAGCCGCCATATAGCTAACATACATATAACAGGAGTATATATATATATAAATATATATTAAAAGTTAAGCTTTTTTTCTTATAATTGATATTTTAAACAAAAACATATAGCAACCTTTAGAGATGATTAATTTATCAGATATACCATTATTTTTGTGCTTTTTATCATTGAAATGGGATGTGAGCACAATAAAACCATATCCATAGCTTTAGGCCTCTAATCAACTAAACTCAAGAAATTAGTTTTAACTCACGTTTGTAGTTTTTCTCTGTGGATTACTTTTGTAAACTTTAGTACTTTAGATTGTAAAAAAAGATGTTAACTATTCTAACTCATATTTTCAGCGTAAATAATGAACAACTTTAAGTTACAGGCATGAATACAATGGAATTAAGAGTATTTATTGTCTCAAGACGAGATGAAACCTAATAGAAAGTATCTACCAGATGTTTCAGTCTAGAAGACCAAGGCTGAAGCCAAATCGCTTCCCCTACCCCTACGGCATCTCCCTATCCCTACAAACTGAGAGATATAGAAAAAGATTGTTTTCATAACCGGACGTTACTACTAGGAGTGTAGGGAAAGTTCGATTCAGTGATATATCGCGATATTTTGTTTTGCAATACTTGTGTCGATTTAAAATGCTCACAAGACGATACTTAAATATTTTTTACGAGCTTTCTTCAGCATCTTACTTTTGTTTCCACCTAAACCTTCGACTGCTAGTTGGCAGCACGGCACACTGAGCCTCTTTGAGCAGCTCTACAGTGCGACCAAAACAACAACAAGATCCCTGAGAACCTTCTTGTGTTCAATGTTCAGTCAACCCCGCGGTTTTTGTTTTTATTAGACATTCACTACTTAGTTTTTACTTGGGGTGAGTACCGAACTGAAACTCTATGCCACGTTGATGCCAGTATCAGTATACAGTTGCAGTGCTTAATGTTGCGATCATTAAATAAAATTAATTTGACCATTTTATTACAATAAAATACATAATATTCAGGTAGAATTTTTTTTAAGTCATACTCTTTTAAAAAAAAGTGAAATACTTCTCTGGTACAGTCTTGGGATATATTGCGATACATTTTGTATCATGTGACATGTATCAGGAAACGTATCATATTGCCAGGCTCTTGCCAATACACACCTCTAGTTACTACCATCCGATGATGTCATCAATCATCGCCGGTCATCTACGTTAGCGCGTAGCTACAGGTTCTCAGAAAATACACAACATCAGTTTTATAACTTTAAAAAGTTGTGCAAAAACAAAAAGTCATTACTTACATTAAAATGTAAACTTTTGTGCTTCAGAGCACACGCATGAAGAAACAAAATCCTCAACCCTGCACGGATCACACTACCAGTGGAGGGATAGCCAGCTCTAAGTCCCGACTTTGGACATCGCTAAAGCTCCAAATGCCCGTATAACTGGAGCAATAGGGAGTAGCCAGAGGGGTAGGAAAGCAATTCAGATCTGGTCCAAGAGTATCAAACTTCAGGCTTCAAGTTCTATCCTGTGATTTTCTTATTATTTTTCTGCCTTTTCTTGCAAACACGCCTGATCTGAGTGATCAGGAGTAAATATGACATGGCTGCTAGAGGGGGTGAGCAGGATCGTGACCTTTGAGGATCTGGAGTTTGACTCTTGTGGTCTAGACCGACGGAACAGCTGACCACCAACTGAGTTCATAGATGTGTTTCCAGAAATCCTCCCCCCCCCCCAGTTGCACAAGCATCGCATACCTTACTGGCAGCACTTTCACTGAAAGAGTTGCATAAGAATTAAGTCATTCCACGAAAACCTGCTCATGTGAGTGACCAGGAGTCACATCTGACCTTTGCAAATGAACTCATTGTGGTCGTGCCTGTGGGCCACCTCTGTTGCATCATGGTAAAAAAAAGACTTTTTACATTGTGAGCGGGATTAGTACACACTAGTCACAATGTGTAGAAATATGCAGGCTAACCCGACCTACTGACCCTGTGAAACAAGGAAGTCCACAGATCCTGAAAGAAACGATCTCTTCTCACCAAAAAGTTTCTGTAAAAGCCTCTGCTGCATCTTTGTCTTTTTCTCTCTCGTTGTCTCTAAGGTTCGGTCGACACCCGGTGTTGATCCTGTCGGTGCTTTTCATGCTGGTGTTCGGTCTGACTGTAGCCTTCTCTGTAAATGTCACCATGTTCAGCACATTGCGCTTCTTTGAGGGTTTCTGCTTGGCGGGCCTCGCTCTCTCCCTCTATGTGCTCAGTAAGTACCAGCTCTCGGCTTCTCACGTCTTTTTTCCATCTGCTCTCCTGCTCTTCAGTGTCTTTTGTCCTGTAAAAATGTTCATTTCCCTTTAAATGCACACGCAAATACACGATAAACTCAAAAAAATTTGCATGTCACTCATCTAAAAGGTACCTACACTCTTGTGTTTTCCTGATCATCTGGTCATTCCATCATTTTGATAAAAGCAACACTATGAACGCCGGTGAAGGTTCTCCCGTCATCCAATGTCTTCCAATGTCTTGAACTTGAGTCAGCAACTGGACTTGAAATCTTCTTCAGTCTGATAACTGATGAAGCCACTTGAATGAGCTGCAAAATGTTTCAAAGAAGAAGATTTTAAGTCAACATGCTATGACTCAAATTTAAGACAACACTATGGACGGTTTGAGAGTGTAGATCATTCATGCTATGGCATAAAGTGGAGATTCAGCTGCAGTTGTTGCTCATCTTTCAGCATATCCGGTTGGGTTGTCATAGAGAATCAGCTCATTCGTTTGGCAAAGATCCTTCTTACGCTGGATGCCCTTCCTGATACAACCCTATATTTTATCCTGGCTAGGGATTGGCACAGGGAGATTTAGACTTTGGGCCCTCTAGTTAGGCTCACTGCACCCCTGGGAAGCGAACCCAGGTTTAGCATGTGCCAGTCCTACGCACCATAAAGCAGCAAACTGAGCCATCCAGCTGCTATGGAATTACAGCTGCAGTAATATATTACCAAATACGAGTTTAAGGACCTGGGAAAATAGTGAATGTGCTAAATTTAATGTTTTTTTTGTTGTCTTTCCTGAGTATCCTGTAACTTCCCTTTCCGTATTTTCCGCACTATAGGGTACATCGGGTTATATTTTTCAAACTTATCAAATCAAATCAATTCAAACTTTATTTATACAACTCATGTCATATTTAAGGCGCACCGAACTATAAGTTTCATAAAGCGAGATAAAAGAGTCAGGGATAAAACGGTGAGGCTTAATGGTTCAGAAAATCAAATTTCAAAACAAATTTGAATATGCAGCAGCAAAAATACAATGAAAAATAGAAAATGTAATTTAATTTATATAATTAAAATAGCTTTCTAAATAAATAAACTATTTCTGTGATCAACATCTCCATTTGTAAATCTGTTTGTAAATGCATTTACAATTTGGATTTTAAGGGTTTATGTAACCCTTCCGGTCTCCTTAGTTTGTTTACATTAAAAGTGGGGTCATCTGGACCCCCAAAGACAGTGCGCTGAACTTTTTTTTATCTTTGATTTTTGAGTTTCACTAATGTCCATGACAGACATAAAATCCTGTCCACCTTTGTCATGGAAGAAATCACATATCAATATGTGGTTGGAGTCAACTGGACCCCAAAGGGAGCGGAAGGGTTTGTAGACATCTTACAATCTAATATGTAAATACAAAGTTGTGTAGTTTTTTTGTGTGTCCCTAATCCTTTTTTATACGAAACATTTAAGCTATCTCGCTATTAGGATGTAAACACTGCAGTAAAAATAAAAAGTAAAAACAATCTTCATGTTCCAGCACCATTCAAGATAATGACTCAGAAATAATTACTTATTTTGGGAAGAGTTTGTATTTAAAGTCCATAATAGATTGTTTGATTTAGTATTTTTAGGATATTTGTGATGAATTGTGATGTTTCTGGGACTATATCTTCAGGACAAACGAGTCAGAAGTGGAGCCATTTTGTCGAAAACAACAAAAAATGTGTATTTTGTTCAAACAGTCAATAACTCACAGAGCAGAATGCAGAAAATGGAAAACCAAATGCTAAATTTAAACCCCCAAATCTGCACATTTGGGCTGAAGTCGAAGACTCTCCTATTTCTAACATTAGTGGTTTAGTTATTTAACATGACGCTGTTGTTCAGCAGTAAAGAACAGTCACGCTGTGCAAACAGCTGCATAAGCACAACTCTGAAAGCAGACTTGACAAGTGAAATGGGAAGAGATTTCACTTTGTCCTTCTGACATGCAACACTTTGTGCTTTTGTAGAATAAAATGACAACTCTGTGATGAGTTTAAGACAACAATAGGAGTCTGAAGTTTAAGCTGCACAAATGTCCTTTGACTGTCTTATCTTTTGATTGTTGGATGGATGAATTTAAACACATTTTAACCCCCATTTTAATACTTGTGCAATACTGATGTATTGTGATTCTGGGTGAAATTTGCTCCAAATCAGCATATTTATGTGTGTTTTTGTGTTCCTGTTGTCCTTGGCCACTATATCCTACACGACATGGTTACCATTTACGTGTCCACAAATTAAACGACATGGAATAATCAAATATTTACAAACTGACTTTAAAAAAGTGCCAACATCAGAAAATCTCATTTTGCATGTTTTAGTCTATAGTTCAATTAGTTTTCAACTGAGGTTTATGGTCAAACCTTCACCTGTCTATTCTTTGTAAAATGAGCAGATGGTCGTACTTTTGTGAGAACTAATATACCCACAAAAAACACAACAAGCCGTTTCTCCTCTGTTTTTGTTCTGTAAGGATGAAATGGTAAATGCAGTGGGGCGCACCATTTCTTCCATCTCCTGTTATACAGTTACACATGCACAACCAAAAATAGGTAGTATCGTCATTTCTGGGAGGAAGTCCATGCGTTAGTCTGAATTCTTGTTGTTGGATAACCGCTGAATTGGAAAAAGGTCACCACCTTTTTAGTTTATTGGTTGCTTGAAACATTGGGAGAAATCAGATAAAGATTGGTTTATTCGTGTGCATGTTAACTGGTTCTGTTTAGAGAGTGCAGTTATCTGCTTTACACTCAACTTTTGCATTCAAGCAGCTAGATGAGGTGGTGGGGACAGACCCGGGGGCCTTTTACAAGATTATATCCATCAGTTTCAGTATCAAAAACCAAATGAAATCTGGAGAATGTGGCTGTGAAAGGAGGTATGTCTGCCTGGAATGTTTCCAGATCTGCATAAAGAAAGCTAACCAAAGAGAAAAGGCTTTTATTTAGGTTCCAGTTCATTGTGGGGATGGGTCATCCCTGCAGTATCACCCCTCCCCGAGTGTTTAAATTCTGCTCGAGGGGCACTAGAAGAGTCAGGGTGATCGGTTTGGCACCAAACGTACTGATGACGCTTTCATTTTTCCAGGGACCATCTTCGCCTACTCTGCATCCTCCACCGCCCCCTCTCACTTTCTCCCTCCGTGGGCCTCCGCTCCCTTTCAGGCTGCAGTGTGTGATTAGTCAGATTTTCTGTGTGAAGCTCTGGCAGACCTGAGCCTGGGCAGTGAGAACGTCTCTCTCAGTGGAGAGGGGATGTTGCTGCATAAAGAATGATTTCTAATGACAAGCAAACAAAACGGATGCACCCACAGGCGTCTGCCAACAAAACCCCACAGATTCTGATTTTATCTTTCATCCAAATAAAGGCAAACAAACAGGGAACAATGGTGGACTGGTCTTAAAGCCAAAGCCACAGAGTTGGTGACAGGATGCTAAATTTTAATTAAGAGGTGAAGATCATGTGAATCAATTCACACCAGCTGTAAAAGAAGCTTCAGCTCCAGTGTTTACATTCTTTCGACTATTGTAACTCTTCAACTGTTTACCCAATTAACATAATTACAGCTGATTCTGTTGTGGAAAAAAGTGGGTTTTATGGTAAGGAAAACTTTGGGTTTATACATCGTAATGACTTTTTTTTTATATATAAAGTAACCATTTGTGGTCCAAATCACAGTTTTTTGCTTATTCTTCTTTAAAAAGAAGTGTACTGCTATACCTAGAGCTCTACTTATGGGCCAAACTGAAACGCCTTCCAGGAGAAGAGAACAATGTTTACTATGTTAATGATCTGAACATTTTTGTTAGAGCTTCTCCATTTGAGAAACCATGTAACACTGTATGCTATTAACAATCTCATCATTTCACTTATACATTTTACAGAATGTGAACTGAATCAGATTAATATTAATATATTCAAAACATAAATAAATTATTAATATATTTCTAAACAAATGTGTAAAAATGTTTAAACCGTGTAAACTCAAAAATGAATTGAATCAAATTGAATTGAGTGGATCAAAAGATGAATCAAATCGATCCAGCTCTGGTGAATCGAATTGAATCGATTCTGGAAATTATTATGGATACCCAGCCCTAATATTTACGTCTATTTTACATGGAGTTTCGGCTTTATAAGATGACACTTTGGTTGCTTTCACACTAGAAAACCCAGTGGGTTCTGTTCAAACGAGTGGGGACAGACAGCTAGAGGATTTTACACCTTCATCTGCTTTCACACTCGGCCCTCTCAGGAACAAACTTTAACAGCTGCACAATTGAGGGCGGTAATGCCCCAAATGAGCTCTGAGCCGGTGGGGTGACAGATCGCACAATGAACCTCAGAGCACCCATTAGTGCTCTGACTTAAATAACACTAAGCTCCTGCACCGCCTCACCATACCATGTTCACAAGACATTTTCCATCCTTTCCCCTCATTTACTGATCGAAACAGTGAACCCTGTCCTGCTGGTCACAGTTCACTTGTAAATGAACTCTAGTACAGTTTACTTGAGTGAATACAGAGCTTAAGTTTTTTTCTTTTTTAGGTTTTCAAAACTAGTTGTTGGGGCTGTACTGAATGGATCTTGTATCTGCCCTTGATTGGTGGACTCCTCTGGGACACGCACCTGTGTCACAAGGTCTTCAGCAGCAGCAGCAACAGCTCCTTAAAGATTTTTATGGCTTCATCAACATTTTGTAGATGGGGAGGTCTGACTGGGATGTACACCGTTAAAAACAGGGATTGATCATGTGTCAGTAGTGAAGTTAGCTGTGGCTTTGAGGTGCTTTTCTGCTTTCAAGCTCTAACTGGACCAAAGAGCAGAAGTGAACCAACTAGAGTAAATGACTCACAAGTGAATCAGGTGCTCATTGATACATGATAATTGGACGACTAGCAAGACTAGATGTTTTTTTTTTGTACTTTCTTTTATTTCCTAGTCAACGGCAGGATTTCTTTAGGTGGTCAAGTCCCCAGAGTGACCCATGTGAGAACAAATTGAAACAATTGGAGTGTTGAATTATTAGCATTCCCCGTTCACTTAAACCAAGTTTATTGGACTGTTCTGGTGTATAAATAAGTGTGGAAGTAGATCATGTGATTTATTGATTATATGTGGTGTAGAGCTAGATCGGATGATCTCTGATGAAATGGATCACAGGTCTGGTTCCTGCCCGCCCACCTATGTGTCAAAGTGTCCTTGGGCAGAAGTCTGAACCCCAAATTGCTCCTGGTGGTTATAAGCCGTGCTTTAAGTGAACAACAAGAAGTGGCGGTACTCTACTCTCTTTAATGGAAGTTGAAACATAAAAAGTAGAGAATCTTGAATGTAAATATTGATCAATAAAAATAAGTAATTTTTTCTATGTGAGGGCATAGAAAATTGATTTCAACTTTGTGCATTTCTTTTCTCAACAAATAATTATAATTAAAGTTTTTCGAGCCGAGTATTTATGCCAGCACTCTATTTTTAGAAGTGCTGGTACTGAGTACTGGTGAGTACCAGCCCACTTAAACACAGTGTTCAGCAGTGGAGCAGCCACCAGTGTGTGAATGTGTGTGTGGATGGGTGAATGGAACTGTGACTGTAAAGAGCTTTGGTAGAGAAGTGCTACATAAGGGTAATGTTCCCTCATTTATCGCAAGGGTTACGTTCTAAAAATAACTTACTATAAAATAAATAGTGAAATCCAAAAAGTAGAATAACAGATGTTTTCAACCTATAAAGCTCCTCACTATACACAATGTACTTTTCTCAAACAGACAAACATTTTCAAACTTTTCTGTCTTGTTTAAACACTCAAAGTATGCAAAATTGCACTGAAAATATCTTCACAACACAGAGACTGCGAAAGGTGAACCGCTATATATCTAGGGACCACGGTATACGCTGTTTCCAATTTGGTATAACTATATGACAGTTGTAGTGTTAGCTTTACTAATGTGGGTGCTATTATGTCGGCGAAATCAACACGTTTGTTTTGATCTTCATCGATACTCAGTGAAAAAGAAACAGGGTCGCCATGGTTACACTACTTTGAGGTCTCATGCGACTTGCCTTTCATGTGTTTTGTTTACACAAATGCGGACGTAAAATGAAATTTATCGGATAAAGGCGAACACCTGCCGGAAAGTATTGGCTTTTTTGAAAAAAAAAAAATCTACTCGTTGGATTACGGCTGTTATCGGATGAAGACTGTTGGATTATCCAGTTTACAAGATCACTTTAAAAATCCTGGGAAATCTGATCATGATTGGATATTTGGTGTAAAACTAAAAAAATAAAAACAAAAAAGATCCAACAAAGTCCATTTGCAGGTGTGGACAGACTTTTGTTCTCAAGAGGACCACCGTTGACTTGTTTGGTCCACTTTACGGTTCAGGTAAAATTTCAACACAAACTTCAAGTTAAAAAAAATATATATATATATATAAATATATATTCACACACATTTTTACGCATTAAAACAAACATGCACTAATGAGGGAAAAATTGTAGTTTTAAGTTAATTTTGAAAGCTTCCTTTACAAACTGAATAATTCCTTGAGATGTTTGTGTTTATAAACACTAAAGAAATGAGACAAAAATGTTATCAGATACACTTTCTTGTTCACTCAGAGTTTATAGTGCGTGCCACTGTTTCTGCTAGTCTGCTCCCGTGCAAAAATGAGTTTGATGCAGGCTCTTGAAGTGCAAAAATGAAGTGTTGGAGTGAGGTGTTTGAGATGTGTGTTCCTACAGTGAGAGCATGTCAGCACACAGGAAAAAATGTTCCTCGAAATGTCAGAGGCTAAAGTCCTGCAGCTACACTTGAGCGAGAAGGCGGAGGAATGCCAGGAGTCAACTTCAGATCACTGTTATACAGCAGAACATGCATCCATCACAGGGAGTGAATGGAATCATTATGACATCATTATCCTTTTATTGTATGCTGTTGTACTGCAGAATTGTGATAGGGTTAAAGATGCAAGGCAGTCAGTGCACACTGAAAAACGCCATTTAATCAAACTGCTGTCCTTCCCAAAGTAATTTTCCTGCTACAGGATGGTGGAGATTTGTATTACATAATTTGTCTAAAGAAATGGCAGGCACTTTAAGCACAGGGGGACTCAGACATCTTTACATCTGTTTACATTTGCCCTTTTTTCATAATGACATGCTCGCTGTACTCGGTGGTTCTGGATAGTTAAACTCCTACATTGATTTGGGTCATAAAATAACTCCCAGCTGCATCCTTCGAATCTCACTGGTACAAAATCACTTCAGCTAGGAGTGCTGCCAGATTGGCTGGTTGTGATTTTAAATTTGAGGGCAAAAATTGATTTGGGCAGATGGACATAGTTTGGGGTCGGTTTGGCAGTTTTTGCTTCCTTATTAAAATACATTTCAACCAGGGACGTGCAGTAAAGGGGAGGCAGTGAGCCAGTGAATTACCTAAAGGCATGTAGTTGTTGTTGCACAAAATTAGGAAAACTAGGAAATCACCAAATACTTTTTGTGGTAGTCTGTCAGTCCGTCCGCTCATCCGGAACAGGTCGGGGGCAGCAGTCTAATGCCCAGATTTCCTTCTCCCCGGCCACTTCCTCCATCTGGAGTAGTCTCAGATGATGTTTATTGATATTGTTTAAGACTTAAAAAATGAACACTCACAATAATAGGTTTTTAAAAATCCAAACACTCTTCATAAGGTGATTTTGGTTAGATTTTACCTCACCTATTTGTTCATAATAATAGATCTAAGTCAAACCAAAATCCTGGTATTTGCCTTTTTTTGTTACTCTTTGGTGGTTGATAATAAAGTTACAGGAGTCTGTTATTTTATGTTTTGCTCTGACTGCAAAAATGGCAGATTATATCTCATTTAACAAAATGTCTCAAAGTTAGACTTTCGATGGAAAACAGAAGTACTGGATGATTAATTGCAGCTAGTTAATCACTGATTTGGGATTATTTGTGGGGTCTGGTGGTTTTTAGATGATTTTTGGGCTGAAAAACTGACTGTCAGCTTGCCTGACATCTTCTTTGCTGCCACAAAGTTTTTGTCCCCTTCTTAAATGTTTCAATTTATTTTTCCTTAAAGGTTCATTAGAGAATTGGTTTAGTTTAAAGCTGTAATGAGAAGTCATTTGCCTGATTGTCTTTTGGGCAAACATCAAAGCTATTAGTTAGCATTTACAAGGATGCCCCCAACAAGTGTTTTTTGTTGCCTCTTTGGTTAGAATGAATATCTGTGGTTAATTTTACATTTGAAATCAAACTACTCACAAGTTTTTTTGGGTTGACAGGCAAATCTTTGGTTCTAGAATGCTTTAATGGATGTGTTCAGAAAAAGATCAGATATTAGAAGCACAGACAATCTAGCTTTATTGGGGCTTTCAGGACTATTTGGTCCACAATGAGATGTGTTTTAAGATAGTCTGATTTCTTCCAGGTGTGAAAGGTCACCCAAACTCTGGTCTGCCCAAACAAATAATCCCGACTCTTGCAAGTGAACTTTGGTTGGTGTACATGCAAACAGCCCGGTAGGGGGGACAGAAACAAGAAGTGATCCAAAGAGAAGCAAACAAACAATACAAATTAGATAATCGATTAAATGGATCCTAAAAACATTAGATGTGCTCACTGGGTTTTCCTCGGTTTACTTCAACACAACAAGCAACTCTTGTTACTGTGTGACACATCGTCCACATGGTTTGAGCTGCTCAGAAAACCAAACGTAATGAAGTATTTGTGAAAATCTTTTACCATTGGTCGCTAATCAAATAAATCCAGTTGAAAAATCTGAAATACAATCATGAAACTGATGTTTATTTACCACAAAAATACTTGAAAATTATTAAAACAATGATCAAACAAAGGCAAGAAGGTTTTGATGCATTATGTTGGTTACATTTACACGGTAAAAAAATATAAATTTAGCAGGTTTATGTTGTTATAACTAAAATATGTTTGCAGGTTTAGCTTTTAATGCTGTGGCATTTTCTGCAGGACTGGCATCAGTCCTCTCTTTAGGTTGCTGTGATTTGCTTGTGTTGTCGCTTTTCCTAATTGCATGCTGTTGTGGCGGAACGTTTACACCCTTAGTAGATGTAAATCTACTCAATTAAAAGAGACAAAAAAACTGCAGTTTAACCCCAAATTCAGCTTCCAGCTCAATGAGCTGCAGCACAAAACCCAGCCTGTTAAGGCAGAAGTGTACTGCTGAGAACAGACCCTGAAACACCACAGGGGCACCATAAAGCAGAGTGGTAAACAGGAGAAGGGTTGATATAGTAATTCAAAAAAGAAAAAAAAAGAAGCACGTACTGTATTATAGATGAAAGGAACTTCTATAGAACATACGATAAGCGCCTCCTCCTCTGTTGCTATAAATGCAGCATCTCTCCAGCTCTTTTCCTCCTTATACTCCGTCCATCCCCTCTTCCTTCTCCCCTATCTAAACCATTTCATTACCTCCAGAGCTCAGGTTTTTTTTGCAGTGCTCGCTTAAAATCTCACTTATCTTTCTGCAGCACGCGCCACGTAACGACCTCCACTGAAGCAGTCGGCTTTAGTTTTCCCTCTCATGTGTGTTGTGTTCATGTGCAGTAATGGTGCCATTACAGCACAAATGAATCACTTTTGTGTGATGTAGCACCTGCCCGAGGGCCGCCCTTTTTAAGCGCTGTTAGGAGCTTCCTGCACAACCTTCATCTTTGATTTCCTCCTCGCTGAAGGAGAAATTACTTCACATGCACTCGTCACAAACTCTATTAGTGAAAACGAAGCAGCAAGAACAGAGTACATAAATCTGTATATTCTTGTTGATTAGACACATTTCTTCTGACCAGAAGATACAGTTAAAATTTACAATTTTATACAAAAATTTAATTAAGCTTTAAAGTTTTGCTGTGGATTAACTGCTATTTTATTAAAAATAATAAATGAGTTTTGACTATTTGCTTCTAGCTGACGATTTAGGTCCTTTTCACACATGAACAGTTCCCGTGAACTCTGTTTGACTTCACACATGACACCCAGGGGCAAACCAAAGATCATTTAGGGATGGTGAAGCCCTGAACAGGGGTTGCACAGTGGTGTAGGGGTTAGCATTCTCACCTCACAGCAAGAAGACCCTCTGTGTGGAGTTTGCATGTTCTCCGCATGCATGCATGAGTTTTCAAAAACATGCTTCATAGGATAATTGAAGATTCTAAATTGTCCCTAGGTGGGAATGTGTGTGTGTCATTGTAACAGACCTTCCCCAAATAGTAGCCAAGATAGGCTGTAGCAACTCCATGACTCCTAAATGAAGCCCAATGAGGCAATTGTTTTTGTGATTTTGGGCTATATAAATAAAATTGAATTGAATTAAAGGAATTCAATGGGTTTGAAAAATAGATGGAGGGATGGATGGAAGCCTAAAACAAGCTCTTCCATGGAAGGGGGAAAAAGCATGAAAACTAGCTAACCCAAACCCTTTGATCATCATATAATGACCTCCTGCCTCCTCTTACTACACTATGTTTATCTGGAAGTCATTTTTTTGCTCTCATACTCCAGGGAACTGCACCAGAGTTCCTGCACAAGTGAAGAAAAACCCACAGTTTCAAGTTGACTGGAGATGACAGTGTTCAGGCGAGACCTCACACTTGCTAAAGTAATCAAACCATCAGAGGAAACAGTGGTGTGGATTAGCCAGTGTAAGATTAAGGTAATCTCTGTGGGCTCAATTCAAAATGAGCAAGAATGCTGACAATATTCACACCTTTATTTAGTTTGATTTGGTTTCAAGCGTTTTTTCAGGAAAAAACTAAAAGCCTCATTTCTACTGAGCGGTCCAGTACGGTCTGCTTGGGAACACTATTTTGAGAGCTTCCATTGTAAAATGAACCCATAACCCTTCCACTCTCCTAGGCTTGTTTACATTAAAAATGGGGTCATCTGGACCCCACAAGACAGTGCGCTGAACTTTTTTTTTCAATGATTGTTGATCTTTACTGATGTCCAATGACAGACATGAAGTCTTGTCCACCTTGTCCACCTTTGTCATGGAAGGGCTAACACCTAATGTACCAATGTAAGGGTGGGGTCATCTGGACCCCATAAGAGAGCACAAGGGTTGAACAGTACCGACCTGTATTTCTTGAGGGTCCCTATCGTCTGTAGGTCCATAGAAAAAGGGAATGGGTCGGTTGGGGCGGAGCTACTGTAGCCACCTACTGATTGGCTAATCGTTTTCCTCTTTACGGTGGTATTCTTCTAAGCTGCCCGAAATCTTCTTTCAAACAACAATGAATTCTTGTTATATATGATGTACAGTAAAGTAAAGCAAGAAAAAGACGACCTGCTAGATGATGTCCATTGTTGTGATGCAATGACAAGCTTGCGATCGACACTATGCATGTACTGTGAAAACAAATAGCTCAGTGGGAGCGAGGCTCAACCGAGTGGAAACGTTTACTATAATTAACTGGATCATACTGTACCTCGTTTCCACCGAGCAGTCCGGTACGGTCCGATCTGTGAAGGAGTAGTACGGTACGGACCAGTTAATTATGGAGACCTGAGGTACTCGGAGCGAACCTCATCTACCCCTGGAGCCTTGCCACCGAGGAGTTCTTTGACTACCTCAGTGACCTCAACTTGGGTGATGGACAGCTCAACCCTAGTCTTCTACCTCTGCTTCCTCAAGGGAAGGTGTGCCAGCAGGGTTATGGAGAACAACCGATAGTCCCTAGTCTGATTGTAGACATTTTCTTTCTTGCTGAAAGCAATTCATCTGTGAGGGTTTATTGTCTTAGTTTAGAAGAATGTGGAAGAAAGTAACAGACTAGTGTAATCCCATCCATCCATCCATTTAATCACTTTGGAGGTCATGGAGTAGCTGAAGCCTATCCCAGCTACTGTTTGTCGAAGGCGGAGTGCACACTGGATGGGTCTCCAGTCTGTCAATCCAGTTTGTTTATCTTCCTTTTGTCTTTCAAATGTTTTTGTTTTTTTGTTGTTCTTATCGTGCACTTCCCATTTTCTTATCAAATTTAGCATATTTGGTTAATCTTTAAAACCAAAAGGAAACAGAAATAGATAATTCTGGGAGTTTCTTGCTAACAGGCACCATGACACTACACGTCTGCCCTCTCTACATCCTTTTCTGGCACTAACATGCCAATAAACATCACTGTGAACCACCAGGAGCTGCTTTAAGGTGACAAATGAGGGGGTAATGATAAATGCCACGTCACTTAATTTTTCTCATACCGACCTATAGATTAGTGTTGAATCAAAGTGGGTTTTCGCTCTGTGTCAGAGTTGTAGGCTTCATCGAGCATGCCAGCACAGACGGGGGATCTGACTGCGAGCCTGTGCTGTTAGCAAGCCAGAAGTCTCTCCACTCTGATCTCATGCTTCAGGCAAGGTTAGCGAGGGCAACACAATGTGTGTGTGTGTGTGTGTGATGGAACTGACAGCGATTTGTCATCAAAGATGAGTGTGATCATTAAATCATCTGCTTCTTGTTCTTCCTCATTTTATTTTGTTTTTATTCAGCCTTTGCTGCCGCTCACGTCTGAAATGAAGTCAGGGAAGCTGATTGTTGAGAGCAGCAGGAAGAGGAGGATGAGGAGGGTGGGTGGAGGTGGTGGTGTGGGGGGTACTTTTTACAGAGAGTCAGAGCCACTTCAGAGAGAGGGGAGAAAGGGGGGGAGCAAGGGAAGATCAGCTCACAGGGGAGGGGGGAGTGAGATAATCGGCACAAGAAGATCCATTCTCCCACAGCTGGAACAAAAGCTCTTTGCCAGTGCGTGTTTGTTAAAGTCAGTGGGATCAGACGCCTCCCCGGGGAGCCTGGGAGGGGCTTTTGTTTTGTTGCTTTGGGATTCATTGCTTTGACTGAGGTACTTCTGTTTTCCTCTATCTTGAGGCTTCTGAAGATGTTTATTGTTGCATAGTTTTGACTCAGAGGAACTACTTTCTTCGGAAATGTTGAGTTTTTTTACTGTCATGAATAAACAGTGCGCAAGTAATTTTTTTGTTTTACCATGGGAATCTTTGAAGAACTTTTCGCTCAGGGCTTTTTGGTTTACACTCATCTGATTTCTCTAAAACTACATTCACACCAAGCAACCACTTCCAATGAAAAGTCTAATTAACATGCGTAAACAAACTTTAAAAACTCTGACATTCATGGGTTGCTACCATAGACAGTCTATAGAGAGAACTGGACACGTTATCCCCTCTCCTCTCACGTTACAAATAGGAAGTACCCGCTGGTCCCAGAAAGCCAAAATCCCATATACTTCTATTGAAAAATAAACAGCTAGTACTCAGTCATTCTGTTTGTCAGAATAACCATTCTTGCTCTGCTGTCTCTTTTTGCCATGTTCTTGCTAAACCTACTTTATTTAATAATATATTTTCTTTAACGCAAGTTATTTGAGTTGTAAACTGGCCAATCAGATGCCTCAGTAAGAGCATGTGGTGCCCGCTGGCCTCCACCTCAGACATTCGAAGTGTTTGCTTGACAGATTCTCAGTGGAAGCGGTGTTCTAACAAACTCACAGGCCGATTTTGAGAATCAATCACTGCTTATTAATGATACAACGATTCTTCATGGATCTGTAAAAAACAATTCAAACATATTTATCGATACAGAAAATTTTAAAATTGGTTTGTCTCAGCCTGTGCTTAAATTCAGGAAAATGCAGAGCAGATTACATTTTTCTATGCAGGCGTGATGTGAGTGTGTGCGCGCCTGTGTGTGTGCCACGAACTGGGTGCATGCTGTTCATCTGCACTCCGCCGCTGGGAAATTCCTGCAGCTCCTTCAGATTTAAAAGTTTCACATAAGTCAGTCCCTCCAGGTCCCTCGCAACAATTAACACAAATTCAAGCAAAACCGAGATTTGTTCTTCACCCTGCGAGGTTACATTTTCATCGCATCCTAGGCCTTGCTGGCTGGAGCCCAAAATGAACAAAGTATGAAAGGATTTGTGATCATTCCAATATTATGCACAATTTTTTGCATTAATTCTTTTTCTGTTAGTAGGAAAACAGACAGTTTGATGTAAGGGGCAAAAAGAAAACATTTATATACCTTTAATTCATTGTGTTGACAAAAAAAGGGAAAAAAATGGGAGAAATCGTGACTTTAAAACTGTGAATGGCTTGACCAAATCATTACATCCCTACTGCTTTCTAACCTTGTCTAGTCTCAAAATGTAAAAATCCGTACTGCGGATAAATGGCTACTGACTTCATTTGGTTGGAACCTGAGGTCAGGCATTTTCTAGTGGTGGTGCCACAGCCTTGCAGTCCATCTCTATACATGTCAATGGTTGCTACACACTTTTTAAAGTCGTTTGTGGGCTCTATATACAAAACACACAGCCATTGAACACACGTTCTGAGAGTTGACAATGACGTACAGATGGCACCCTTTTAATTCAAAGAAGGGCCAACTGTTTGAAAATTGATCATGGAACAGAAATAGATAATTGTCGTTTGAAATAAAGTCTTTCATATATCAGAATAGAGCTGTGAAAGAAAAAGCCTGAAGCATGATTACTTTCCTGTTGAATGACCCCGTTTTTGTTCAACTCAAAATTCCCCATTTCATTGGTCGCAAAAGTTTCCAATTATTAAACTGGGTTGAAGCTCACATTATCAAAACTCCACCTCCATGCTTTAAAGGTTCTTGGTAACATTATGGTACCAAAAAAAGTGAGTTTTTGAAAAAGCCAGCTTCTCTAAAAGCTTCCCTGGAATAACTAGTAACAGAAACATATATTAGTGTTACGTCGTTTCATAGATTAAGTTCATTGCGCTTTGTTTTCAACCTTTATACAAAGAACATAGTAGGCTACATAACATTTTACTCTGGACCTGAGGAATCTGACAAGAATTTCTTGGGGTTGTTATCATTCTGAATGCTTTATAATTTAAATAAAGGTTCAATTTCATCAAGCACCATTTCTAAAAAAAAATGTAAGCCGTGATTTTTGACTGTATAATGTAAAAATAACACACTAAAGAGTCAAAATCTTCTTTTAGGTGCAAATACATTTGATCACATCTATTATATATAAAACATAAATGGCAATAAAATCATATATTTTATTGCAATGTCTTTTTATACTTATTTACTTTTTATATACTTACTGCTCTTAGGCCTCGTATTCTGTTGGGAGAGTTGTGCAACATATTTCACTACATGTACTGTACAGTACATATATATGTGTGTGACAAATAACATTTAAATTGACATGTAAATGATCTTTTATAAGATTAATCATAAATGTATATTTGGTGGAAGATACATGCAGTGTTTGTGATTTTCTATGGAAATGATGCCATGAACTGAGGATCAAAATTTAATTCAAAGTTGGAATAACTTCTTTTTTTGGCTTCAACTATCTCAGACTCGTCACAGGTATACATTCATGAACGTTCTTGTAGTAAATTCTGCCTTATCCCCGTGTTTGTGGTTGAAAGATAAAGAAACAGATGGTCAGGTTAAGAACACAGGTCACTTTAATTTCCTTCCTGGGCTTCGGTACCCACAGAGAGGCTTTCTGGAGTCTGGACCAGAAGAGAAGTGGGAGCTAGGGGGTTACGTCCCAGCTCCCCTGCACTGTTCTCTATCTTCATTTATTTATTTATTTCAGTCATCTCCACAAAATATGACTTTTCTTTTTCTGTAAGGAGTTGCTCTGTCTGCTTTTTTCTTGTCATTCCTCCTGCGATTTCTCTCGTGAATGGATTAGGCAAAACTAATTTGTATTCCTCTCTACTTTTCCCTTTCCTGCATCTGAACTTCTCTTCCTTACAAAAAAACGGATGCACTGTACAGTTAACTATGCACGCACCTCCCCACCACCTACAACAGTCACCTTCAAGAACGCCTCGCCATATGGGCCAGGCCATCTGGACTGTACCATGTTACAGACAGTAAGGGGAGGAGATGGGAAACAGAGCAGCTGAACTGTCTTAAAAGCCTCGAGTCCGTTCAAAGTTCCTAAAGAGGGGGGCGATGATAAACCGGGGCAGTCTCAAGGGATCATTAAAGTCCTCACTGATTCTGGAGCATTAAAAACTACCTTCACCATTAAAAATCAAATGTTACTGCTTATATTAGGATGACTATTAAATTCAGACATCTTCCGATTACACTGAACTCAATCACCTTTTTTTTCTCCTTTTAGGGATTGAGCTTTGTTTGCCAGCCTGGCGCTTCTCCATGACCATGGTGGCCAGTTTTCTGAAGGTGGGCGGGCAGCTATTGATGCCAGGAGTAGCTGCTCTCTGCCACCATTGGCCAAACCGGGATGACTGGCAGGTGCTGCAGATAGTCATTATCAGCCCTTTCGTTCTGATGCTGCCCTACGTGTGGTGAGTCCCACCCTTTGAAGACATCTACAGTGGGATTGAAAGAGTGGGGTGGATTCTTCTCACTCTGAGCCAGGCGATGGCTTGTACAGTACACACTGCAAAGCTGTGCTAAGCACTCTCTTGTTCAACTCGCAAACAATCCTCTCTCTCTTTGGTTTTCTTCCTCCTCTTGGAGCATGGTCCAATCATCCTTTGTCTCCTCGTCCTTCTCATCCTTTTTTTTCCCCTCCTTTGCTATGCAGGATTTTTCCCGAGTCGCTGCGCTGGTTGCTGGCCACCCAGCACTACAAGCGATCCAAAGAAATGATGCTGCGCATCGCAAGGAAGAACCGGGTAGACATGTCCACAGAACCAAGCGGACTTCTTACAGGTGAGGACAGACCACTGAAAGAAGAGTAAATAAGACAAAAGCCCCCCGCCCCCAACCCCCCCACTGATCACTTTCCTTTGAACCATAATGCAAGTTATTTTATACATGCAAGTGCTTACGCTGCAGCCACTCACCGCTCTGTGATGAAATCAATATGAAACAGATGCAAGGACACTTAGCAGCTTTTAAGTGTTCTCAGACTGCCCACATGATGAAATGAAACTGCAATCAGCACGTTGGATCCCAAAGATCAGAGAAGTCATGAAGACAGCCACAGATATTTCATTTTAGTTTCATAGTATCTCTCTTTCAAAGCCTTTGTAATTCAGTTGAACAACTATTATCTGATCGAAATTCACATAATTCATGATATAAAGCTCCGTGAAACTCATAGATACATAGCAACCGTGCAACTTTTCTTCTCTTGAAGTAGTTTTTCCAATTTCCCCTTGCAGCCAAACTAAATGATGAACAGTAAAAGTCACATGTTCAAGTTAAGCATGGAAAGGTTTTTGCTATGAATTTGAGTTTATTAGACAGCGCATGCACAAGTTAAAGATTTTTTTCAAAAAAATTTTGTGAGGTCAACACATAAAAAACATTGGACAAAAATAGGACTTTTAAGTTTAGATCTATTCGACGTAGATTAAATCCACTAAAGCACTGCACAAAGGAAGTAAAAATATGCAATGTTTATGTTTTTTAGAGCTACTGACTGTAAACTAAAGGCCAGGTGAGAGTTGTCATGTGACCCACTGGTTTAGTCCATTGACTGTATGAAAACTGGATTGAGTGATCATTTCCCTCTCGTGTTCTCCATAGGAAGTACCCACTGGTTCCAAGAAGCTAAAATCCCATAGACTTAAATTGAGAAATACAAAGCTACTACTGATTGCATTTGTCAGAATAACAATTCTTGCTCTGTTAACTTTTTTTTAAACATCTTCTTGCTTATCCTATTTTTTTCATCAATATCTTTTTTATAGGGCAAGATATTATAACTATAAACTGGCCAATTAGATGCCTCAATATAAATATGTGGTCTTCCTTCAATTGTTTAAATACAACAAGCTAACTCCTGATTGGAGAGAGTGGTTGCCATAGAAACGTTGACATCATCTGGCTTCAATAATTAATCAATTAACTTAACCAAAATGACACCAATACAGTTAGTAATGTTTAAAGTTTCTGCAAACTGTCAGTTATAAAATGACACGTTCTTATCAGTGAGCTTTAAAGAGCTTTCATTGCTGCATGATTTCTAGATGGGCACAGCAAAACAAATTACTTGTTGTGAATCCTGAAATAGTTCCTGCATAACCCAAACCCCAAATAAGCAGTTTTCGTGTCATGCCTGGCTCTCATCTTGTTGCCAGCACATCTCCCTCCCCTGTGTGGGCGTTTAACTCCTTTATTTTTGTGCCTCTCAGAGGTAATACACAGAGATAATGGTGAGGCATTAAGCTCCTGCACCAGTCTAAAGCTGCAGCCGTGCTTAATCTGTCATAAAAATAATATAATAAAGTCCCACTGTGGCCGATCTCTCATTATGATCTGAAGGAGTAGATGTCACGGCGTGTGTTTCACGTTTCCTTCCAGAACTGGAGCAGGAGTTGCACAAGAAACCCCAGCGGAGCTGCATAGTCCGGATGATGAGCACCAGGAACCTGTGGAAGAACATCGTAGTGCTGTGTGTCAACTCGTAAGTGTCTCTCTGCTCACGTCCAGCTGTGCACACTAGTATTCCTAATCAAACACAGATCGATCCCGAAGAACACAAGTGCTTGTGTGCAGATGGGCATTAAGATGTGGCATTTCTGTTTGTTGCAGCCTGACAGGTTACGGGATTCACCACTGCTTCGCTCGCAGCATGATGGACCCCGAGGCCCAGCCCACGGCGCTCTGCCACGCCGACTACTACACCATGGCTGGCATCGCTGTGGCCACCTGCCTGGCGCTTTGCCCCGCTGTGGGGCTGATGGGTCGGCGTGGAGGGCTGCTCACTTTCATGATCATAACGGCTCTGGCATCACTGCTACAGTTGGGTCTGCTAAACTGTGAGTTACCGCAAAGACTTATGGGAGGTTATTCTCTGATTGATGTGGCTAAATATTTATGCAACTGTTTGATATTCTAGATTTTTCTTTATTTTTTGTTGTTTAGAAAAATTCTATAAGATGTTTTATTTTCCTGCAATCTCCCTCCCCAATTTGGAGAACAGTTTCAGGAACATTTTTATTGTCATTAAATCACAACAGGGTTCAACTAGGGATGGGACTCTAGGCACTTCACAATTCGATTACGATTCAGGAGGCAACGATTTGATTATGAAATAATTATATATATATATATATATATATTTTAAAAATGTATGATTCTAAAAATACAAAACATGTTCCGCTGCGAGCAAACGGGGGTTTTTCCAGTGATGACGCGCACAATTTCCTTAAAGTTTGAAAGTTATTTATTGAACGTATTATTTCTTTTTGTTTTATTGGCATTTGTGATGGCTGCAATATAATGAGAGCAATGAAATGGAGTTATTAACGCGATGTCAAATCTTTACAACAACACATACAAGGTTATGAATCTGCAATTCACGTCAAAGCGCATCAATCAACAAATCTTCCCATTATTAGCATAACACCTACGTTAAGTTAGCATCTCACTGTTAGCGGTCGAAAATAATGTATAACCCCAGCTCACCCGCTCCAACACAACTATTCAAATATTAACTATATATATAACTATAACTAAATAACTATACAAATATTCAGAACTTTTACTTACTTTCCTCCATCTAAATACATTTTTAAGTACAGACAAGATCAATATAATGCACTTGTCCAACTTTTTAATATAAAAATTATAAATATGGTGACTTGAAAAGCGTTTCGGTTGATATTTAAAAATCTTTCAAAGCATCAACAATAGGCAAGCTTTTGAGATTTTCCCCCCTAAACTTGAACCTTAAATAACATAATAATGTTCATTTCTATCAATAGATCAGTTTAAACCTTTTTACAACACAGCTTTAGGTCTAGTGTTGACGTTCTTTCAACTACTACTTTCAACTCTTCAATTGCAATTAATGTAATTCCAGTGAGTTTTGAAGCAAAAAAACTGCTTTGTATTTTACTGTTGTGAAGTTCTTAGGAAACTGACTAATCAGCTGATTTTATCACAGGAAAAAGCAGCTTTGTGCAGCTATATACTTACGTTTGTAATGTGTTGCATATCTGTGCAAAGTCAATATGCAAAGCAGTTTTCTCTGTACTAGCACCAACCGATTTACGTTGACCACGTAGTCAGATTTACGCTACGTCGTGGAGTGGGTGTTATTTAGGTGTTGCTGGTGATATCTCTAGTGTTTGAGGACCAACAGGATGGTCAAACAAAATAAATAGTACCCAGCTAGCTAATGAGCATTCTTTAATACAGCATCAAATATTGTTTCGCACATTTGTCGTCTTTCCTAAATACATAATGTTGGTACGACATGACCTACACATGGCATGACTGTTCTCCAAAACCCATTGACTGTTGACATGTTGAAAAGGCTAAAAGCTTCCAAACACTGACTTTAAGTGAAAGTCTGTGGCGGTCGTATTATGCGGTCTGAAAGGTCAGCCATGAGTGAGCTCTTAAAAAATGTCTAAGTAAAAAACGAGTTCTACTAAATACTTTTATATCAAATTACAAAAGTTGCTTTGATTCTTGATTATTTATAATCGATTACTATCATAAATGATTCCCCCCCCCCCAACAAAATTAGCAAATCCAGGGTTTGTTAGATCTAAAACAAAGAGAGTTTAGGGCAGATATGTCTCAGTGTTCATTTGTATGATCTACTCAATAGTATATTTTTCTATTTTAGAGATGCAGCTTTAATACAATTAAGCAGCATGTTTTACATTTAAAAAATGTGCATTTTGTTTTTAAGTTCTGCCTTAAAAAGGTTTAGAGAATACCTTAAGCTCCAGCACACGGATAGACTAGAGATAATTCAAATCTAGTTAGAGTCGTGTGGTTGAGTTCACATGAAATTATGTTTTCATCAAGGCAACGATAAAAGCTGGAGTCTTCTGCCTCCCTGACCTGATTCTTTAGTATCCAGTCATTATTCTGGCTTCTCCTGAAAACTTTTTGTTCCATGTTTTGACTGATCAGTGCTGCTCTGTGCTTACTAATGACGTTCAACTTTGTCTTCTGCCCTCCGATGCTCCTCAGTAATTGGGAAGTACAGCCTTCGCCACGACACAGGTACGCCCCACAGTCTGCTGATCCGTGCAGTGAATCCACGTGTGAGCGGTCGCTCGGATCGGCTTTTATTGCCCTCATTTATTCTCTTTTCTGCACAGTCCTGCGCGACACGCTGAACAGGAAGTTTTCGGTGGCCTTCTCAATCATCGGGATGTTCTCCTCTCATGCCGTCAGCACGCTCAGCATTTTCTTTTGTGCTGAAATCACCCCCACCGTCATCAGGTGAGCCTAAAGAGAGCTGACTGAAGCCATTCCTCTGTAATTTACACACTCAATCATTTTGATTGGTTTTCTAACATGGTTTTAGGTTTAGCCTCTCAATTCCTTTTAGGGTTATACAACGGTGACACCTTGTGGTCGAATTGTCACTGAAAACCTTAAAAGGATTCAGGAGTGTTTGACTTCAGGTGGAGTTTGGTTATCTAACAAATACAAAATATAAGAATAAAAAAACATTATTTTTATTGAAACATGGAAAACAAAATGTCAGAGAAGTTAGGTTAGCAGAATACCGAATAGTAACACAAGTGGGTATTTGTGGTACTTGCATATTATTTTGTTAATCTATTAGTGTGATAAAAGCTAAAATGCTGTTATTGTTTATTTCTAGCTCCTGATTTTAAACAAAATTGTATGCTGCAGCCTGCAAAATACTA